>NC_054828.1:133160682-133460682 GCF_018345385.1 Vulpes lagopus
GGGCCACTTCCTGGCCTCCCGTTCCCCCGGGCACGCGTGGCTGCCATGGCCACCAGCGCCCCTTCTGGGCTGTCCCTCGGACATGGTCCCCAGACCCTGCGCCCAGTCCCGTCCTTGCCCCAGAATTCCTAATGCAGCTTCCCAGGGGGCACGGGGCAGCCTGCATCCTGGGTGCTGACCGCCTCCCTCTGCACCCCCCGTCACACCTCCCCCTGGACGCCTTCGCCTCCCTTACAGGCTGGGGCCGCCCTGGGCCCGAGACACGCTCCTTCCTGCTCCACCACCGCCAACCCCCTGGCTACCTGAAGTGACTCGTCCGGGTCCTGGGAGGAGGTACAGGGGCCCACCACACCTGCTCACTGCACCTGTCCACTGCACCTGCTCACTGCACCTGCCCACCCGCCTGTTCACTGCACCTGCTCACCGCACCTTCCCGCTACACCTGCTCACACCTGCTCACTGCACCTGCCCGCTGCACCTGCCCGCTGCACCTGCTCACACCTACTCACTGCACCTGCCGCTGCACCTGCCCACACCCAGTTCTGCTGGCTTCCAACATGATGTCTAGCCCTCCGTCCCCGGCCTCACCTCCTCGGGGCTCCCACAGGGCTCCCAGCCCTCCCACGGAGCACAGCTTCTCCGTCTGCATCTCCTGCCGCCGGGGACACGCTTCCCCTGCCCACGCAGCTGCTGGCCCCTGCAGACGAGCACCCTGTCTCCTACAATATGTGCATTTTCCGAAGCACTTGGCAAAAGGTCAAGTACATAATCCACATTTCAAAATGTTGCATCGAAAAATTATTTGTTGGGGCCCCCAGGTGGCTCAGTGGTTGAGCGTCTGCCTTGGGCTCAGGGCGTGACCCTGGGGTCCTGGGATCGAGTCCCACGTCGGGCTCCCGGCATGGAGCCTGCTTCTCCCTCTGCCTGTGTCTCTGCCTCTGTGTGTCTCATGAACAAATAAATAAAATCCTTTAAAAAATCGTTAAATACATCTATATAAAACAACATAATACCTCACTGATTCACGGATTAATGAAAGTCACATTTCAGGTATATTTAAAGCTGTTAATGAGAGAAAAACTATTATATTTTAAGAATATTCTATAAAATTCATCCTCTAAATAAGCACCCCAAAAACGCTGAGCATTTTCTGGTTTCTCTGACATGTTTCCTGTCTCAGGAACGCGAGGACATTTTCTTTCAACACCACAATCTGTGCTTCAATTAGAACGGGGCTACGCGTCCTCTATTTAAGGAAGGAAGCCACGTCCCACGCTCGCAGAGCAGGCGGCCCCGGCTCCTCCACAGAATCCCGAGGCTCCAAGGGGGGTCGCTGCACTAAAGGACGTCCCGTTGGGGGCACCCTGCCTCGTCCTGAGCATCGCACACCTCCTGGGGCATCTGTACTTTGACCAGGGTGACCTGGGTCACAGCACCTGCTAAACACGGCTTCTCCAGGAAAGCGCCATTTAGTCCCGGCGACACCACCTCTCGTCGAGTGGGGCTCACGTCACGTAAAGGGGCACCTCTGCCAAGACTAAAAGTGGGACGGGAAGCAGATCCCGGGAGAGACGTCCAGCGCGGCCCTGGCAGGTTGGGGCCCCGGGACGCCGGCTCTCACCCATGGTGCCAGCCCGTCCCCGCTCCCTGCAGAACGGGGACACGCGGCCAACAGGCCGTGTCGCCCACACCCACGGGGACGTGTGTGCGCTTCACTGTTACTCGCAGGGGGACACGCAGGTGCTCCAGGAAACGCGCGTTACAGGGTGATTCGCACTCGCAGTAAGAACGAGCCCTCAGAGGGTGCCTCTCCCCTCCCTCCTGAGCCTCAGTTCCCAGAAAAACAAACATGCTGCATCTCTGAACACAATAATTTCCTCTATTTTCCTTCTTGCCTAAAACCATGATGACACTCACCAACTTTAACACGACCCCTTGAGAAAAAAAAAATTTAAGATTTTACTTTGGGGGCACCTGGGTGGCTCAGTGGTTGAGCATCTGCTTTTTTTATTTTTTTTTAAGATTTTACTTATTTATTCATGAGACCCAGAGAGAGAGGCACAGACACAGGCAGAGGGAGAAGCAGGCTCCCTGCAGGGACCGGATGCGGGACTTGATCCTGAGACCTGGGGTCATGCCCTGAGCCGAAGGTGGGTGCTGCACCCCTGAGCCCCCCAGATGCCCCAACGACCCCTTGAGCAAATTAAGGCAAGGAGCCTTGGGGGTTCATGACAAAGCGTTTGTATGGCTGCAAAGAATGGCCAAGGAGGCAGGAGCCGGCGACCCCGTCGGGGGAGGTCCCGGTGGCCCCGCACTGAGGGGGCCGTCCCCACTGCAGCGAGCAAGCATCCCCCCAAAATCAACCAGAGAAAAAGCCAAATTTCTGACCGCAGTTCCGGGGACCAGTTTATCACAAGTCAGCTTCTCCTTCAAAATACAAGGACTCCAGAGCCACCCTCTGCCCCGGCACCAACACGTGTGGCCCGGGTCGGGACCGGACCCCCGGGGCGTCTGCACAGACCAGCACTGCGCCGTGACCCCCGGGCGCGAGCGTCCCCCGGCCAGGGGCACACGGTTATCGCCTGCCCGGCCCCGAATCCAAGCCAAGCAGCCCGCCCTCCTCTTAGGAGAGGGCAACCGAGGGGCAAGGGCAGACGGACCCGGCAGCCAGGCCACCCGACTGCGGAGGAAGGACGTGTGCACTACAGACGTCCTGCCGGCCACGGCGGCCACCAAGGGCAAGCGCCGCCCAGCCCCAGCCTCCGGCCGGGCAGCAGCCTCGCAGGCCCTGGCAGCGTCTCTTCCACGGAAGCCGATACCGTCACCACGGAGAAGCCACTTTCTCCAGGGGAGCTGGGCTCGTCTCGGTCAGGAGGCACGAGTCTGTCGTCAGAAGCCAGACCGTGTCTAAGAACGAGTGACTTATGCGTACCCGGATTCCTGGCCACGCTTGGTGACGGGATTTTGCATCTCCACAAACTGAGGTGGTTGCTTTCCCCAAAACACTGAGAACTTCCCTGGGAAGAGAAACGACGTACAATGTACTTCTGCCCAGAAATGCCCCCTGGCACGAGGCGGTCTCGCCCTGGTGTCATTGGGGAAAACTGCTAAAGGGAACAGAGAGGCTCCCGTCGGTCCCTGTGAAATTCGGGTGACAACCCCCCGCCGTGCCGTGACAGTGGGCGCCCGGCCTGCGGGCACAGGGCGCGGGCGCAGAGCTGAGAGCCGTGCGCCCCACCCGCCGCCCGGGGCCACCATCACCTCAACGTGGACCATGTGGCCTCCTCGGCAGCTCAGCAGTCGCTGTCCTCGGGGAGCGGCGATGCCCTCCTGACGCCGCACGCTCCTGCCAGATGCCCCCGAGGAGGCGGCTATTCCAGGGGGGGGGGCCAGCCCCGTGTCTAGGAGACGTGTGTGCAGGCCTGTGCGACTGCGGACAAGCGCACGTGTGTACACGCATGTGCATACTGCAGCTGTGTGTGCACACATGTCCGTGCGCTGGGGTTTGCCACACGTGTGTGCATGCACGGTGTATTGTATACACGCAGTGTATGTGTGCACCTGTGTGCATGGATGTGTGTGTGCACGCAGGTGTGTGTGTACGTGAACAAGTGTCTGTCACTGATGTGTGCACAAGCACGTGTCATGCATGTGTGTGCACAAGTGTGTGTCATGCACGTGTGTGCTTGTATGTGCACACGAGTGTGCGTATATGCAAACGTGTGCAAGCATGTGCAGGCCGTGTCGGGCGTGGCTGCATAACTGCAACATGCAGGCAAACATGTGCATGTGCACGTATGTTCTTTTCGAGGAAAATTAAGAATATTTCCTTTTTTGTGACACCAAATATTAAAAACAAGGTTTCACGACATGCGTTTTTTCTTATTCATTGAAACATAAATGCTTTTAGGCCTCCCCCCACTTAATTACACTTTTACCAAGTAGTTCACGGAGCTGAAATACTGCAGGTGAACATCTCGCAGAACATGTGAGCTTCGCGGACGCCACTGTGCTCCTGGCGAAAGAGAGAAGTCACAATTTCACTTTCTGTTCACTTTAAATAGAAGACGGGATGAGAAGGTAGATGTCATCACCCCGACTTCCTTCCTCGCTTCGGCAGGGCCCCCCGACTCAGCAACACCCACGTCCTCTGGGCGCTCGCAGCCCGACCTGCAGGAAACAACGTTTTCCACCATCTGGGGACGTCGTGAACCCGCCGTGAAGATCACCGCTCCCCGCGGGCCAATGAGGCCGAACCCGAAGGCTGAGCTGTGCGCTGAGCACGAGGCGACCCCGTACGGCTCGGCCAGACGGGCGCGTGGCGAGGAATTAACTGCAAATGAAAGGAGGCTAATGGGGCGAGTCTGGATTTAAGATACTTTTATTTCAAGCGTACAAGTCGGGAGAAGTCGCAGATGCTCCACAGAAAGCATAAAATCACAAAATAATCTGACTTGTAAAAATTTGGTCCATGAGACATTTTGAACGGTGACGAATCCCCTTCATTCATGGCAAGAAAACTGGCGTGACTCTCTCCCGTCACCCTGTCGAGGTTCAGTCACACGACAGCCTTCGTGCACAGCTCGGCGGGAACTGTTCAGAGGAGGCCACGCTGCGACCTGCGGCGGGGAGGGACAGCAGGACAGCAGGACACCAGGGGTGACGGGGCCTTGGGGCAGCGGAACGTGGCCCGGGCGGCCGTGGAAACGCTCCCGCCATGTCCCTGCAGGGATGCTGTGCTTCTAGTCCTGAGCCCGGGGACGGGGTGTCCCCGACGGAGGACAGAGCAGGACCACAGCCAGGCTCTCCCCAAGCCGACTCCTGAGAACAGGAGTCCACTCCGTGGACAGCGGCCGGCACGGGGCACGGAGCACGGAGACGCCGCCCCCAACACACGCCGGGGCACCGGTCCCAGGAGGCTCCCATCCGGCACCCCAGAGCGCGGCAGGTGGGGGACGCCGCCCGACCTCCCGAGAGCGACCCCGAGAGCCACCCCGGCGTCCGCACCCACACACCTCGGGCCCACACGCCTCCCTTATTCCAGCGTCCGGGGACTCAGCCCGGGGCCAGCGCAGGACGGCAGACTGTCGAGCTTCTGGAATGTCACCAACTGGTAGGAAACCACGTGCGCCCGGAGCTCGGCTCCTCCCCGAGCCCAGGCGACCGTCCCTGCCCCACCCGGGCCGCCAGCCGCATCACCGTAGCCCATCACCCAGCTCCCATCTCTCCTACGGACCCAAGTTAGCGGGTCCCCGACGCCCAGCCTGAGCCGCGACACGGCAACTGCTCGATTCTCAAAAACGCGTATGTCATGTTGATGATGGGACATCACCGGCCCGGCGTATCCTATTAATGACCTTGTGGGTGACGAGGCCGCCCTAGAGGACACAAGGGACTGACGCCGAGAGCTGAGAGCGCAGGAGACAGATTCCGGCTGCTCACACGTGTTCGGAATCTCAGGATAATTCTGCTGCGATGCGATGCCCGTGTTGCACGACAGAAACATGCAGCTGGCCCCAAATGTCTGTATTTTGGGAGTTTGTGTTCCAGGACCTTTAGCTCCAGCCCGCGGAGCGTGCGTGTGGGCGACGCGGCCTCCTATCTGCGAGGGACGACCCCTGCGCAGGCGAGCGGCTTCCCACGGGCACGGCCCCGAGCTCAGACGCGCTCGAGCGAGCACCAGCGGACGGAACCTGGTCACACGCGCACCGACACCGCGCGGCGGCGGCAGGAGCTGGAGGCAAGCAGGCGTCTGCCTTCGCGACCGTGACCTTCACCCTCGGGCAGCCTCGTCGTTAGCGATGACGATGTCATCTCCGTACGTGCAAAAATATCCCATAAAATTCAACGTGTAGGTCTGATCAAGAACATCCCAGAGGGTTTCTGTGAACGAGGCCCGGGGCGCACAGGTCTCCAGATTCGAACCCACGCCTCCAGGGGGCGCGGAGCCGTGGCCAGCACCCAGACGGCGGCCGCTCGCCTCACATAGAGCCTCCGCGTAACAGAAACGCTTCCAAGTCCCGGAACCGCAGGAGGTTCAGAGCACCCACCCCTCAGGGAGGCACAGTCGGCACAGCACGTGTTCCTTATGCAGGAGCGTATCCGTCACCGTCAGAGCTCCAAGGAACGCGATGCGGAATCATTTAAAACACGGGGAAAAAATCAATCACAGGACAACAATAATATCGCTAGAGTTAAAATAAGGAAACGGATGAGGCAAGGGTTAGATGCTGAGATTATGGGCAGGACACGAAACAACCACCAACAAGCGACGTCATCCATCGAAGAAGCCCGTTCTGGGACCAGGAGAGGGACCCTAAGGACGCGACGCCCGACGCACGAGGGAGACGGGAAGGGCGGGCGGGACCCGGGCCTCCCGGAGCCGACGCCAGAACAGGTGGGCAGACAGCGGGTCTGAGGGCCGCGGCGGCGTCCTGCACCCGTAACCCCCGAACAGAGGCAGCTTTCAGGGTTGACATCACGAGCCTGGGTTGGGAGCGGCTACCTGGGCGGCCAGGCAGGGGGGCACCATGGTGAGCAGCGGCGGCATGGCCGGGGGCGGGGGGGGCTTCCCGGAGCGCGGGGACTTCACCGAGGGTCGGGGCCCCAAGGATCCCCAGGAGGAAGGGATGATGTGGGCACTGCAGCCAGGAGGAAGGTGCATCCGGAGGGGCGGGGGCCGCGTCCAGGGCCCACAGCGGTGGTGGGGGGGGGTGTGTCCGGGGGCGCACAGAGGGGCGGGGGGCCCTGTGTCCAGGGTGCCCGGGGGAGGCGGGGGGGCATGTCCAGGAGCACACAGAGGGGGGCATGTCTTAGGAGGACGGGGGGCAAGGGGGCTGTGTCCAGGGTGCACAGGGGAGTGGGGTGGGGGCCGTGTCCAGGTGGGACCCCGGGAAGGAGCTGAGGTCCTGTGTGGGGCGCGGAGGCTGCGTTCCCCACTCAGGGACCCGCCACAGCCCTGGAATTTCGCCTCCGGGAGTTTTCTTCTCCTGGGTTTTGCGTCAACGTTGTTAAACTCGGGCTACTCATTTCTGGGGGTGCCCGGGGGGCTCGCAGCTGTGCGTCTGCCTCCGGCTCAGGGCCTGATCCTGGGGTCCTGGGATCGAGTCCCACATCGGGCTCCCTGCATGGAGCCTGCTTCTCCCTCTGCCTGGGTCTCTGCCTCTCTCTCTCTCTCTCTCTCTGTGACTCATGAATAAATTAATAAAACCTTCAGAAAAGCCCCGACTTACTTTCCACGAAGACCTCAGTCGTGCACGGGAACACGTGACAGCTGCGTTGCACTTCACGATACCGGCTCCTTCTGCAACAGCAGGTGGAGGAACACAAACACCCTCGCACGGGATCTGGGTGCGCCTCGGCGGCAACGGTCCCGGGACGGACACCTGCCCGCGGGCGGCACCCACTCCCGACGGCGCGGCTTCTCCTGCCCCTGGCCACGTAGCCCATTTCCCACTGAAACAAACGGCGCAGCCACTTCCCTAGGACGGATTCCCAGGCGCAGCCGTCACCCGCCGGGCCGAGCCGTCTCCAAGGCCGGCCTGGAACACGTCGTCGCCTGCACCTGCACGGGTACGAGGGGTGCGGGGACCCCGACATCCGTCCAAGCCCTCAACAAGCGCCGGTGCCGCCAAAACCAAGGGGAGTCGGTGTCACATGTCGACACTGCAGTCCCATTTGCTCATGCACGACAACAGGCCGTGACGATGCACCCGACGCCGCAGCCGGTTTCCAGGGCACGAGGCGCAGCTGCCTGGGAGGCCGGACGGGGAGGGCAGCGTCGGAGCCCCGCGGGGAGACGCCTCTCCCACCTGCGATGCGTCCACCTGTCCCGTGTCCCACGGTATCTTCCGGCCGCGTCCTCCAAGGGGGACATGCTCACTTCCCTTAATCTGAATGCTCGCTCTGCTTAATTAAACATCAGTGGTGAAGAATAGCGTGATGGGACGTGGACGTGCACTTTTCAGAAAACACGACTATTTTGGTTGGAAACTCAAAGGATCATGATATTTGCTGCGCAGATTCAGCATCTCAGATGCCGCGGGAGGGAGGGGCTGCAGGGCGAGGAGTGGGGGGCGCGGGGCCGGGGCCAGGGAGACAGGACAGAGAAGAGGACAAAGCGGCCTCTGCGTCCGCGCGGGGGGCGGAAGTGACACCCGGGGCTCACGGAAAACACCCCCCGTTTCAAGATCGGATTCCTTGTTTCTTGGGTGTTGAGTTTGGTAAGTTCTTTCTAGATCTTGGATACCGGCCCTTTATCTGATGTGTCAGCAAACAGAATTTAAATTGAGAAGATGTAAAACAAGAACCAAAAAAAAACCCAAAACATGTATGTATTGGAACTAAAAAAAAAAGAGCCTTCAAAAAATCTGTGGGTTAAAGAAGAAATAAGGGCTGCGAAATACTTAGAACTGAAAGAAAAAGAAAAGGAGAAAGAAAAAATAAGACACTGCCAAGGCTTCCACCCGAAACCCCAACCTGGATGCCAGGGAGCGGCGTGGGGCACAGCGGGGGGAGCAGCGAGGGGCGCAGCGGGCCACAAGCCGAGGACACGCCCGCTCGGGATGCAGGGACACGGGGACACCTGTCCTGAGATCCTCACGCAGCTTTCCTCCAAGACCGTTTCCTCCACCCTCACCTCTGCAGGGGGAGCCCACACCCACCCGCCCTCACCTCTGCAGGGAGAGCCCACCTCTCACCCCCCCTCACCTCTGTAGGGGGAGCCCATGCCCACCCGCCCTCACCTCTGCAGGGAGAGCCCACCTCTCACCCCCCCTCACCTCTGTAGGGGGAGCCCATGCCCACCCGCCCTCACCTCTGCAGGGAGAGCCCACCTCTCACCCCCCCTCACCTCTGCAGGGGGAGCCCACTGCCCACCCGCCTCACCTCTGCAGGGGGAGCCCACTGCCCACCCGCCCTCACCTCTGCAGGGAGAGCCCACCTCTCACCCCCCCTCACCTCTGCAGGGGGAGCCCACCTCTCACCCCCCTCACCTCTGCAGGGGGAGCCCACCGTCCACCCGCCCTCACCTCTGCAGGGAGAGCCCACTTCTCACCCCCCTCACCTCTGCAGGGGGAGCCCACCGCCCACCCGCCCTCACCTCTGCAGGGAGAGCCCACCTCTCACCCCCCCTCACCTCTGCAGGGGGAGCCCACCTCTCACCCCCCTCACCTCTGCAGGGGGAGCCCACTGCCCACCCGCCCTCACCTCTGCAGGGGGAGCCCACTGCCCACCCGCCCTCACCTCTGCAGGGAGAGCCCACCTCTCACCCCCCTCACCTCTGCAGGGAGAGCCCACCTCTCACCCCCCTCACCTCTGCAGGGGGAGCCCACCATCCACCCGCCCTCACCTCTGCAGGGAGAGCCCACTTCTCACCCCCCCTCACTTCTGCAGGGGGAGCCCACTGCCCACCCGCCTCACCTCTGCAGGGGGAGCCCACTGCCCACCCGCCCTCACCTCTGCAGGGAGAGCCCACCTCTTACCCCCCTCACCTCTGCAGGGGGAGCCCACCTCTCACCCCCCCCTCACCTTTGCAGGGGGAGCCCACCGCCCACCCGCCCTCACCTCTGCAGGGAGAGCCCACCTCCCACCCCCCTCACCTCTGCAGGGAGAGCCCACCTCTCACCCCCCTCACCTCTGCAGTGGGAGCCCACCGCCCACCCGCCATCACTTCTGCAGGGAGAGCCCACCTCTCATCCCCCCTCACCTCTACAGGGGGAGCCTACCGCCCACCCCCCCTCATCTCTGCAGGGGCAAGCCCACCGCAGAGAACAGCAGGCCCTGCCAGCCCACACTCTTGCTTCCAGCCCCTTGGTTGTGATTTAGCAAAAACAACAACAGCCACCCTGGGGCAGCACAGAGGCACACTCATCCTCAGCACAGGCACACACATCCCCAGCACACAGGTACACTCATCCCCAGCATGCGGGCACACTCATCCCTGGCACAGACACACTCATCCCTGGCACAGACACACTCATCCCCGGCAGTGGGCACGCTCATCCCCGTACTGGCGCTCCACACAGCGACAAGGGAGTCGGGTGCCCAGGTCACACCCTGGCCCAACCCGAAGGAGCCCGGGACTCGGACCAGCGCGGAAGAGGCTTAGGAGGGAGGCTGCAACCCTGAGCGAGACCCTCACGCTTGCGGGATTCCCGTGATTCAGGCAAAGCCGTCACGACAAAGGACGTGCTACATATCTGACTTCCAAAAACACACTGACGACGAGAACTAGAACGGGCTTAAAACAAGTTTCCTTTTTGTCATCTTTTTTCTAATTAGAAGCACTAAGTTCCTTCCTGAACAGAAATGATAGCTATGCAAATGCAATGGCATTATGCAAAGTTATTGGTACAAAAATCAGTACTTCTGCGTGGTTGTCTGCACACCAACCGCTTCAGTAAAAATTACCGGCCGTCCAGCTCCACGGTCAAGGGGAGCAGGGGCCACTTCCCACAATTAAACCACGACCGACCGCATGCTCTGTTCGTGCTTTTAAAGACAAATGTAAATTCACTTTAACTCTGAGAATCTGAGCCCTGAGCCGCAGCTCAGCGGCGCACTGAGCACAGCCCAGCTTGCTATTTGGGATCGCGCAGCTCTTACTCTGCCCCCGACGCCCTCCCCGTTAGGCTAGCACCTGGGGCCCCGTCGTGAGGGGAGCTCACTTGCACGTACAGGTCACACAGGTCACATCATGTGTCATCATCGACGCTCTTCTTACAGAGAAAGCGCTAAACACGCCGCGTGCAACCTGGCGAACGGAAGCCTCCCTCCCGCCCCCCCCCGGAGCACCCCGAGTCTAGAGCCCAGGGAATCACTTGGTGCTCTGGGGAGCACTGACTGGACGACTTGTGGCTGGTGGTTTTTTTAAAACCCAGAGTCCCTGCCGACAATCCCTCACCCGGAGGATCAGGCGGCGTGATGAACCCCCTTCAGCTCTTCCTCCCCAAGCACAAGGGTTCTAAGCAGGACCCGCCCCGCAAGAGCACCTAACCATGGGGGGGGGGTCTAACCATGGGGGGAATTGTCTTAAAATTCAAAGCAGCAATAAAGTGGAAAACCTATCACTCCGGAGCTCCTCTATTTTCTTAAGCAGTTTACCGCCAATTACTCCAAGCACATCTTGTAGGATTTAATTACCATCTGCAACGGCGGGAAAGCCACTCATGCCACCAAGTACTTTAAAAAATAAACACAGAATGTTACATGGGACTGAGTTCTAAGATTTTGTGATAATATCCCAGAAATGCATAACATGATAAAAAGGGCATCTATCTCTACACTGATTATATACATATATGTAAAAAAATCATAGTTCTAGGTACCGCCGGAGTTTAGAAGCATCCGACCAGTAAGAATCTGTGAAAGCCTTGCACCCATCCTCCTTCAAAACATTGATCATTACTGCAAGGACAGTCCATTTATCCCTGGGTTTTATGGGCACCCAGGGGGTGGGGACGTGTGTGGGGACGGACGCCACAGAGGCGGCTGCAGGACACCTGCAGGAACCACTTGGGAGACGCTCTCCTTCCAGGGCCTCCAAGGCCTCAGTACTCAGCTGCTTTCCCTGACTGTTTCCAGAACACTGGGTTACCCTGTGGGTGGCAACACCAAGGCTTCCTAGAACTTCATGTTTTTGTTTGAACCAACATTTCTTTTTTTTTTTTTTTGTAATTGGAGTTCAATTTGCCAACATATAGCATAACACCCAGTGCTCATCCCATCAAGTGCTCCCCTCAGTGCCCGTCACCCAGTCATTTCTGTTTTGCATCCATCAGTACTTTAGCTTTTCAAAAAAGAAGGTGGAAGGGGAGTTGTTTGGGGCAAGGACTGGAATGGGTGTGAAAACAGCATCCTTTGGAGGAACGGACTCAGAGCCGTCCCCAGGTTCAGGGTGCCCGGTGGGCACAGCTGTCCCCAGGTGCAGGGCATGTGGTGGGCAGAGCTGTCCCCAGGTGCAGGGCGCTCGGTGGGCATAGCCGTTCCCAGGTGCAGAGCAGCTAGTAGACATAGCCGTCCCCAGATGCAAGGCACGTGGTGGGCACAGCTGTCCCCATGTCCCCCCAGGTGCAGGGCAGTGGAGGGCAGAGCTTGTCCCCAGGTGCAGGGCGCTCGAGTGGGCATAGCCGTTCCCAGGTGCAGAGCAGCTAGTAGACATAGCCGTCCCCAGATGCAAGGCACGTGGTGGGCACAGCTGTCCCCAGGTGCAGGGCGCCCGGTGAGCAGAGCCGTCCCCAGGTGCAGGGTAGCTGGTAGACACAGCTGTCCCCAGGTGCAAGGCACGTGGTGGGCACAGCCGTCCCCAGGTGCAGGGCAGCCGGTGGGCACAGCCGTCCCCAGGTGCAGGGCAGCCGGTGGGCACAGCCGTCCCCAGGTGGAGGACGCCCGGTGAGCACAGCCGTCCCCAGGTGCAGGGCGCCCGGTGAGGCAGAGCCGTCCCCAGGTGCAGGGCAGCTAGTAGACACAGCCGTCCCCAGGTGGAGGCACGTGGTGGGCACAGCCGCCCCCAGGTGCAGGGCAGCCGGTGGGAGCCCGGGGCACCCGCACCAGGAGGGACACGGGTCCAGGGACCGGGTGCAAAGTGGGACGCCCCTGACCTGGCCTTGACCCGGGGCCCCCGCTCTGACACTCCCGGACCCAGGGGCCGCCCACGTCGAGGAACTGGGGCCCCGACCCCAAACTCAATTCTAGAAAACTCTGGATCCCAGGAGCACTGGCCCCTGCGCTTCCTGCCAGGCCTCCGGGCGCGGAGCAGCAAATCCGTAGTTTGCATTGGGGGGCGGGTCGGGTCGGGTCGGGTCGGGTCGGGGGCGGCCGGGAGGTGGGAGGTGGGAGGTGGGAGGTGGGAGGTGCGCGCCCCTGCAGCCAGGACCCAGCGCCCGCCCGGCCCGCGGGCCGCCAGGTGACGGGGAGGTGGGGGAGGGGGGCGGGGGGGCGCACTCACCGGCGCGGGGTCCTGCGGGCGTCCGGGGCGGCCTCCGGGGGCGGCGGGGGGCGGCGGTCCGGGCCGGTGCGCGCTCATGGCCGCCAGCGCCCGCCCCAGCGCACCCGAGGCCCCGCCGCCGGCTCCGCGCCCCGCCCCGCCCCGCCCCACGAGGGGCCGCCCTCCGCCCACGCTGCCCCCCAGGACGGCTGCGCGGGGCCCGGAGCGGGGAGGAGGGGAGGGGAGGGGCGGGGGGAGGAGGGGAGGGGAGGGGAGGGGAGGGGAGGGGCGGGGCGGAGCGCGGGAGGGGCGGGGCCGGGGGCGGGGAGGGGCGGGGCCGGGGGCGGGGCGGGGCGGGGCCGGGGGCGGGGAGGGGCGGGGCCGGGGGCGGGGAGGGGCGGGGCCGGGGGGCGGGGAGGGGCGGAGCGCAGCCACGCAGGGAGGGGGCAGAGGGTTGGGGGGTAGGGGACCGGGGGCAGGGGGCGGGGGGTAGGGGGCGGGGAGCGGGGAGGCGCGGGTGGGGGGCTCGGAGCGCAGCCACGCGGGGAGGGGGCGGGAGGGGGCGGGGGGCGGGGGGCGGAGCGCGGGGAGGGGGCAGGGGGGCGGGGGGGGCAGGGGCGGGGGGGGCGGAGCGCAGCCACCCGGGGAGGGGGCGGGAGGGGCGGGGGGGGCGGGGGCGCCGCAGGTGGGGTGCGCCCGGCAGCGCGGCTCCGCCCGAGGAAGGCGCCCCCGGCCCGCGCCCCCCGCCCGCGCCCCCCTCCCGCGCCCCCGCGCCCCTCCGTGGGCGTCCGCCGGGGCCCCGCCTCGCGCCCGTCTCGCGCCCTTGGACCCGCACGGCCCGCCCCGGCGCGGGACCCACCCAGCGGCCCCGGGGCCCCCGCTCGCGGCCACGAAGGCCCGGGACGCCCCGCCGGACCCGCTCACCCCGCGGCGCCCCAACCCCGACCGGCCCCGGCGCCCCGAGCCTGCGCCCGGCCCCGGCCCCTCCCCAGGCCCGGTTGGAACCGGCTCTCCGCGTGGTGACCCCGCGGTGTAGACCGGACTCCTCCTGATTTACGTGTCAGTGTCATCTGGGTGGGATGAATTTCAGGGGAGAAGCTCAAACAGGAGGCCCGGCCCCGCCCTCGGGGGAGGTTCCCGCTCCGGGTCAGCGCGTGTCCCGGCCCCGCCCCTGCTGGCTGAGCGCCCCGGGGCTGAGTCTGCTTCGGGTGGTTCGGGTGGTTCGGGTCGCCGCGGGCTCTCGGGCACGGGATGCCCTGGGCGGGGCTCGCGGGGGGCGCCCCTGGGGAGGGGCTGGTGCAGGGGGCGCCCCTGGAGAGGGGCTGGTGCAGGGGGCGCCCCTGGAGAGGGGCTGGTGCAGGGGGCGCCCCTGGAGAGGGCCTCGAGCGGCAGCAGCACCACCCGTGCCCCCCACCGCCCGGCCCCTGAGTCCGCCCTCCTGCCCTCAGCGCCCCTCCGATGCCCCCGGCCACCGAGATCAGACCGTGTCTCTGGGTCAGGCGCGAGTCGCTGAGCAGACCGTCTTCCGGAGGCGTCCACACTGCTGCCCAGGTCAGGATCTCCTTGCTCAGGCCGAGCTCACTGCCCGGCACAGAGCGCCCCTGCGTCGTGTTGGTCTAGCCCCGCCGCTGCCCCCACGCCCCCCGCCCCCATCCATCGTTCAGCTGCTGAGCCCGAGCACCCGGAGCCCTGGTGTCCTGAGCACGGGAGCGCACGTCCTGGCTCCGTTTCCTCCGTGTCTATACCCGGGGCTGGGCGTGCTGGACGCCCGGGTTGCTGCATGTTGCGTCTTGAGGACCTGCCACCCCGTTTTCCACGCTGTCTGCACCCCCTTAGGACCTGTTTGGCCTGCCAGTGGGCCCGGGGGTCCCCCGGATGGCGACAAGGTCGACGGTCGGGTCTCAGCCCCTGTGGAGTCCGAACAGCCTGTGCTGCACCGTTTACTGGAGTGTAAGCTCTCGAATGGCAAAAATTCGGCCTTTTTATCCCTGCCTGGAATGCCCCAAACACGATCCGTTTCTAGGATGAATAAAGCGCCACTTTTGGTTTACAGCAAAACAGAAGCAGAGAAAGCTGGGACGAGAGAGCCCGATTAGCAACGTCGCCTTCTAAGAAAGCACCAGGAGCGTGGCCCCGGCTGCCCCGTCATTGCTCCACCTCCTCCATCAGGGGCTCCGTTGAGCTCACTTGCATGCACAGTTGCACAATTTACTGTCATCATGTCGTCCCCCCCCCCCCATGTCTAACCGAGTTCTCTTCCCCTGGACACCCGCTCACCTGCCCCCGTCACCTGCACCCCCACCTCACAGCCGGTGCCAACCACGACCCGGCCCTGCCCCGTCTGTGCGTGGCCGTGCTCCTCCAGCAGCCCTGCCGACCTGTGGCTTCGAGGACCAGGCACAGAGCCACACGCGGTGCCACCGCGTCCACCTCTGCTGTGGCTTCTGTTGCTCCGTGGCCTCCATCCCTTGAGTCCTGCTTGCCGCCAGCACCGAGGCCCAGGGTGCTGGGTTTGTCTCCGCAGACCGTGGGGCGTCTTGGGCCTGCACCATGTGCAAACGCGCAGAGCCCTGACCAAGGGCTCCCAACTTCCCCTTGTCTCCAGCGACTCCACTGGGTCTCCGCGTCCCGAACGCATGTCGTGTTCCCTGCGGCTTCTATGTTTGCTCATCTCCGGAGCGGCGGCCGGATCCAGGTTTCTCCACCTCAACGACGGGCAGCAAAATCCCGTGTGGTTTTAAAAACCCTTATGTGCTCCCAGAGAAGTATGTTTGTGTACAACATCGTTTCCTGGTGGTGTTTAAACTGTGAAAATTCACTGAAAGGTAAAAAAAAAAAAAAAGAAAAAAGAAAGAAAGAAATCTATTAATTATTTTCAGAGAAGAACATCGTTATGAGCGTACGTGATGACGTGGTATTCCCAGCCTCCTAAGACTGATCCTCACGGGAACCGTATCTGACCCTCGCACGTTGCTGTTGGAATCTGTTGATATTTATATGCCGGCGGGGGGGGCAGTGGATGCTGTTTTTGAGGCTCTTTGGGAGGATGATGTCTCGTCATAAGGATGCTGTGGGGTAATGCTCCGCAGGACAGGAAAAGGGAAGAGGGGGAGGAGTCCTTCCCAGGGTTCAAGCACCGCTGCCGGAGCGCTGGGGGCGTGCCCTGCGGGCGCAGCACGTCCTCTGCAGCTAGTGTCCCTGGGTCCCTCCCTCAAAACTGCCACCTTCCCCACTGGATGGATCCCAGACGTCTTATTCCCCCTGCAACAAAAATGCCCACAAACTAGGTCCTGAGCACCCGTGGTCTAGACAGTGTCGGGAGCGAGCAGATGAGCTCAAACGGGTCACGTCACGAATCTGGACCCGAGTAAGATATTTGGAGAAAATGCTAAAAAAAAAAAATACCTGGTAGGCGCTGCAGTATTCACGTACACGCTCCCGTTTGTAGCTCGGTCTCCAGGTAGAAATCAAGTGTGCACGCGTTAGGGCTTGACTCACACCCAGCAAGTACTCGAACCTCGCGGAGGCTCTGGGGACAGAAGCGGTTTCTTTCTTTTTCTTTTTCTTTTTTTTTATTTTTTTGATTTTTTTTTTTCGGAAGTGGTTTCTGAACACGGATACTCATTTTCTTAATAAGTACATCACGTGCATTTTGACAAGTCCGAGTTTCTGATTTACTTGTTCTTACAGAAAATTACTTGCAATTGACAGGCTGTTCTTTATGGGAAAACGCTTTCGTAAAACACGGGCTGTAACCCAGCCCTATGGGTCCCTCTGCTTCGTGATGGCACCAGCGGCCGTTCAGTTCTCTCACTCGTTCACCATTCATGGACACGGGTGACGCGGCTGCTGCGCTCGGGGCCCGTGTCGCGTGCTCGCTCTCCCGGAGGAAGGGTGGGAAGCCATCCCGGTTCTTCCGTCCAGGGCCCCAGAGGGGGAATCCAGGGGCCTTGGCTCCTTCAGGAAGCCGACAGGGAGGCTTAGTCCCCGGCCCCCGGCCCCCCTACCGGCCCCAGAGCCCCCAGTCCCCACCAGGGGCCAGGCCCCTCAGCCCCCGAGCCCCCCAACAATCCTCAAGCCCCCTGTCCTCCCCACCAGGGTTGTCAGGGTCACCAAGGTGCTCACCTGGGCGGCCACCCCCCACCCAGGTGAGATGGGACCTGCCTCCCCACAGCACCACTTACCTTGCAGACCCTCTTTCCCATCCTCCCGGGCTGACGTCCTAGGGTCCTCGGTGTCCTGTGCACCAGGTCAGCAATGGCCCTGTCTTCCCACCACTGACCCCCATCCCCCAAAAAGATTTCCCGTTCTTCCTTGTTCTGAATGGAGAGATCCACCCGCATGGTCCCTACAACCATTCTTAACCTCCCCCCGGTCACACCTGCAGCGAAGCCACAGGCTGCTTAGGCCCAGCTGCCCGCCCGTCGCACACCTGTCCCCAAACACCTGAGGGAGCAGGTGGCTGACTGCTCTCCCCTCACCCTTGCTGCCTCTCGCACCCAGGCCCTCAGATGCTCCCCTGGGGTTTGATGTCCAGGGTTCCACAGCAGCTTCCCCTCATCCCCTCTCCCCACCCCTCTCTCCCCTACCTTTCCCTCCTCCCTCCCTTGTCCTCCCCCTCCCGCCCTCCCCTACCTTTCCCTCTGCTCCCATCTATCTTCCCTGCTCAAAGAGGAACCCGAAAGGAGCAGGCTGGCCGTCCTTCACCCTACGAGGACATGGACCCTTCTCTGCTGCTGTAGACACTCTCTGCTTCCGCTTTCTCCCGAGGACGCCCGGGCGTCCCCTCCCACGGGGATAAGCCCCCACTGTGTGATGGGGCCTCTCACTTTGCCTTTTCCTGCAAGTATTTATTCTCTCCACTGGGAAGAGGAGACTATTCCCTGGTCCTGGTCCTCAGGGCTGATGCCCCAGCTGAGCCCCACACCCCAGGCCACTGCAGCAGGTGGGCGGCAGCCCCACCTCCTCCTGGCACCCCTAGACCTCTCCCACCGCCCGGCGGCATCTGATGCTGCTCAGCCTGGTCCAGGCTTCCTTCCAGGGACATCCCAACGACCCCATACCCGACTCACCACCGCAGGCTCCTGAGGATTATCAAATTCAAGACTTAATGATAAAGGACGAGGTCCTCTGTGATTACCTGGAGGCCCCGCTGCAAGTCGAGCCTTGGAAAATGAAAACCATAATTACTTTTCCCGGAAAACGTAAGGAGGGGCCCGAAGGTCCCTCGGGAGGGATCTAGACGAGGCTAAAAGCGCATCTCCAGCTCCGTGGGCCCTGAGCCAGGTCTGTGGGATGGCCCCGTTCCTTCCTGAGGGCGAAGGCAGGGTCTCCGGGCCTTGGCATAGCAGCGTCAGGCAAGGGTGACTCCCAGGGGTGAGGTCCGGAGGCAGCTCCACTCACCCGATGACCCCGATGACACCGACGACCCTGATGACCCGATGACTCCAGAGCAGAGTTCCCAGTGGGAGGGAACGGCCGATGCAGCCGTAAGCTTTCCCTGGGCCGTGCTGCGCCTGACAACACATCACAGTCTAGGACTCAAACAACCGTGGGGTCACGTCCACGAGGGCCTCACTATGCCCCTTTGTGCGTGAAGAGCTCAATCGAATAAAACACAGTCCACGCACGGCGTTGCTGCAGCTGTTGGGGCTGGAGCAGGTCTAGGTCCCCGTGTGTTAGCCGAGGTGCTCGGGGTGTGGGGACACAGAAGGTCCCAAAATGTGAACACGCCTGACGCACTTTATGAAGAGCAAACGTCAAGACCGTTCATGTACAAACGTGTGTCTACGGGACGTGCGTTAGGGACACAAGGTCCCACGTCTGCCCAACCCCGTGGGCTCAGGCCTGGCACCGCGATAGCAGGCAGTTGGCCGGGGTCAGGCGGTTTTCACCGGAGAAACTGGCAGTTTTGTTACAAGAGAGCCCGTTTAACCGCATCAGTTTGACGTGTGCCCATGGCCGCGCCGAGAGCGGCTATCTCAGGAGCAGGTGCCGCGAGGCGATTATTTCATCTGCTTCATAAAGTGTGTGTTTTCACTTCTTAAAGGAAATAATACCCATATTGTCAACATGGTTTTCTGTTATCCGCACTGCATAGCATACACGCAGCGGATCCGAGGTACCGTGTGACCAGTGCTGTGTAGACGTGAATGTTTTCTTTGAAAAAGATCCACCCTGACTCACATTCAGCAGATTTCCTTTTTTTTTTTTTTTTAAGATTTTATTCATTTATTCATGAGACACAGAGAGAGAGGCAGAGACGCAGGCAGAGGGAGGAGCAGGCTCCATGGAGGGAGCCCGACGCGGGACTCGATCCTGGAACCCTGGGGGCACGCCCTGAGCTGCAGGCGGCGCTAACCGCTGAGCCCCCGGGTGCCCATACAGCAGATTTCCAAACACGATTTTGTCTGCTTCCTCGGGGCTTACTACCTGCAATTCCTTAGGAAATTTTATGTAAAATACAGGTTGTTTTTTTTTATCTGAAGGAATCTATTTTGCTTTAACTTCCATTACGCGTCATTATTTTATAGACCAGCATAACGTGTAATATATAGAGAGTGTGTATCTATAAAAATATATATATAGTATATGGAAAAAATCATTAATTTCTAACAAATAATGGATGTTGCTGCATGGAGAGTGTTTGAGCATCTAGTGGAGTGTTTGCCACATACAGGGATCTTGGAGCACGGGGAGCGGGGTTGCCGCTCGTGTCTGCCGGCGGCGGCTGTGAGCCCCGACCCCCGGCCGAGAACCTGGGTGGTTCCCAACCCCTACACCTGCGGGTCTGATGCCTCTTCTGAGAGCATCTGTGACGATCGTCGTCACCGCGGGGGGGAATGCGTCCTGCCTAGGGAGGAGGGGAGGTGGCCCTGCAGCGCCTATGTCACCGCGTGGCCATGGGCCGGCCGCTCCGAGGTCCGTGAGGAGGCTCTGGACGGCCAGGTGAGCCCCCGCCCCCGCACCTGCACCCGCACCTGCACCAGCAGGATCTACCCTCAAGGACACACACTTCTAAACACTGGGGTGTGGGCTTCAAAACACGCAACTTCCAGGGACCCTCAGTGGCTCAGTTGTTGTGCAACTGCTTCCAGCTCAGGGCGTGACCCCGGGGTCCCGGGATCGAGTCCCGCATCAAGGTCCTGCATGGAGCGTGCTTCTCCCTCTGCCTGTGTCTCTGCCTCTCTCTCTGTGTCTCTCGTGAATAAATAAATAAAATCCTTAAAAAAAAAAAAAGAAAAGAGGCAATTTCCTTTCTTGTTTGAAGTGACGGTGAGGGCAGTTTTGTCTTAAGGGTCCTGCTTGAAAAAGTGATATTTACTTTTATTCATGGTCATAAAATGTAGGTTCAAATGCACCGAATGCAAATACTCAGGTGTGTTGCTCAGTCATAGAAAAAAATTTCAAATCCTATTTTGCGGTTTAGCCCCTTTACCCTTCTAAAAATACGCAGCCTAAATTAATTAATTAATTAATTAATTAATTAATAAAAATAAAGATACGCAGCCTTGCAGCTGCCTCACAGCCCCGGGGGGGGGGTAGGGGGACTGGACTCAGCCCTCCCCTCCCATCTCCCCTCCCTCCTCCCTTTCCCCTCCCTCATCCCCCCCCCCCCCGCCCCCGACTGCTGGAATCCCTCGTCCCTGGCACCTCCTGCACCCCTGCTAGCTGTCTGGGCACACAGCCCGTCTCTGTCCTTCCCCCCAAGGACAGTTTGGGTTTATATTTCTCCGCCTCTGCTCCTGTCATCCCTGTATTTTTCTTCCTGGAAGTCCAGTGTCTTGGATCCGATGCTGTTTTCTCTCATATTTGTCTTCTCTCTGTCACTTTTCCATCCTGGGAGACTTCCCGGCCCTCCTCCACGGATGTGGATGCCACTGCGTCTTTATTATTTTATCTCTATAACCATCATTTTTCTCTATCCCACTTATAATTCTGTCTCCATAAGGATGGGCAGTAGACGTGAGTGCGGGTGCCGCCCTCCAGGATTCCCGTTACCCCGTGCGGCCCCGGGTGGGGGGCGGCCGACGCTGGCTCTGCTCAGCCTGGGCACCCCTGGCCCCACGCACGTCCCTCCCATCTCCCCGCGTGTTCCCTGGGTGCCGCGTGGTGGGAGGCGCAGTGGCCGGGGCTGTGCTGTCGGTCACTCGGTTTCTGACGTTGTTCTCTCACTGAGCTTTTGACGCATAAGCTTGACGCGTTACCCGGGTCTTCAGGCAATTCCATCCCGACACTTAGCTCCTCTGAGGCACATGCAGGACGAGTCTGCAGCTCATCTCCGACTCTGCTGCGCCCAGCGACGAGGTGCTGACAGCCTGTGCCTCTCGTGGATGCACGGAGACCTTGGAAGCTGGAAACTCATTTAATATTTACGGCCCCCGCGGTGCGTCCCGTCCACATTCCCTCCCGGTGCTTGTCCTGGCTGGTCCATCACGTCAAGGAAGTCCCAGCACAGCTCCGAGCTCGCGCCGCACACCGTAGCACCCCCCCCCCCCCCCCGGGATGGGCGTCCCGCCCTCCTCCCAGATTGGAAAGCCCGTCATGCAAGCAGTCGGCGCAGCACACGTAAGCAACAACGGGAAGCTCTCGGCAAATGTATTTCCAAGGAAGGAAGAAAGGATTTTTAATTTTGAGACGCATGTAGAGCTTTTCGCGAAAGAGCTTCAGAGCGTTGGGCCGGTAGCGCGGTGGGCGGCCGGGCCCCAACGGCCTGTGGCCTGGCCCCGACGGCAGTGTTCGCTCGGAGCGCGGCGAGGCCGTGTGACGTGTGACGGAGGCGGCTGTGGCTGACCTCCCGGCCCGGCCCTCCTGCCCCCGAGCCTTGCATAATAGCGGTGGCCATGCTAGGGCAGCGAACACCTTCCGGAGCTTTCTGTAACGGGGACGGGAGCTGAGGGCCTCTGTGGAGCGGCCGGTTTTCCCTTCCGCGTGGCCGTGAGCTGGATGCTAGTCCTGCCCCCTTCCCGGAGGAGGGACTGGTGGTCGGGGAGCTGGGCCTGGAACCAGGCGTGGCCTTAGCAGCGGCCACCCCACGTCCGGGTGCCCAGCTGCAGTTTGGATTCCCCGAGCCCAAACCGTGATGCCTCCTCTGGGAAGTCGTTAGAACGACTAACTGGTAAAATGCCTGCGTTGCCTGGAATGTGAAGGAAAATCAACAAATGTAGCTGTTCTCTGTGCTCATGAAGACAGTCGCCAATTGCCGTGACATTAGTCACCTCCCAGCCTTGCCAGCTGCCGTCACGGTGGCACGTGGACAGTCCTGATGTGGCCATGGGGGCCCGAGCTGACCCTCCTGCCAAAGGACCAGTCTTCCCAAAGAGCCTATCCCTTCCGAAGGGCTGTTACCCCAAAGAGCCTGTCTTCCCAGAGGCCTGTTACCCCAAGGACCAGCCTCCCCAGAGGCCTGTTACCCCAAGGACCAGCCTCCCCGAGGCCTGTTACCCCAAGGACCAGCCTCCCCAAAGGGCTATTACCCCAAGGACCAGCCTCCCCAGAGCCTCTTACCCCAAGGACAGTTCCTCTCGAAGCCCTATTACCTTTGAGCTGCACTGGGTGAGCTGAGATTTCTGGGATGAGCCTCGAGTCAGCAGAAACACCAGGCGCGTCTGGAGGAGTCGCCTCCTGGTGGTCTTGGCACCGTCGCGGAGCAAGTCGGCGTCCGTCCGGTTCTCTACGTCACCACGGCTTGTTTTTCCCTTTGTAGATAATATTTTGTGGGAGATCCTAGGAGGTGTGTGAGATCGTTATTTACCTAATTAAAACCCAATAAGTTTAGATTTTGTGAGCACTGATGATACTGTCAAATGAATAGTTTCCCGTAAATCTTTGCCTCAACTTTGACCACATCAGTATTTCTGAGAGCGAATCTGGGTGCGGCATCCTCAAGACCCCGGGTGAAAACGGAGTCACCCCACAGAAAGGCGTTCGTGGTGGTTTTGTGCCCCCGAGCCGTGGTCAGAACTGCCTTGTCCTCCCCGCGCCGTCGCAGCATGGCCCGCAGGCAGGCGCGGCGGCCCTTGACGTCCGTGTCTCTGGGTGGGAGGGCTCGTCCCATGACCCCTCCTCGTCACCTGGAGCGTTTCCTCGGGGTGAGGGGGGAGATCGGGCTGGTAACGTGGGAAATTGGAAAAATTGCCAGAGAGGTTCTGCCCCTGATGAAGGTACGGCCACAGGTGTCTGAGCGCGGCGGGTGCCACAGCCCGCTGGCCAGTCTCGCTCGGCGACGCGGCCGCTGCAAGCGGGACCTGGGGACAGCGTCGACATGGAGACCAGCCTCTGCTCCCCCGGAGGAAGCCGCGCAGACATTCTGATAAGGGACGGAAAGGACGCGAGGGGCGCAGGGCAGAGCACCGCCCCGGGGAGACGCACATCGTCCGCCGTCGTAGATCACGGGAGGTCGGCGGGGCCAAGGCCGGTGGCCTTCCTACGGGGATACGCTCGGCCTCGCGGCAGGTCACACTCGGCTGCGGCGGATCCCCGGATCCTTCCTAAGAGTCTGGAATGAATCTACCGAGGCGGAGCCAAGGCCTCGACAGCTTGCACGGCTGCCCTCGGGGTTCATTGCTTCAGGCCTTGGGGCCCAAGGCAAGTCCAGGGCCCATTCACGGGCCCTCCTCCTTCTCATGCAGGACTGGCCGCAGCTTTTTATTTTTATTTTTTTATTTTTTTTTTATTTTTATTTTTTTATTTTGTATTTATTTTTTATTTTTTTAATTTTTATTTGTTATTGAATATATTTTTTTAAAGGTTTTATTTATTCATGAGAGACCCAAAGAGAGGCAGAGACACAGGAGGAGGGAGAAGCAGGCTCCATGCAGGGAGCCCGACGCGGGACTCGATCCCAGGACCCCGGGGTCACGCCCTGGGCTGAAGGCAGACGCTCAACCACTGAGCCCCCTGGGCCGCCCTCTTTCCCTCTTTTAAATTAACATCATTTATTTCCCGGAAACTATTTTATCTGGTGATGGATTTTCAATATCGTAAGTTGAGGGGGTTTAGGTATTAGTTGGATGCAAATTCAGTATGAAAGATATTTTTATAAGTACTTTATAAAATTTCATGAAATAAACAATTTTTATAAAAAACTCTGTTCCAAACCTAACATTGTCCCGTTTTGCGGATTGTCCTGAGTGACTCGATCCCCTGAAACCACCGCTGCCTGGGGGTCCCTGGGACGCCTACAGCTGGGGATGCTGGCGATGATGCATCCACTTGTCTCCTGCCGGGGGCCCCGGGGCCTTGGGAGCACATCCACGGCCGAGGTGACAGCTGGCCCGGGGGTCTGTCCCCAGTCACTGCCCCCGCAGCGCCCCTGAACCCCGTCCGCCGGGCGTCAGAAGGGACGCTGGCCTGGGAGGTGGGACCCGGTGGAGGCGCCGCGTGAGGTCTGCACCGCGGTGCCCACGATTCTCCTGATGAGGACACGGGAACACGAGTCTCCAAATCGTTGGGATCGCTTTCCGGTCCGATGGTTATAATCCCCCAAATGATTGACTTTGGGGGAGAATCTACCCAGAACTAACACGATTTTCAGGCTTGTTGATAATAGCTGATCTTCCCGATGAATATTTGTTAAATAAGTAAACAGACGGGGTTTCTTTCTCTTTAGGAAGTTGTTGCATCTTATCTGTGGGACGCCCCTGCCCTTGCAAGCCCGCACCAGGCTAGCTCAGTGGGGGTTGGGAATACACGTCCCCAGAAAGAAGCCCTTGACGTGGGCTGCGCGGAGCCCCCCACGGAGGTGACCAGGGGGCCGCCCGTGAGCACGCGCCTCGGGGCACCGTCTGCGGCCCCAGCCCGCCGCGCCCTCCAGCTCTGCTCCAGGTCCCTGCACGTCAGCCTTCCCCGCCCTCGTGGCGTCGCCGACTCCAGGCGCCGTGTGGGCTGCTCTCAGCGCGGCACGGTCCCCCGGCAGCCGCAGGGGTAGAGCCTTCACCAGACATTCCCGGGATAGTGCATTTGAGGTCATTTACGACGCGCTAGTCTTCACGGAGAAGGTGCCCGCTCCTGACGACGGCAAACTCCCCCGCCCGTTTTCTCTTCGTACGTGATTCAAGATATTTGAATATTATTGATATTTGAATCCAAAAAAAAAAAAAATGGAGATCCAGATACTCAAAACTACAGAAAAATGTTGAGCGACGTTTCATCGCGTTGCCGTAACCATCGACGTGCACCTTCCTCGCGTCTCACGCCTCCTGCCCGGTGAGGGTACCTCGCACCACGACGATGTGTGTTATAACAGCGCGCGGGCGGGGGGGCACCGAGCCCGCCCTCTCTCACGCTTTCTCGGCTAAAATATACTCACACGTTTGTCCCCGTAATTACAGGGTTAAATCACTCTGATTGCTCCGAGACATTTCCATTTCGGGGCATGGCAGGAGATGTTTGGGTCACTTCATATTGTTGAACACTGCGACGGCCCGTTTTTATATGTCAGCTTGACGGGGACCCCGACCCCTAGATGGGGAGCCCAGGCGTGGGCTCAAACGTCCTGCTAGACGTGTCTGTGAGGGTGTTTTGGGGTGAGACGAACAGTGGGATCGGTGGACTTGGGGTAAAGCAGCAGAGCCCCACACCCCCCAGGGCGGGTGGGCCTCATCCAACCCGAAGAAGGTCCGAGTAGAAGGGAAGGGCTGATGCTCCCCCGGCTGGGGGCGTTCCCTCCGCCCGACTCACTTCACGCGGGGCCGTGGGCTTTCTCCTGCCCTCACGCGGGGGCATTGGATCATCCTGCCCCTCCGGCCCCGTGGGCGCGTCAGCCCGTCCCGCTCCTTAGGGCGGAGCTTGTGCATTACATGTATCTGATTATCATCGTGTGATGTCGGATCGTCATTACCGTGTCATCCCGTCTGTCGCGTTATTGTGCGATTATCCAGATTTCTAATTTGTTCGGCTTCTCTGGAGAAGCCTGACGCAGCGGATGGGGCGCTCCGGCCCCCTCCCCAGCCACCGCCCCGCACTCCGTGCAGCATCTGCTCCTTCGCACAGGGGGCCTCACGTGAGACTCGGAGTGTCCTCCCCCCACCTCCGCAGCCCCACGAGCGCGCGTGCTCTGAGCTTCTTACCTGCCTTCCTCCAGGTAGACCCCCCTTTCTCTGAACGTACTGATCCTTTGGTATCTGGTTTGACGGTCGCTTACATGCACGTGTCTATTCCACACAAAACCTGAAGGAAAAATGCCCTTATTTTCAGGAGAACTAGACAAAGTGCTGTGCACGCAGCAGGTGCTCGTGAGCATCGCGGAGCAGGTGCCTGGAGGAGCCCAGTCCAGCATCCGAGGAAGGTGACTTTGCCGACGCGACTCCTGATAAAGCGCGAGGCTGGTTATTTTTGGGAAGCTGCCCCAGAGGTACGGCTGCCTCGTAAGTGGATCTGCCTAAGTCTCGTCGCATAAACTCACCCTTGACGGGCTGCGGCTTACTTGCTGCCACATCTTAGGAGACTTGTGAGCAGAAATGCAGCTCCAAGGGGCTAGAGACCAAACACCGAGCGCGGGCACCGCGGAGAAGCTCTCAGTAGGTCTTTTCGGGTGTGACTCCGCGTGGCTGGTGATGGAGCTAAAATGGCTAAGTTTTATTTATCACCAAAGGGTTTTCTCATTTGCGTCGTTACGACGTTTCCCCCCAGCTGCTCCCACCCGGGCCCGTGTCTCCTCCGTGGCTGCGGGTGGCCCGGGCGGCCCATGGGCGATGCTGCCCCATCCCTGGGTCTCCGGGCCTGAGGCCCCAAGCGCTGCGCCCCGGGGGGATTTCCAAGACAAGCGGCCTGGCCGCCCGGATTGCCTGAACCCCACCGCCCCCCCCCCCCCCGGCATCCACACCCCTCGGGGCAGTGTCCGGCCCACGTGGCTCTGGGAGCTGCGCCCACAGGTCCTCAGGGCCCCAGTCTTGGAGAAAAGTCACCTGAGGCATGACATCGAGCTGCTGCTGCTTCCTGTCCTCCTGCGTTCCCCTTCGGCAGTCCCTTCCAACACAGAATCGCCAAATCATAGCGTTTCTCCGCCTCCCCCGCGCTTCACTATTGTCAAGAAGGCGCCTGTGGTTAGTGACCTCTGCTTATCGACCTCGGGTTTACACCCTGAGTCCCGCAGCAGAGCAAAAGCCACAAAGTTGTGGGAGGATAATGAGGTTCAGTCATTAGCAGACGGGACTTTGGGAGGTGGGGAGGGGGCAGGGAGACACTTCCCGGAATTCAGGATTCTGGATGCTGGACTGCGCGGGGCAGAGCTCGGCAGGGCTGGGGACGCGGGAGGGCCGGGGACCTCAGAGCAGATGGCGGCGCTCGGAGCACCATCGTCCCGTCGGACTGCATTTGGTTGGATGAGTGTGCACCTGCACCTGCAAACACATGCACACAGCACGGGCACCTCACACACGTGCACACGCTCGCACACAGGCCGCACACACGTTCACGCACCCACACACGCGCCTGCACATAGTCACACGTGTACAAAGCCCACACACGTGCACATGTATGCACACGTGTTCGCTTTCTCTGTACTATGCACTCAGGTGCTGTGAGCTGCAGATGCAGCAATAAATAATAAAAGACAGAATTCTGGCTCATTGTTGGCATTCTCAGCACAGGGAGGGAGGCCAGAGGAAGGACACGTTTTGCAACCTTAGGGGCCGTGGGAAGAGCTTCGGCCTCGCTGTGGGGCCTTGGGAGACATTTCCAGAAGGAAGCAAAATCCCAGCGATGGGAAGCTTGGCATGAGGCGGCCGTGGAGGGCAGGGGGTGCCAGCCGTGAGGGCAGCGGCGCCCGGCGGGGGTGAGCGGTGCCCCCATCGCCTTCTGTCGCTTCTCTGGAGGCAGCGACACCCCGCCGACCCCCTACTGCGGCCCGGCTCTATGCCCTGACAGCCTCCGGGCCGTGCCCTGACTTGGGGGAGCCTGCAGCCGGGGTCGGGCCCTTGCCCTGCCCTCCACGCTCTGCTCTCCCGCTGAGCGGACCCCGGAGCCAGGTCTCCCTACAAGTCAATCGTAGGTAGACGAGGAGCCTGTGGGCAGACGTTTCTCCCTTGTCGGTCCAGGCCCGATGGCGTTCTGCGAGGTGCTCCGGGTGTGTGACGGACCTGCTCTCCCCGCCCGGCACCACCAAGGCCACGGCCCCGTCCTCCCGGGCACAGTCCTCGGGGTTCCAGCCCCTGAGACAACGGTGGGCTAAGCCTGGGGATCCCTGAGCTGCGGAGTTCGCGGGGAGCAGGGCAGCAGCCCCGTCTGCATCGAGGAGGGACCATGCTTCCAGGCAGGGGCCGGCAGGAGGGGACGCGCGGGGGCTCAAGCCACCTGAACCCGGGCTCCGCCTGGGAATGGGATCCGGTTCCCCGCTGACGGGCCCTTTTATCCCAGAACTGTGGTAGCTGGTGGTGCCACCGCCTCGGAAACTACCGACTTGCCAAAGTGCAGGCTTAGGTGTGTCTCCCATCCCCCCATGGGCACCCGGTGTCTCCCGTCCCCCCGTGGGCACCCGGCGTCTCGCATCCATGTGGGCACTTGGCGGCTCCCTGTGGGGGTCGGACCCCGAGAACCACCCCCTGTTCCCTCCTCAGCTGCTCCCTTCCTGGGTCGATCCCGATCTTCCTCCTGGACGGGAAACCAATGCCTGACTCTAGAGGTTCTGAGGAAGCACCTTGCGCGGTCACAGGCGGTGCTGCTCCCGGCACACCCGCCCCCTTCCCGGTCCCCCGCCCATCCGACTGATCCCCCTAGAATCGCCCCAGGCTCGCGTACGGGCCGGCCCGCTCCCTGCACACACAGGGACTCCTTAGCAGTGATCTCTCGGCCCCCGGTTTTGGCACCGTGCCCATCAGCCCCACGGTTTTCGAAAGCCGCTGGAGCAGGAATACTGAAGAATGACATGATTGCTGCTCTAGACTCTACCCAGCCTGGGTGATACGGGATCTCATGGCACAGGGTACCAGGATCTGCGTCTTTACCGTTGCTCTTGCACACGGGTGTCGTGTTCCCTAAGATACGTGTTGATACACGCTGGTACAGGAGCAACACCAAGAAAGTGCTT
This sequence comes from Vulpes lagopus, assembly GCF_018345385.1. Taxonomy (NCBI): domain Eukaryota; kingdom Metazoa; phylum Chordata; class Mammalia; order Carnivora; family Canidae; genus Vulpes; species Vulpes lagopus. The sequence goes on from NC_054828.1 coordinate 133,189,635, forward strand.
CTACATCCTGTGTCCCTTCCTCTTCCTCTTCAGGACTCACACGGGGCCCTGGGTGTCAGCTACATTGAGGCGTGGGCGTTTGCACATCCGACGTTACCCGTCGAAATGTCGGGGTGCAGACAGTTTCTGTAACATGCCGACTCTTAGTATTGTAGGTTCTGGGCCATGTAAGGCGTCTCTGTGACATCATCCTTTTCAATTTAATTAAAAGTGTTTTCCACCCTTTACAGAGTAAGGACGTGCGTCTCGGCAACTGCCACGTGCCTGTAATGGCCCTGCTTGGTGCCCTTGGAGGAGCTCTGCCCCCCATCAGGGCGGGACTTGTGTCTTGCTTCCGACCTGGAGAATACGGCAGGTGATGGGGTGTCTCTGGTGACCACCCCGTGTTACAGGACACCTCAGCAGGGCCGTTTGCTCTCCCGCTGGTCATGAGGCAAGACCCATGATGTGACGTGCCCAAGGAGGGGCTCGTGCAGCAGACTGCAGGCGGCCCCGATGCTAGGGTGCAAACTGCCAAGGGCCGTCATTGCACAGCAGCGAATCCATGGACAAATTCCATTGCACCTGAGTCACTGGCAGGTGGACCCCAGGCCGGCCCGGTGCTCAGGATGCAAACTTCCGAGGCCCGTCATTGCACAGCAGCGAGAGACGGATTCTATCAGCACCTGAGTCACTGGCACGCAGGCCCCAGGCGAGCCCACGGATGAGAACACAGCCCGGCCAAGCCCCTCATGGAAGCCTGGAGATCCCGTACCCTTAAGCCTGGAATCCAACCCACAGAAACTGTGTGACCGTAAATGGGAGTTAAGACTATGGGTCTGTATATGTCTCACATCTTCTTTGTCCGTCATCTGTCAGTGGGCATTTGGGCTCGTCCACAGTTTGGCCCTTGTGGGCACAGCTGCTGTGAGCACGGGGTGCAGGTGCCCCTTCTGACCACTACGTTTGTACCCTTCAGATAAATACCCAGCTGGGCAATTGCTGGGTCGTAGGGCAGCTCTATTTTTGACTTTTTGAGGACCCTCCCTACTGTTCTCCAGCGCGGCTGCACCAGCTTGCAAATACTACTCACCCCCCAGAAAGAATGAAATCTCACCATTTGCAACAACGTGGATGGAGCCTGCTTCTCCCCCTGCCTGTGTCTCTGCCTCTCTCTGTGTTTCTCGTGAATAAATAAATAAAATCTTTAAAAAAATCTATAATATAATTACACTAATATACATAAGACATAGTGTGGATTGTTATTATAAAATCATAAAAGTGACCACGGTTACAATAAACAACACAAGATAGGTGTAGAGTGAATTAAGGAAACATGGAAAGTCTGTAAGAAAACCCTGAAAATACAAAGATGGAGCTGGAGAGCGCCTCCTTCGGCGAGGGGGCTCCAGGCCTGTGCATCCCGTTTTGGGAACTGGCGCCGAGGCCGGGCTTAGTTACGTGACCGTGTGCCTGTCTTACTTAGGAAGACCCGTTTGCATCCTCCGCGGCGCTCCTGCGCCCCAAGCTGACACCCCATAAATGTGCCACAAGTCCTCTGAGGCGCACACGTCACTCAGTTCATCCGAGAGGAAGAAGCATTCTCTTCTTTCCAGTGGCCAGGGCTGCAAGTCTCCCCACGGGTCTGGGTCACACTGCAAGGCCGGCAGCCGCCGGCCCCCGGACGGCTCTTCCCAGCCCTGCACGTCTTGAAACTGCGCGTGGATCGGAGGCTGGTGCCTCGCCACCGAGGTCTCCTCCGGGACGACCAAAGCGGCAGGTGTGCGAGAGACACGGGATGAAGGGCCTGCGGCGTGGCGAGCGTGCCCGGGTTCTCGGAGCTGCCTGTGCCGTCAGCGCTGTGTGGACACCACGGGCGTCCCGCGGGAGCCACAGCAGTGTCTGTGCAGCACAGGGGATGCGGAGCCCGGGAGTCCCCCCTGGAGGGCCGGAGGCAGGGCTGCAGGATGGGAGCAGACTGGGTGGGACAGTTGGAACCTGCAGTGAGTGCCCAGGGTGGGGTGACCCCCCACGGGAGACCAGGGCTGCACCTCCACGCCGTGAGTGCCGGGGGCCCAGGCGCCGTCCCGCTTGGGTAGAGGGACTCGCATGACACAGAGGAGCCTGTGGAGGGAGGTAAGATTGGGCCACTGGGCGTTCACGGCAGGTGCCTGGGCTCGAACGTCAGTGTGGCTGCGGCGCTCTGGTCCCCGGCCCCTGGGGACGCTCGGACGCGCTTGTGTGACATCCGTGTCTGCTGCTTCCTTTCCCTCGGGGACAGCGTTCAGGGCTGTGTAGACCTCGCGTGTCCTACCCTCGGTCTGCACGGCCTGCCCTCCGTGTTCCTGTCCCCGAGGCTCTGGGGCCACGCGGCAGGCGCAGGGCAGCTCCGGTCCCAGTGAGCGCGGGCTGGCGCCTGCCGAGGCTCCTGGGGTGGGTGCGTGGGCGCCGCTGCGAGAGAGCACGATGCGTCCAAGCAGCCTTGCCGTCCACCGGCACTTTCCGCAGGTGGTGCTGGTGTTGGAGACACGGCCGTGCTGAGTGGGGAACTTCACGGTGGCGGAACTCAGCGCGCTCCTGGACCTCCGGCGGCCCGGTGACGTCATCCGCGGGGCTGCGCGTGGACGGTGCACACGGATCTCCCGCTGGAGGCACCTCGTCATCCGCTTTCGGCCGATCTCTCCTGCCGGTAGCTCGATGAAGCCACGGCATTATCCCCTAAGATGACCTAAAGAACACTGACAAGTGTGGATGTTTCTGAGCCTGGAAACCAGTTTTTTCCGGCTGATTTAGGATGCAACAAGAACAGGCGCATGCCTTCGGGTCTCGCAAGCAGAATCCGAGTGAATGAAGCAACCGAGTCTGCGGCAGGAGGTCTTCATTCACGGCTTCTGACATTTCCGGAGATTTCCAGCTGCAGGGACCCAGGGCTCGTGTTCGGAGAAGACAATCCTGCGCGGTCTGGGGACTGGCGGCGTTGGGGGGACGTCCTCGCGCAGCCGCCAGCGCCCCAGCAGGAGCTCGTGTCCTCCCACGGCCTCGGGCCGTGACTCACTCCGGTCTTCTTAAATCACTTACTAGAGGCCACGGTTGTGGCAGTTTTTCCAAGCGTGACCCCTTCTAAGGTCTTGAAACCCAGAGCAGCCTCTGGGACAAGCTCTGTCCGTCGCACTGAGGGGTTCCGACCCGTTGTGAAGACCACCCTTCCTCCTCGGATGTGAGGTGCAGCGTGTTCCCGACAGCCCCGCACACCAGACGCTTCCCGGGACAAACGCCGGCGCCCGACCGCACCCCTGGGCAGAGGTTGGAAGGCGAGTCCGTACGATGTGCAGACACGCAGCCACTCTGAGCTCGCCGGCCGCAGCCCGGCGCCAGCTTGGTGGGGCCGTTAGCTGCGTCGGACGAGGTCTGGGGACCTCGGTAAGGATCTCGGAAACCCGTGACTGGCTGGAAGCAGGCGACGACCCACATGCTTACAACGGACAAGTCGACCGAACACGGCTCTTAGCAGAAGCCGTCTCCCAGGCCACGAGGACTGTGACCTCAAGGACACGGGCCGTTCCCACCGGTGAGCCCTCCCCATCCTCCACGAAGAAGCTCCAGGGCAACGTCAGGAGCATCGGAGGCAGAGGGATGATGGAGCTGTTTCCTCGGAGGAAATAGCGCGGGCCGTGGCCGCCCCGGTCGTAGGGGCTGCAGCAGAAAGGTCTTCCCACGGAACACACGTCAACACGGCAGGACCCGCCACACGGGATCTAGATCATCTGACCCAAACGTTCATAAACCTGCCCAGGTGTCGGGCCCCCGGGGGCCTGGTGAAACTCCTTCGAGGACGCCTGCCCGACCCTGGCGGGCTGTTCGCCTGGGTCCCTCTACACACGGCTCCCTTAAAGCTGTGCGCATTGTCCTAAGGTGCAAACTTACCAAAATGAGGATTTTGAGTCAAATGATCATGGAATCTTTTTTAGATGAGGCCTTAAGAGCCGTACAATTTCTTCCCCAAGTTCTGTCCCGGGGGGGTTCAGCCAGGAATGCCGCCGCGTGCAGGCGCGGGGGACGGGACGCCCTCCTGTTCCAGGCGACGGGGCTTCCCCGCTGGCACCCCTGCTGCCCGCCCTCCCCCTCCCCGAGCTCCACCTCTGCCCGTGGGAGCGCCCGTCACCAACGACGCCTGTCTCAGCCGAGGCCCCTTCCCAAACGCAGGGACAAGCGTGATTTCTTCTTTCCCTGATCAAGTCTTCACAGCAAGGATGTGGAATGTTAAAAACGCCACCATTTCTCGCTGATGCCCGATGCTCTGTGCCAAGTGCTCATCGGACCGTTCCTACCTGTGTCCCTAACGACCTTGCCCAACGCTCCCCGGGCAGCGTGGCTGCCAGGATCTCCCGACGATGCGAGGCGACGTGGGGGCTGGGACTACCCGTTTCCAGCCACAGGGCTGCTTATTTGATCCCAATTAAAATTCCATAAATCCCTTTAGTTGAAATGTGATTCAACCCAGTTTTCCTCATCCTGCACTTGTGTGTTTTTGACGTAAATAAATGCCGTTAATTGCTGCTTCATTTCACCCGCCTGGCGCCTGGTGCGCATCGGCCACGTCGTCGTGAGGGGTGAGTGTCACCGCGTGCGGGAGAGCCCCGTTGCTCTCTGCGGCTCCCCGGCTGGATCCACGCGTGGGGCCCTGCTGCCGGCGCCGACCACCCGGTTACCACGGGGAGTGACGGCCGCGAGATCCGCTGTTGGACATGAGACGTGTGGTGAGTCCCCTGAGCCAGGACTCGTGTTGGGGGGAGGAGACGTCCCCCGGTGACGGTAGTGCCGAGCCGAGTACAGTAACTATTGTGAAGATGGCAGAGAAATAATAAAAGAAAATGAAGGATGTGTTAAACCTCGGGGCTTGGACTCCGGTTGGGAGAGGTCTTGGCAGGACGGGAGGCCCAGCCCCACAGAGCGGGGGAAGGGCCGGGCTTCGGACGCTGACGGGAGGGAATCCCACCCCCCGGGTGGGGGCCGAGAGCCCACGAGGAGGACACGTCGTCTGGGGCCGCCGTGCACCCACACGCATTTTAAAGGTCACGGCTATACCTGATCTTGACCAATAATCTGACCCTTGGCAGGTTTTTCTGAGCGGCCCACACGTCTTCCGCTTCTGGAATAAGGGGAAAGACCAAGCCACCCTCACCTAATCCACACATCTTGGCTTCGCAGAGGCTCGCACTGCAGGTGGCAGGTGGTGCGGCCGCAGGTGGGATTCCCGGGAGGAGCTGCGTCCGGGCCTCCCACATGGACGGCTCCAGCCGACGCTGAGCCCCGCCGCGTGCCCCGGGTCTGGGAGGCCGCACCCAGAGAAACCTGCAGCGAGAGGACCGCCTGGAGCCAGGGTGCAGGAGGAGCAAAGGTGGGAGGAGGGAGGAGGGATGTGAGGGGACGGGGGGCTGCTGGGGCGTGAGGGGAGGCGAGGGGGGACGGCAGGGGGACCCCGACGCCCGTACTCCTGGACGCTGCCCAGCAGGTGGGAGACCGGCCCTGGGATCCGTGTTGGGAGGCCTGAGCCTAAATCCCATTGTGAGCCTCCAGGAGATGGAGCTGTTGGAGCTTCAGACCCAGGGGGTGTAGGACTGCACCTGTGTCCACGTCCGTCTGTCCACACACCTGTTCATCCATCTATCGTCTCTCTACCCATTATCTATCATGTATTATCCATCATGTATCCGTTATCTACCATCCACCTCCATCCATCCTCCATCCATTAACTGTATCTACCATCCATCATCCATCCCTGTCGTCCATTATCAGCACCTGTCTGTGATCTCTCTACCTCTATTATCTATCATCCATTATCTATCCATTATCCGTCTTCTATCTGTGATGTATCTATCGATCTATTTATCATCTATCGATCTATTATCTAGCTATTATCTAGCTCTCAGAGACTTTGGGTTATTTCTGTAGGAGTCACGGTGTCTCTGTGGTCCATGACAATGCCGGTGAAGCACACACATGATACCACGTTGCGGAGCTGAGCAGAGCCACCCCTTTGCTGTCTTGTCCGGAGATACTTGCCGTGTGAACGTCTTGTTTCCCCATAAGGACTGTGAACCTTGAGTCCAGGATCAGGCTTTATTTTCCTCATTTCTCTGGCCAGCACCCCGTGTGCATGGGCCGCCCTCAGGCTGCAGGTCCTTTAAGATATACCTGAGGTTCCCGTGCGGAGAAGTCCCTGCAGCCACAAGGCCCCAAACGATACCTGGTCCTACAGAGACTCGTCTTGAACATCAGAAGATATTTCCCTTCACGGTAACAAGCCGTTGCCGTCTATTTTCTCTTTGCATAAGTAGCCTAAGAAACCTTACCCGACGCCAACCAGGACACGCCTCAGTGGCTGTTTGCTCCAAGTGGGACGCGGGGACAGGTACCCGGACAGTGAGGACCTGCCCTGGGACGTGCAGGAGGGCCATGGGCTCTGCCTCCTGTATTGTCCCGGGACTCGGTTGCCGTGCCGAGGCTCCAGCTAGTGGCATCCTAATAAACCGGCTGCAGCCTTGCCTGAGAAATGTGTTGCCGCCAACACCCCTTTTTTTTTTTTAATCTACGAAGATAAATGCTGTGCCACCCGAGTGGAGAAAGAGATTATTCCTATTGATGAGAATTATTTCCCCAGGGAGAAAGAACTTTTAAAAATGCTTTCAAGACCCACATTGAAGTCCCTATATTTTTCTGTGGGTAGAAATCCTTGCCAGAAATACGCACTCACTGACTGCACGTCTCCCATGAAACGCTGCTGGCTCCACGGGGCGAAAGACGTTCCGGGGTCTGTTTTGAAATATGCGTCCTCCAAAGTTAGAGATAAATGGAAAGGATAATCATATCGATTTTTAATTTTTTTTTATTTATTTTTTTCTAAATTTTTATTTATTTATGATAGTCACACAGAGAGAGAGGCAGAGACACAGGCAGAGGGAGAAGCAGGCTCCATGCACTGGGAGCCCGACGTGGGATTCGATCCCGGGTCTCCAGGATCACGCCCTGGGCCAAAGGCAGGCGCCAAACCGCTGCGCCACCCAGGGATCCCCCATATCGATTTTTTAATGAAGAATTGAGAGAATAACGTCCTGGGTAGTTTCAGGGAAAGATAATCCCACAGTTGTCAAAATCTACGCGCTTCAGCGTTGGGTGGGTTCCTTGGAATAATCCACAACAAAGTCTAAGCTCGAACAGCCCGAAATCAGGAATTTTATGCCCAGACTCCCGAAATCCCCGCACTCTGATGCGCATGTTAGTGATGCAAGGAATTCTGATGTTTTGTGGAAGTGCTAATAAGATAAATACTCGGTGTATTTTCCTTATCAGGCAGTAAAAGACATGTTTTTGCCAAGCCATTATTTTTCTCCTCAAATTAAAAAAAAAAAAATCTCATCACAAATTAGGTCTGACAGAAGGGCGGGATGCGGCAGGGGTGCGGAGGGACACGGGTCCGCAGAGGCGGGGGGGGGGGTCCCCCAGGCAGGGCCACACGCACAGCGGCTTCAGGCTGCGCAGCGCAGGTGGGATCCCACTGGTGACTTCCCTCAAGTCCCGCTTCTTCGCCCTGTTTGCCCCGCAGGGTCAGTGCCCCCCAACCCCCACTGTTGCTTGGTTAAGCCTCTTCCCTCCCAAAGCCATCTTGGGGGGGCGCCCACGCTGGAGAGGGGGCGGCTGGAATGCTCCCCGCCCTCCCCTGGCCCAGGGTGCTGCCCGGATGCCACGATCCACCCCCCACCCCGGGCCGGTGCTCATCGGGCTACCTGCCTCCTGCTCCCGGAGAGCGGCCAGAGGTGGCCCTGGAGCTGTAGGGACAGCCCCCTGCACCCCGACCCTCCCTGACCCTGCCCTGCACCCCGACCCTCCCTGACCCTTGCTGACCCTCCCCTGCCCTGACCCTCCCTTGCCCCCTCCCCCTCCCCAGAGTCTCCCCTGTGACCTCTCCCTCCTCTGCCCCCTGACCCTCCCCTGCACCCTGACCCTCCCGGAGCCACCCCCCATCCCGGGAGTCGCTGCCGCGGTCCAGCAATCACTAGGACACACCTCACGGGTGAGCACCTGCCAGAGCCACGACACCCATTCTTACCCATCACCATATTATCCCTTTGTGTTGCTGGGGACCGTGGTCGTGTCACTACCCAAAAGCTTTTAGGAAGTAGCGAAATACGTTTCGTCTGTGAGAAACTCCACGTGGGTAATTTTTTTAAAGAGGAAACTGTGTCCTACGTACGTGATCATTAGAGCGTTCATGAGAGAGCAGGAGCATGCGCGGGAAGCGGGATTCGAGCACACCCCACGTGTCTGCGGGCGTGAGCAGCAAACAGTAGCACTAAGTAGCTCTTGGTGACGGCACGCGGGGGGCAGGATGAAGCAGAGAGAGACTCAAATGCTAGGACGTGAGAAAACACGGAAGTCAAGTGAGGAGGTGCCTCTCGTGACACTGAGGCTTCAGAGTCAGAGATAAGAGGCGGCGGCTCGGCGCTGTCCCCCGGCCCGCGGCGCACCTGACGGAGGGGACATCCGTCACTAGCTGATCGTACCGTGTGTGCTTTTTATTTTATTTTATTTTATTTTATTTTATTTTATTTATTTTTTTAAGATTTTATTTATTCATAGAGATGCAGAGAGAGAGGCAGAGACACAGGCAGAGGGAGGAGCAGGCTCTGTGCAGGGAGCCTGACGCGGGACTCGATCCCGGGACTTCAGGACCACGCCCTGGCTGCAGGCGGCACTAAACCGGGCTGCCCCCGTGTGTGCTTTTATTAAAAAATCCACCCCGTGTGAATGAAGATTAACAGACCGAGAGCAAAACAGCAAACTGCATGATTATCAACTTTCTCAAATGTGCAACACCAGCTCTTGTAATCACTTCACGCTTAACAAAGATGTCACATCGACTCGGGTCGCCTGCAGGGGTTAGCGGCCGCCTGGATCTGAGTGTCCCAACTCCGCCAGCTCCACGAAGGCCCCGACGCGCAGCTACAACTCTGTGCAAGTCTCTCCGCAGCATCACTGCAGGCGACAGGCCGGCCGGAGCTGCCCGCGGGGACAGGACCGCGGCCTGGAGTGGGAGAAGTGGGGGGGGGGGCTGTGCACGCCGCCAGGGGCCCCGGGAGCTCCCATCAGCACAGATGGGCCTTGAGGACGGAGGCAGCTTCCAGGGAGGGAAGAGGCCGAGTCGGCGTGAGGGGCGGCCCCGGGGGCTGGTGGGAGCTCAGGTGGCCGAGGGGAGGCCCGGGCCCTGCAGAGGCTGCCGGGGAAGCAGCGGGAAGGTGGGGCCGTGCGGATGCACCTGCCCTGGGAGGGGACAGTGGCCGCCGGGGACGGCTGATGGAAGCGCACGGCCCACGGCCCCGGCCCAAGCGACAGCGGGATGGTGGTGCCCGGGGGCCTCTCCCCACGCCCCGTGGTCACACCGAGCGCCTCATTCACGTCTGCGAATGGACAAAACCAGAATAACCGAGTTAAGTGAAAAGCGGAGGCATTGAGGAAAGACAAGAAGCAACCAGAAACACTGGCTGAATGTTCGGTACGTGGACGGGCGAGAGCGCAGCGTGGGCCCCGCAAACCGGGCTCCCAGCCACCGGGAACCTCCCACGACGGGAACGCGCAGCCCGTGGGGCACGAGGAGGCCTGGGTGCTGGACCCGGACACAGCCTGTGAACTGCTCACCTTTAAGGTGAGTCCCCGCAGACGTCGCGGGAAAACTACCAAACAACCTCCGTGGGCAGGAGCGTGGCGCTGACGCCATCCTCTCGAGGACCGTGCACGATGTCAGCCGCGGTGGACACGAGTCCTCGGGGGCCTGCGGGTGGAGCCGGCCGCCTGCCGAGTACCAGGGAGCCCGACGCCTGCATCCTCTAGGGACGCGGGGTCAAGCACCCAAGGACCCGCTCCCGCGTCCCCCGGCGCCGCCCTGACAGCCGTCCCTCCTCCGGGTCGGGGGCCGGTCCTCTCCGGCGGGCTCCCAGGACCCGAGGACGCTCGGCCACGGACCCCAACCCCTGTCCTAGGTCTTTATGTCCGAAGACGGCGGCCGGGTTACTTCACGCAGCTGGTGACGGAGGTCGAGTCTGCTACTTTTCAGATTAGAGATAAAAGCCCCGATGCTTTACTTTCTTCTTGTAAGACATATTTTTAGACAAGTGGAAAAAAATGCATGAATGAACAATCTGGTGTTTCCACTCACAAAAATAGATAAATTAGCAGATTTTTAAAAAGGTTTTATTTATTTATTCATGAGAGACACAGAGAGAGGCAGAGACACAGGCAGAGGGAGAAGCAGGCTCAGTGCAGGGAGCCAGACCTGGGACTCGACCCTGGGGTCACACCCTGAGCCGAAGGTGATGCTAAACCGCTGAGCCCCCCGGGCTGCCCAAATTAGCAGATTTTTAAAGAGATTTATTTATTTGAGGGAGAATGCAAGAGAGAGAGAGCGAGCGAGGGTAGAGGGAGGGGCAGAGGGAGAAGCTGAGCAGGGGCCTGACCCGGGACGCGATCCCAGGACCTCGGGGCCGTGACCCGAGAGCCGAAATCAAGAGCTGGGACTGAGCCACCAGGCCCTATAAATCAGTCGATTTTAAGATTTTCATTGGTCAAATATTTCTTTCTAAACCCAGGTGGTTCAGACACAAGGTCACGTCCTGCCCAAACGTAAGGCCCCATCCTGGTGCGTTTATCGGGGATTTAAGACAGTAACTTTTTTCTCTGTTTTTTTTCAGGTGAGGAGAGGGAAACAGCGATGCACATAACTTCATATCCACGTTATAAGAGAACCCACGGCAGAGCCCTGCCCCCTGTGTGTGCACATGCATCACCGTCCCCGGGGCTCCCTGACCCCCCTCACTGAGGACACAGCGAGGATTCTGGCAAAAAGGCCCCTCCCGGGACCCTGGGCCGCCCACCCAGGGCTCGCAGCCTCCAGGCCCCCGACGTCCGCGTCTGCAGCTCGCACGCTCCCCGCGTCTGGTATCCGTTGCGGCAGCCTGAGTGGGAAAGACAAGGCGCGGTGCGTGCTTTCAGCCCTAAAATTCTAGATCCCGTACTAGTGGGAGGAGCTCCTTCCACCGGGTCACGAACGGGCTTTCCCTGAGTGTCACGGGGAGACGCCACTCGATGATCCGCGCGCACACACCACGTAGTTCACGCTCCACGTGCAACGTCTGGGCGACGCAGGTGCCTGGAGGCACCGAAGATAAAGGTTCTCCCTATGTTGACCTTGATTCTTCCCAAAAAAGAAAATTCTGTGTCGCACAAGTATTTTTACAATGAGCCATCGAAATAGTAGCCGCACGACAGGTAGCAGATCCCGTGTCTCCGGGCGCGCTCCTCGCCCTCGGCTCACGTCTTCACCTGAGGTTCTAATAGGGGCGTGACTATCGTCATGGCTCCAAGGGTTTCATACGAGGGGCCTGCAGAGGACAGGTGGATTTCAGAGAGGGGGTTTTTAGACAAATGAACAAAGTTCGACTGAAAATGTGACGCAAAAATGGAAGCTATTATGCAGTTAATACATTTTATCATTTTTAATTTTATTTTTTTTAAGATTTTATTCATTTTTTCATGAGAGACACAGAGAGAGGCAGAGACACAGGCAGAGGGAGAAGCAGGCTCCTTGCAGGGAGCCCGATGGGGGACTTGATCTCGGGACCCGGGGTCATGCCCTGGTTAGAAGGCGGCGCTAAACCGCTGAGCCACCCGGGCTGCCCACATTTTATCATTTTGAACAAAGTGTTTAAAATTGTGCTTCGGTGTGTTAGGAATCGTTCTTGTCAGAGGACGCTCCCGGCCGATGCCCTCCGTGCCCCAGGAGCGCCCTACGGTCCCGGAAGGAGGCCGCGGCTCTGCACCTGCGGCGGGAGTCCGGCCTCGGCTGCCTCCTCTCGTCTCTTACTGACATTCTTGGGTCATTTTGCCCCAAACCTTCAGCATTTGCAGACAATTCGGTGCTTTCCTTCTCGTTCTGTGCGACGCCGAGAAGGCCGGGTTCCCGGGCAGCGGGCACACGGAGGTCGTGGGGTTCGGACACCACGGCCCATGGTTTCCGGGTGTGACCCTCAGGCCCCGCGGGGGGCGGGATGCACAGGCCGTGCACAAGCACACGAGGCTGCGAGAGGGTGTGACGAACACGCGCGGGGCTCGTGGGAGCCGGTGCTTCTGTGCCCGCGGGGGGCGGGGGATGGCGCCCCCTCCTCACCCCACGCGGCCGGGCCCCGGGCTCGGAGCTTTGCAGGGTTCTCCCGCCACATCCGCCACATCTCTTTGCCCCATTGTCGCGCCCACCTCAGCGCACAGGCTCCCTGTCCCCACCTCTGACCCTGCTCGACCTGGAGACACCATCACCGTGAAGCAACAGCGCATCGTGCTCTGATTCGTGTTTCAGGGACGCTGGGGAAGCTCCGCACCTGCTCAGAGGATCGGCTGCGGATTCCTTCCCGTCGGTGGCCCCGCGGCCCGGGCGGTGGCTGCTTCCCGGGCGACCGTCCCCACTGCCCGTCTTACGAGCGGGACTTGGTCCTCATAGGAATCCCCGGCTGACCTCGAACCCCGGGCCTCGCAGTGTGAGTGTCTTGGAGACAAGGTCTTGCGGGACGTGGGTTAGACCAGGCCGCCGGGCTGGCCCCTAATCCATACGGCCCCGTGGGGCCTGGAGGGAAGGACGCTGCAGCACGGACGGACGACGCCGGGCGTGACAGTCGCCTCAGCCACCAACACGGCCTCGCGAGGGGCCCATCCTGCCCGGACCTCCCCTTGCCACCCCGACCCGTGAGGGCGCAATGTCTGTGGGGTTTCGTCGTGAGAGCGGCCCGGGGTGTGGGGAGGGTCCCCTCTGTCCTTTCCGGGTCCACGCCCTGCGGTCCCCTGTCCCACGGCCGCTCTGAGCAGCGCATCTCGTGCCGTCGTTGGGGGTGACGCATCCTCCTGCCGCGCGTCCACGCCCCCGCCCCCTCCGTGACTCCAGCTCGCCTCTCCTGTTTGCTGACCCCCGTTTCCTTTTGTACCCACGACACGAGGTGCAAATTGAGGTAAGATTTATGATCCTGGCGGTTTTGTTGGGAATCTCCCGCCTTCTGCTCAGTCCTCGGGATGTCCCGGCCTCAGCTCACTACACTTGCCCATAAATATTACATTCGGTTGACTCGCTCTTCCAGCTTCTGGGAATTTCGGTGGGAAATGCATGGGGGGGACACAACACCGAGGGACCGCTGGCCGGGCCGGGGCTGCCACGCGTCGTCTGACTGGCCCCGATCCCCACCGACCCGGTTTCTTTGTCTTTTGATGACTTTAAACTCTTTTCTCCCTAAAGGGCTGGATTATCCGTGTCACCATTAGACGACTTAGGATTTTATCCTAGTGTAAGTGGGATCTTCGTTACATAAAGACTCTAATTGTTATTGTTCAACGAATATAATGTTTTTTTTTAATATTAGTGGAGTCCACCTAGAATCCAGAAATCAAGTCACATCTTTCTTTTAATGAAAAATCCAAATGGTTCACGGTCCAGACGTACAGAAGGTCATGAAAAATGACATAAAGGACCCTCCAGTTAATACAGTTCTACTGGGGGACCTGAATTCCATGGAACAGACCACACAGCCCCCGGGACCTGCATGACCCGGGGTGCAAAGCTGCCACCGGCGTGGGACCCTTGACCTGTGGAAGGAAGGGCCAGACCCACAGAGCCCCGTGCCCCCACCCCCCTAGCCCTGGTCATACCCACGGAGCCCCATGTCCCAGCTCCCCTAGCCCCAGTCATACCCACGGAGCCCTGTGCCCCTGCCCCCCTAGTCCCAGTCATACCCACGGAGCCCCATGCCCCTGCCCCCTACCCCCAGTCATACCCACAGAGCCTCATTCCCCCCCCCCCCCATCCCCTACCACCGCTCCCAGCTCCCAGGACCCACCGGGCGCCCCCCTCCTGTCGCCCCGAGGACCCCGTGGAAGGAATCGTGCAGGATGTGTCCTTCCTGGCCTGTTCGTGGCCTGATGTCCCCCGGCTCACCCCCGCGGCTGCACAGGGCAGGGTTTCCTCCATCAGAGGCTGAGTTACCCAGTTGTATGGACGCGTGCTTGCAGCCGCTCACCCTCCGTGGGCCGTCGTTGACTTCGGAGTTGGAGGCCCGTGGGCACCTGCACACACAGGTGTGGCGTTTTTAGGTTAAACTCGCCGTGTCCTGTGTTAGGAATAAGTTTTCAGTTTAAACCTTTCAGTTTAAAATGGTTTTGTGGGGGATCCCCAGGGGGCTCAGCGGTTTGGCGCCACCTTCAGCCCAGGGCCTGATCCTGGAGTCCCGAGATCGAGTCCCGCGTTGGGCTCCCTGCGTGGAGCCTGCTTCTCCCTCTGCCTGTGTCTCTGCCTCTCTCTCTCTCTGTGTCTATCATGAATACAGAAAATCTTCAAAAAATAAATAAATACAGTGGTTCCGTGGAACACCGGTTAGAGCGACGCTAATCAGGAGGATGTAATCTGAGGTCTTCATGCCCCCGTGGGCCGCTGGCTCTGCTGTCCCAGCCATCCCCGCTGCCCTTCGCCCCCCGGGACTGCAGCCTGTGTCCCACGCCAGCTCCTCTGGGGCCGCCTGGTCCCGCATCCGCACTTTGCGCTTCATCTCTCCCCTGAGACGGCGCCTTCCACCCCCCGTGAGTGAGCACTTGAGCACAGGAGCCTCGGTGGATAGAACTTCTGTCTGCAGCGAGCACCTCGGGAGGTTCAACCAAGGCTCCAGCTCCCGGAAAATCAAGCCCCTGAATTATTTCAAATCTACAACCTGATAACTGCTTTTCATTCTTTTTTTTTTTTTTTTCCTGTTTTTCATTCTGTGTGGTTAGGAGGCAGGCACAGGCTTTGGGAATTTACAGCAGCCACCAGACCTGTTCTTCCGTGACCTTCCCTCTTTTTTTTTTTTTTTTCCAAGGATTTGATTTATTTATTCGTGATAGACAGAGAGAGAGGCAGAGACACAGGCAGAGGGAGAAGCAGGCTCCATGCAGGAGCCCGATGCAGGACTCGATCCCGGGACCCCAGGATCACGCCCTGGGGTGAAGGCGGTGCTGAACCGCTGAGCCCCCCAGGGATCCCCCGACCTTCCTTTTTGTAACACATTCTTCGTGCTGACTCCCCTGTGACCCAAAACATGCTAATGGGACTTTTATGGTATTTTTAGCTTTCCTGTGTGCCCTGTGACGAACATTTCTGAGTGATTTCAGAGTGTTTTGTAGGTTGATCCTGAGGCGAGAAAGCAAGCCCAGGAA
The DNA here is from genome assembly GCF_018345385.1 of Vulpes lagopus. Taxonomy (NCBI): domain Eukaryota; kingdom Metazoa; phylum Chordata; class Mammalia; order Carnivora; family Canidae; genus Vulpes; species Vulpes lagopus. The sequence goes on from NC_054828.1 coordinate 133,204,887, forward strand.
GGCCGGGTACTCTGCCCAACTTCAAGAGGTGGGATTGAATCCAGGCATTTTGAGAGCAAAGCCCGCAAGTGAGCAAACGTATTTTATGATCCCTTTATGTATGAGATTCGGCTAGAAAATAAAAAATAAAGGGAACACAAGGGTAACTAAGCATGGCAAAAAGAGCAAATTAACAGATGGCGATAAAGACATCTTTAGAAGTATTTTTGGAAATGCTGCTTTGATTTGGCAGAGAAATGAAATTTCAATATTCGATGTATAACGAGGACGGATCCATGGTTTCCTCCTCACTATTCAGTCCGCAGGGACGTACAACCACCTCCTTCATCTGCCTGTGCCGCGTTAGCATCCTTTCAAATGAAAATGAAGTATTAAGTAAAAATGAAAAGAAATCAGTGTCATTCTCTGCAAGTAGGGACAGTTCAAACCTTTAAAAAACACTCCATTGTGTGTTTTCTGGTACAAACTGCCATTCTCAGGAGCTCACTGCTGATGCAACACTTAACCACACAACCTCACAAATGACTCTTCGGCGCTGAAACTTTTACGTGGACTTTACACCTGTTTTCAATTTAAAAAAAATCAAAGCTCAGAAATTTCAAGTCCAGACGCCAAGGCCACACAGCCAGTCGCAGATGGGAGGCGACCTCCGAGGGCCTGGCCGCCCCCGGCACCCGCGGCCTGAGACATCGCGCTGCCTTTCCCGGATTGTAAATGCGGCGTTGGCTGCCGCCCTCCCTCTGGCTGCTGTGAAGTGGCCGCTCTGATGAATTGAGAGGAGCCCTAAGGGGGGTTCCCGACACAGACCACAGACACACTGAGCTGGGCCTCTGGGCAGACATGAGGGATGCAGATGCTCTTGTGCCTGGACCCTAGTAGACCAAGTACTTCCTGAGAGCACGGCGGCGGCGGGAAGGGGCGCCGTCTCGGCCCCTCTCCACTGCCCTGGGAAGCGCCCTGGCTAGAGGGAGAAGGGGGCCAGGTCCGAAGGAGCAGCTCCCAGCACAGCGGGTTCACAGCCTGAGAGCCGCTTGTGGTGCGTGGGGACCGCTCTTGCACCAGCCGTGCTGGGCATCCCGTGGGGGCCTGGTCTGCCGGTGAGGATGGGCATACTCTGGGCAGCGGCCAGAGGTTGCGCGAGGCTACAGGCTACGGGCTAAGAGTCTGTGCTGGGACGTGCTTTCAGCCTTACAGCCGACGCATGCACGTGTGTTATTAAGCTCGCAGAATCTGAGAACCACATTACGCTCTCCATTCAGTACTCGGCTCTGCTGGTTTGTTTTTTTAATAAATTTATTTTTTTATTGGTCTGCTGTTTTGTTGATGGTTTCCTTGTCTGTGCAGAAGCTTTCTCTTTTGATGAAGTCCCACTGCTTTCATTTTGCTTTTGTTTCCTTTCCCTCAGGAGACAGACCCAAGAGTTCCTACAGCCGATGTCAGAGATCATGGCCTGTGCTCTCCTCTATAGGTTTCATGGTTTTGGGTCTCACACTTAGGTTGTCAATCCTTTTTTAGTGTGTTTTTGTGTGTGGGGTAAGAAAATGGTCCAGTTCCGTGCCCCTGGATGTGGCTGTCCAGTTTTCCCAGCACCAGTTATTGAAGGGACTAGCCCTTTCCCATTGCATTTTCTTTCCTGCTTTGTTGGAGTTCAATTGACCATATGGGTTTGTTCTGGGTTCTCTGCTCTGTTCCATTGATCTATGTGTCTATTTTTGTGCCAGGACCAATCTGTCTTCATCACTACAGGTTTGTAATACATCTTAAAATCTGGTGTTGTGACAGGGATTGCATTAAATCTGTAGACTGCTTTGGGTATTTACCCCAAAGACACAGATGCAGTGAGACGCCGGGACACCTGCACCCGATGTTTCTAGCAGCAATGTCCACAATAGCCAAACCGTGGATGGAGCCTCGGTGTCCACTGAAAGGTGATGGATCAAGAAGCTGTGGTTTATGTATACAATGGAATATTCCTCAGCCATTAGAAATGACAAATACCCACCATTTGCTTCAACGTGGATGGAACTGGAGGATATGATGCTGAGTGAAGTAAGTCAATCGGAGAAGGACAAACATTATATGTTCTCATTCATTCGGGGAATATAAAAAATAGTGAAAGGGAATAAAGGGGAAAGGAGAGAAAATGAGTGAAAATATCAGTGAGGGAGACACAACATGAGAGACTCCTAAATCTGGGAAGCGAACTAGGGGTGGTGGAAGGGGAGGAGGGCGGGGGGGGTGTGAATGGGTGACGGGCACTGAGGGGGGCACTTGATGGGATGAGCACTGGGTGTTATGCTATATGTTGGCAAATTGAACACCAATAAAAATAAATTTATTATTAAAAAAACAATATTGGTAAAATAAAACAAAACAAAACAAACAAACAAAAACAAACAATATTGGTTCTTCCCATCCATGAGCATGGATTATCTGTTTGTGTCATCTTCAATTTCTTTCATTAATGATATTTGCAAATGACAAAACCAATAAGGGGTTAATATCCAGAATATCTAAAGAACTTATTCAACTCAACACCAAAAAGAAAAATAATTTGATTAAAAACGAGCAGAGGACCTGAATAGACACTTCCCAAAGAAGACACAGAGACGGCCAGCAGACGCGTGAAAAGATGCTCCACATCACTCATCATCAGGGAAATGCAAATCAAAACCACAATGAACTATCAGGTCATACCCGTCAGAATGCCCAGAATCAAAAACACAGAAAATAACAAGGACGGTGAGAATGTGGAGAAAGAGGAACCTTCGTACACTGTTGGTGGGAGCGCAAAGTGGTGCAGCCATGGTGGGAACAATATGGAGGGGCCTCAAAAAATTAAAATTAGAATTACCGTATGATCTCCTAATTCCACGGCTGGATACCTACCCAAAGAAATGAAGACATTAATGCAAAAAGATATATTCACCCTATGTTGATAGCAGCCATATGCACAGCAGCCAAGAGACAGAAGCAGCCCTAGTGTCCAACACGGATGGAAATGACAGTATTTTGCTAAAAGCAAAACAAGTCCGTCGGAGAAAGACAAATACCACATGATCTCCCTCATATGTGGAATTTAAGAAGCAAAACAGAAAAAGAGAACCAAGCCAAAAACCAGACTCTGAACTACAGAGAACACACTGTGGGTCACCAAGGGGGGAGGTGGCAGGCGGCGGGCGACCAGGCGATGGGGATGAAGGAGGCACCTGTCGTGATGAGCTCGGGGCGATGCGCGGAAGGGACGAATCACTACACTGCACACCTGGACCCAATATCACGCTGTATGGTAACGACGCCTAAAGTCAAAAAACAAAAATTGAAGGAGAAAAAGAACCACATCATGACAGCGGGACAGTTCTCGTGTCCAGTGTGGAGGCAGCTTCTGAAATTATAGGAGAGCGTCCGCCGTGTGCTGCCCAGGACGAGGCAGACCAAGGCACAAGGGCTCCCGTATCTTTCACTTTCTAATTCGCCATAGAGCCCCGGTTCGTCCAGGGAGAGAAATAATCCCTCAAAAGCAGAGATATTTGCACAATAAGTTGAAACACAAGACATCAAAACAACATTAAAATCTATAATTAATAAGGATATTGTGAGCGGAATTTCCATAAAGGCATTGACTCCCCCTTCTGGGTCATAAATCAGGGATGAATTAAACTCCAAGAGAGGAAAGCGGCCTTGGGACTAGATACTTCGGGAGTGTTTACGTCGCCGAAGCACCTACCATTTCCGTTTGCTACTGAACAGTTAGCCTGACAGGTAGGACGACTGAGTCGCCCGCTTGCCCCGGGCCGCGCTGTCGGGCCGGGGCCTGAGCACAGCGCTGGGACGCCGGGGCCCCGCCAGGCCAGCCGGGGTCCGTTTCAGGCACGAGGTTGCCAAGAGCTCTGCCCGGACAGTTCTGATCCTCCCCACAGCGGCGTCGTTCTTTGAACTGAAATAATTAGCACATAAAGGGCAAGTTTGCTGTTTAAAGGGCCTGAACACGGGATCCCTGGGTGGCGCAGCGGTTTAGCGCCTGCCTTTGGCCCAGGGCGCGATCCTGGAAACCCGGGATCGAATCCCACGTCAGGCTCCCGGTGCATGGAGCCTGCTTCTCCCTCTGCCTGTGTCTCTCTCTCTCTCTCTCTGTGACTATCATAAATAAATTTTAAAAATTTAAAAAAATGTGAAAACACTAATTAAAAAAAAAATAAATAAAGGGCCTGAACACATTCCAGATAAAGTCCCCTAGAAATCACCTTGGTTTCGCGGTGCCTTCAAGTCGGGAAGTCTCTGCGGGGATGCGCTTTGCTCTCGAGATGAAGGCAAAGGCGTTGCTCAGACGTGGAGGGAGCCCTCACGCTGGTCTCGGCCCTAAAGTCTCTCGAGTGTGTTTTTAACCAAGATCATAAGGAAAACTGTTACTTGTTTTCTTGTGCTCATCTGCAGGACCCCTAATAATTACCCGAATTAATTTTGTTGGATTTCCGCCTCCGTTTTCAATGTATTTCGGTGCTTCAGACCCTTGACCTCTTTGCACAAGCTGAGAGGTGCAGCCTTCGTGGCTTTCGGGGCTTGCAGCTCAGACTCACCAGCAGCAGCCTGTGTAGACCCGGGCTCACCCGCCCGCTCGCCCTGTGGCCTTGGGCCCCCGACATCCCACCTCTGGGCCTCAGCACGATGTGGACATCAGGATTATGTCCGCAAAGATCGTGCTGCTCTGAAGCTTAAGTGAGTGAACGATTGCTGCAGGCACAGCCGAGCCATACGGATGACAACAGGCAGAGTCTCACCCTTTGCTGTGTCTTTGTCCTCAGGGCTCGGAGCCTAGAACATCAGACAAGCCACGTTCACCCTCCCTGGACACCGCAGATTAGCCACCTGCACGCGAGCTCGGCTTTCCAGATGCAGGAGAAAGAATTGGCGTCAGTGGCAGGTCGGCCAAGCTGAGGGGAGCAGGTGCCAGGGATGCAGTGATGCTCCTCGGTCTGGTTTGCTGGTTTGGTGTCTGTCACCAATTTGGGCAACTTCTTGGCCTTTCTTACTTCAGATATTTATTTCGCCCCCTTCCCACCTCCTGCTCCGACCACGAGCACGTTCCGCCTTGTTCCTGGGCATCTGGGCTTCTGTCTTCACCCTTCACTTGCTCTTTCCATTTCCATCCAGGAGGTTGCTGTTGAGCTGTCTTCAGGTTCACCGATCCTTTCACTGGATGCGTCCCGGCGCCCGCTGAGCCCCAGCCGGCACTTCACTTCGTTCCTGCTACAATGCTGTTCGGCTCTAGCGCGCCCTTGTACTTCCGTGTACACACAGCACCCGTCTGCCTGCTGACGGCCCACACGGCCCTGTACCTTGTACTTTCCCCATCAGAGACCCTAACACATCTGTCACAGTTGCCCTACGTTCCTCGTACGGTGACTCCAACTGTGCCGCCTCTGGCTCTGGCCCCCGTGACCCCTGCGCCTCCTCGGAGTGAGGCTTCTCCTGCCCTTCCGCCTGCCTTATGCATTCTCTATGAAGTCAGATGCCCTGAATCTGGCACAGGAGCTGGGGTTCGCGCCCACCCACGGAGTCGCTAGGCCGCGTGTGCCGGAGCTCTGCTGCTCCCTCCTCCCCGCGGTCTGCGTCCTGCCTTCTGGCTGAGCCCACTGTCTCCGTGCCGAGGGGCTTGGTCTGTAACCTTCAGGCTGGCCCCTGCCCTCCAGCAGGTTGTGTGTTGGGGCGTGGCCTTCACCGGTTTCTGTCCCTCCTCCTCCTCCAGGACAAGACCTCACCCCCAATCCTTCCCTGGCCACCATGTCCCGGATCTAATTCCTGACCCCCGAGGACTGTACTTTTTGCTTCTTTTATTTCTCTTCCCCCCATAGGAGGAGGTTTCCATATCTCCCTAAGGTAAAGTCTCCCCCTGGGGATACTGGGGCATGGTCGGGAGGGTCACTCCGTGTCTCCTTCCTCCTGCCCCAGCCCTGCCAGAGCCACAGGCCACAGGAGACTCTCCCCGTTAGGCTGCTCGGCACCTACCGCGGCGGCTCTTGATCAACACGATGTGTTTCCACCACCGTGGCTCCCACTGGCTTCTGGACAGGTGAGCAGCCCCCAGCTGCTGTCTCAGAGAACACGTCCACCCTTGATCTCAGGGTGGGGTGTGCCCCGTGACCCTGGGTCTCTGAGGACTGACACCTGTCCCCACACCTGGGATGCGGGGGCTGCACCAATGGACAGGGCGTGTAGCGTTTTCATGAGACCCAGAGTCCAACGGCAGAGCACTAAAGAGAGAAGAAACGTCAGCAAGTGGTGAACAATCAATTAAAACTACGTGGGGATGTGCTGCCCGTGACGGACCACAGTGGACGCGGAGAACGCCAGCAGCATCTCCCCTAGGCAGGTGGTCAGGGCAGGTTTCGGAGGAGGTGTAAGCGGAAACCGGAGGAACAGATGGACCTGGCTGTGGGGAGCGGGAGGAAGGGAGCGATTCTGTGCGTGGTCCCCGATGGCACGGGCCGGAGACGGATTCTCGTTTAAAGTCCTCACACGGGGACTTATTTTGGTGACACTATTTGGGGCTGAATTGTCTCCCTCTAGTTTCATTCACCGGTGTCCCCGGCATCTCGGACCATGGCCATATTCAGGAGGAGGCCTCTAAAGAGGGGATTAAGGTAAAATGAGGTCATTGGGTGGACCCTGGTCCCATCTGCCTGGTGTCCTTATGAGGGGAAGTCTGGACACGGCCACACGCGGGGGGAACGCCAGGCGGGCGTGAGACGGCTGCCCACGGGCCAGGGGAGAGGCCTCAGAAGAAACCACACCCGCCGACGCTGATGTCAGGCTTCCAGCCTCCAGGGCTGGGAACACGTGTTGGTGGAGCCACCCCGTGCGGCATTTCAAGATAGAGGCCAGGGCTGAGTGGCGGGGACTCGGGGCGCGTTTGTGCTGTATCAGCCACATGGCAGGGGGACGTCCGGTCGCCCGGCAAGGGATCCGGAGCTAGAGCGCGGGTCCTCCTGCGTTCCCTGTGCTTCTGGTGCTGAGCCCGGCAGGTCCAGGAGCTGGAGAGGGAGCACCACGGAGCACGGAAGCAGAGACGAACCGGAGGCTGAGGTGTGGGGTGCAGGTCGCAGGGACTGGGGAGGCGGGGCCTGTCCTGGGACGCTGCTGCGCTCCCAGCTGCGGTCGGCCAGGAGACGCATCGAGGAGAGGCCCTGCCTGCGTCTGGGGCAGACTGGAGGACGCCCCCAGCTATGAGCCCCATTCAGGGGGTGGTGGAAGGGGAGGTGGGCGGGGGGTGGGGGTGACGGGCACTGAGGGGGGCCCTTGGCGGGATGAGCACTGGGTGTCACGCTGAATGTTGGCAAATTGAACTCCAATAAAAAAAATTAAAAAAAAAAAACCAACCCCTTTCAGGATTGCGTCGTTCTCCGTTTTACTATGAGACATTGACCTTATTGATTAACACACACATTCTGGTCTTAGAAAAGTTGGAGATTTTAGCTACGAGGCTGCTTTTCGAATGAAGTTACTCAGGCCAGGGAGAGGCCCTATGGTCCTCGTGTGAGGAGCGCTGAGGTGTAGGCCCTACGGGTGGACCCGGTGACCGAGGAGTCGCTCCTTGCATCGGGCCGGGGCTTCCCCTGGGCGGAGAGCCACGCGGGCCCGTGCCCCGCTGCGGGGGTGGCGCTCGGACTACTAAGACCAGCGGGCGGCGGGGGAGCCGTGTGTCTCCTCACGGTCGGCGAAGAGCAAACCAGCTCAGGATCCGGAATTCAGCGGAGATGAGAACCTTTCCGACGGGAACCGGGAGCCGAGGGCACTGCGGGCTCAGCGGGCTCTGGTGACAGATGCCAGGGCCTCCCCCGGCGCCTGCGTGGGATCGGAGCACTGTCTCCCCACGGAGGACCCCAGACGCTGGAGCCGCGCGGCTCGTGGTGACCGGCGCGTCCTCCTGCGGGCGTCACGGGGCTATGCTCAGTGACGTGTGTCTCTTCCTCCGAAATCAGGGTTTCCGTCAACTCAAAGAGGAACAAAAATGAGCCTAGAACGTGGATACGAAGCCAGAGGTACGCACCGGGCAGGACGTGAAAACAGGTGCAGTTCGTGAGCTGCCGCGGGCACCCTCCTCCCCTCTCTCCCACCTCCGGGGTCGGGGAGCCTCACCCGCTGCCCACGTGCCGGTGTCGTCGGGGTGGAGGCGCCGCTGAGGTCACCACCTGCCGGGGGAAACCCCGTGTTCCCTGCGGGATTGTGGTCAGGGCTCCGGGCCGTGTGTGCCGCGTCACACCCAGGCTTCCAGCCGCTCCCACGCGGTCTCCCCCATGGTTGTGCCCGGGCTCCCCGTCCTTGGGAGGCGTCGGCGCACGTCCCACGACCCGTCTTCGCAACCAAGGCAGGTACGTTGCTCCCTCTCCAGGGCTGCTGCTCTCAGCGCCTGACCCACGCGGCACAACTAACAACCTCACCACCGCAGACTTGGCCAAACCTCCCGTTTTACAGGCGAGCAACCGGAGTCGGGGGAAGGGCAGCGGCGTGCCCAGGTCACAGGGCCAACCCCGGGGGGTGCACGCCCGAGCTCGGGTGTCCTCTGGGTCCGGCCCCCACCTGACAGCAGCTCGGGTCTCCCGGGAGTGATTTTACTTGTGGAGAATCATTAATAATTCATGAACTTTATATAAAGATGTGCTCCAGTCCCCTGATGTTATTACCACTCTTGGTGTTAAAATGGGCCCATTCTTTCCCAGGGGAAGCCTATTTATGGTGTATCCTGAGTACGTTTCAAGAAACTTGTAATAAGTGGGAAAAAAAATTTTGCAGAAGGGAGTTACGCTGGCAGCTCCCAGCCTGATGAGCTTTTGCAAACTGAAGGGCCTCGTGGACCAGCGATGGGAGCCCAGGGGAGCGTCGCCTTCCGAGGGGCTGCCGGGTGGGCCCCGCCGGCCCAGGCTTACGCGGCGGGACCATACGCACCTGCTCTTGTCTGACAGCTCTTGTCTCCACTAGGTCCACCCTGAGAGCAGGCGACCGTTTATCCGTTTTACGGGATTTTGTGTCGTTTCCTTTTTCTGGTCACAGCAGACTGTGCCGTGAGGAATGTTCTGGGACCCGTCCTCGGTGCTTTGCAGATAAGAGTGGTCGTCCTTGTGGGCTTCCTGTGAAAACCGGGTTCCCTGGGACGCATCTGCCCCTTCCTTCCCCAGAAGTCAGGCCAGCATTGCTTCCAGGGCACAGAGCTTCCACCCGAAGCCACCGCGGGAGAGCACAGCAGCTTCCGTTTTCAATTATTTTTTTATCGGAGAGAGGGAGGGAGGAAGAGCGAGAGTGGAGGCAGGGAGGGCAGAGGAGGAGACAAGCTCAAGCAGACCCTGCGCTGAGCGTGGAGCCCCACACGGGGCTCGGCCCCACGACCCCGAGGTCACGAGCTGAGCCGAAACCAAGAGTCAGATTCTTACCCCGCTGAGCCCTCCAGGTGCCCCTTTACTTCCGTTTTTGTTTTTTGAGTAAAATTCAAAAACAATTCCACCCAACTAAATAATTCATAAGAATCCATAAATAGCAAAATAAATTGCTTTGACTTTCAGGACACCTCGCTGACCGCCGCGCTCGAGGGTGCGAGGAAGGGAGGTGCCGGCGGCAGGAGGAAGGGGATGGGCCGCGGTCCGGGCACGTGTCAAACGTCAGAGACAAGCACCGGATTCTGAAAACTCCATAATCTATAGTAAAGCATATGGTTGTGCCTCTAATAAAAAATTAAATACGATCCTCATCTCACAACTTCTACCAGAGATTCTTCTTAGATCGAAGGTTTAAAGGGAAAAACCAAGTGTACAGAAGCAGCAGAGAAGAGGTGAAATGTCCTCTTGTGATACGAGAATGGAAAATGCCCGTAAGCACGTTGGAGAGGGAGAGAATGAAAAACCCGTGATTTGGGGCACCCGGGGGCTCCGTCGGGGAAGCGTCTGCCTTCCGCTCAGGTCATGATCTCAGGGTCCTGGGGTCGAGCCCCGCGTCGGGCTCCCGGCTCAGGGGCGGGGAGCCTGCTTCTCCCCCTCCTCCTCCTCCCCCTGCTTGTGCTCTCTCTCTGCTGAGCAAATAAATAAAATATTTTCTAAAAATTCGTAATTTGTTTAATGTCTTAAGTGTCACGTCTCTCAAAGAAGATGGACAAACCAGGAAAAATACAATTCAATACTACAAGGCCAACAATCCAGCTGAAAAATGGCCAAAATATATGCAGAACCAATTCAGTAAAAATAGGAGCACAAACAGCCTGAAGAACGCGTGACTTCAGGACACGTGAAAACAGGGGCTGAGGTCACGAGCTAGAATCTCTCCTCTTAGTGGTCAAACAGATTGCGGGGAAATAGGTTCTGTTTCGGATATTCTTGGTGGAATTGTAAACCGACTTAACTTTAAGGAAGGGAACTGAGGCCCCTGGGGGGCTCAGCAGTTGAGCATCTGCCTTCGGCCCAGGGCATGACCCCGGGGTCCCGGGATCGAGTCCCACGTCGAGCTCCTTGCATGGAGCCTGCTTCTCCCTCTGCCTGTGTCTCTGCCTCTCTCTCTCTCTCTCTCTCTCTCTGTCTCTCTCTGTGTGTGTCTCTCATGAATAAATAGATAAAATCTTTAAAACAAACAAACAAACAAAGGTTTATTTCAGGACCTGAAGCCCTTTGACCCAAGCTGACCCCACCCCCGTGGCCCTGGATCTACGGCTCTCACCTGACGTGTTCAGGGTCCCCGTAAATGCACATCATCTATTCACAGGTAATAAATGTCTTTAAAGTATTTTTGGACATCAACAGCACGGGATAGTTGCGTGCGTTTTGCGTGACTTGCTTCTTCAGCCCTTAACTGTGTCATTACCATCTGTCCGGGCCGACAGCGGCATGTGTCCTCGCGACCCGTTCACGGCCGGACGTGTCCCATCACGTTTCATCACAGGAGCTTCAGAGCCTGGTCGGGGAGACGACATGAAGCCCCTACAGGGTATCGGCATGTGGGGGGTGGGGGTGGGGGGTGGGGGGCAGGCACGCAGCCCTGCGGGGCGGGGTGCAGCGGGGGCAGAGGAGGGCACAGGGAGGGCACAGGGAGGTGTGTCCTGGGGGCCATTGGGGCATCTGCTGGGCAGGAGGCTGTGCATATCCCAGGAAGACCTGAGAACAGTGTCTTCCAGTCACGGACATCCTACTGGCTGGGCTGCGAGGTTTTTTTTTTTAAAGATTTATTTATTTATTTATTCATGAGAGACAGAGAGAGAGAGAAAGGCAGAGACACAGGCAGAGGGAGAAGCAGGCTCCATGCAGGGAGCCCGACATGGGACTCGATCCTGGGACCCCAGGGTCACGCCCTGGGCCAAAGACAGATGCTCAGCCCCGGAGCCCCCAGGTGCCGCCGTCCGTGCTCTTATGATAGTAAGGCTGTAACTGTGACTCTATGGATCTTGAAGTTGCCCGAGGCGATGAGTGCGCATCTGCATTCCCCGAAGGCCCGGCCAGGCCGTGACCCCCTGGGGCTGCGAGGACGTGGAATGAGCGTGGGAGTCTCTTGTTGGAGAGGCTGGAGGGGGGCGGTGCGTGCAGGTGGGGGAGCCTGAGGCCGGCCCCCTCCCCCGGCATTGCAGGGCCGGCCGGACCCACCGCGGCCACGGCCACCTGCTCCAGAAGGACTTCTTACGCCTCCTCGAACGCAGACCCGATTTAATTCACGCCGCAGGACGTGAGGCCGCAGGGAGGCGCTGGGTACTGTGCCTGACGCGCAGGAGGCCCACGGGACGCCAGGCGGTGAGGTGAGCACAGCTGCACCAGCGGCGCGGGTCACCCGAGACGCGACAGAGGGCAACGGAGAACTAAGTGAGCAGAAGCACAAACACCCGGAAAACACGGTTTTAGTTTACTGGAAAAAAGTCCTGTAGGTGTCCAGCGAATCCCCTTTCATTGCCTCCGTACGGGAACGTCCGAGGACTAGAGGGGCCGAGCGTTCCTCGGAAGACGCGTGTGCCGGCCGCCTGGAACGCGCTCGCGGGGACACGGGGCGCCCTCTACGTGAGCCTCCGCCCCTCGGACGCGCAGCTGCTGTTCCAAGACACTGTGATAGTCGGTTGTTACCCACCAACCCCTCGGACGCAGGATTTACTCACCCTTCATGGAACGGCCACAATGAGGGCCCCGCCCCGGCCTCAGGAAATGACTGACGGGCGGAGTCGTTCTCCTCGTCGTCCGCACTGTGGGGCCGGATGCCGCTGTCCACACAGACAAGCTCCTTTACACGAGTTATTATTTCACAAACGGCTAAGTGTCCCCCAGGATGCCTCGTATTTCCCGGAATCAAGAACACGCTCCACTTAGAATCGTCACAAGGACGAGAACCGTGTCCTTTCATCTCTATTGCCTTGTAGCTCTAATAAGGTCACTGCATTTTATTTTATGTTTTATTTTACTTTTTTTAAAGGATTTTTATCTATTAATTCATGAGAGACCCAGAGAGAGGCAGAGACACAGGCAGAGGGAGAAGCAGGCTCTATGCGGGGAGCCCGACGTGGGACTCGATCCCGGGTCTCCAGGGTCACGCCCTGGGCCGAAGGCGACGCTAAACTGCTGGACCACCCGGGCCTCCCGGTCACGGCATTTTAGTGCAATAGTGACATTGTTCTTATTTTTCTTTTGAAATTCATTTGGACAGTAACAGGGTGGCAGGGGGTCTACTCCTTCCTCAAGGTTTAACGAGCCGCGGAGCCACGGGGTGACAACCAGAGGCACAAAAGGAGGGTTTCTCCTCTTAAAAGGAGGGCGTCAGACACCTTCCGCGCGGCCCCAGCTGCTCGGCCGCCCGGCGACTCGGGGAGGGGCGGCTGCAACCGGCTTGTGGTGTCAGCCGGGAAGACCAGGCCCCACGTGGTCTGCCTCTGGGCCCCTCTGGGGGAGCCTGGTCCCCGGGGAGCGATGGTGACACACTGGAGGGTCCACCGAGCGGCCTCCTCGCCCACCTGCCACTTTGCCTGGGTGACCAGGGAGCGCGCGTCGTTTGCGTGATCGAGGCCGGGACAGGACACAGAAGGCCTCGGGGCTGCAGGCAGGGAAGCAACTGGAGGGGCCTCGGCGGGCTCTTGGCCAGCTGGACGGCCCTCGGGAGGCGGCGCCACGTGGGCCCCGCGCTGTGGCCGGCTCAGAGGATCCCCGCCCGGGCCGCTCTCCGCGGGCGTCACCGGGTGGACGGGAGCGCTCCGGCCCTCGGGCCCCGCAGGTGTGTGCCCGGGACACGCTCCACCATCGGGCCCGGGGGCCCCAGAGGCGGGGCTGCTGTGGGTGCTCACGCCATGTCCGGAGGTGTCCCGACCGCCGACGGGCTAACTCGGGAGAGGGCCTGGGTCGGCGAGGCCCGGCTGGGCTGCGAGAGGCCCCCCTCCGCCGTGCGCCTGGCCGTCCTGGGGCGCCCACGTGGGTGGGAGCCATCAGCGTCCAGAAGCCCGACGGGGGCGGCCGCCTCGGGAGGACTGGGGCAGGGCCGCCCTGGCCTCCTGGCCGTGAGCCTGCGGCCCGTGTGGACGTGGCCGCTCCCTGCAGCCATCTGCGCCCCGGAGAAGAGCGGTGGGCCAGCCCCGAGCACCAGCGGCGGGGGGCACAGTCCCCAGCCTCGCGCTGCTGCACCCCTGCCGCTGTGGCCACTGGGGCAGGCCCTGGGGACGGCATGACGAGCGTCGTGAAGTGGGAGGGGAGCACCCCACTCCTGGTTGGGCTCACGCTGAATATCTGTTTCACGTCGACCGGACTCCTGGCTCACAGGCATCTGCTCTTAGAATCTTCAGGAACAGCCCAGAACGGGGCTCTGGCCCTGGGTTCCCTCGGGTGCACAGACGCCCTGAGCCGGGAAGGCACGAGCTGACGAAGACGCCCCAGCGGGGAGCAGGGTCCTCCCGAGGTCCTGCTGACCCAGCCGTGATCCTGTCACCTCACCTCAGGCCGAGGGACGGAGGAGCCTGGCGGAGCCCTGACCCGAGGCTGAGGTGGGCTCCCGGTGACCCCGAGCGGCCCTGCACTAGCTCGCCGAGCCCCACGCTCCGGCTCCCCGCACTGCCCCAGCAGCTTTCTAGAGCACCAGGCGAGGCGGCCACGTCCCTCCCTCATCAGCCCTGGGAGGGCCCGGGGTGCTGGCGGGGCAGGGCCTCGGGGCCACGTCTCGGCACCTGTGCCGCCAGTTCACACCTGCTCCTCCTCACACGAGCACCTGCCTTCCTCCCAAACATGAAGCATCCAGCAAGCTCAGGTGCTGGGGGTGCAGGCGCACGGGGCACGCACACACCTGTTGTTCACAGTCCGTGCGTCACGTCACAGGGACACACGGAAGCTGATTCCATCCAAGGGCAAGTGTCAGGGATACGGGTGCAAGCTGCTGACCTGGCAGAGCTCCTCACCTGGCCGAGCTCCACACCTGGCTGCAGGCTGCTCATCTGGATGAGATCCTCACCTGGCTGCAGGCTGCTCACCTGGCTGAGCTCCTCACCTGGCCGAGCTCCTCACCTGGCCGAGTTCCTCACCTGGCTGAGCTCCTCACCTGGCAGAGCTCCTCACCTGGCAGAGCTCCACACCTGGCCGAGTTCCTCACCTGGCTGAGCTCCTCACCTGGCAGAGCTCCTCACCTGGCAGAGCTCCTCACCTGGCCGAGCTCCACACCTGGCTGCAGGCTGCTCATCTGGATGAGATCCTCAGCCGGCCGGGTGTCTCATCTGGCTGAGCTCCTCACCTGGCCGAGTTCCTCACCTGCCTGAGCTCCTCACCTGGCCGAGTTCCTCTCCTGCCTGAGCTCCTCACCTGGCTGATGCCCACAATGCCCCAGCAGGTGGTCATCACCACTCCTGGTTCAGCGGTGAGGGCTCCATGCCACGTGGGCAGGTGACTTATGCCAGGTCATTTGGGCTGGCGTGGAACCTGGGCAGGTGACCCCAGCGCCTCGTCTCTAACTGCGGTTCCGTCCCCGGCCGGCTCCCCCCCAACCCGGGTCGGGCAGAGAGGACACCACCTGGGAGGTAGAACGAGAGAAAGGAGGAGCGCAGACGGCCGCAGGGCAGCCACAGAGAATGTGGGGTCGGGAGCAAAGCCGGGCGCTGGAAGCTGGTAAGAGCCTGAAGGACGGTGTGGACACCCCAAGCAGGTCACAACCCCGGGCTCCGACCCGGGACACGCAGTCTCCATCCCGCAGGAGCCATTCGTCCCTTCTCCACGGGGGGAGCGCCCGGGCCCCGCCTTCCCCGTGCAGGACGTGCCCACCGGACAGCGAGGCGGGTGCTCCCTCAGAGGAGGCCGTGCCCCATGGGCCGCGGGGTCCGGGCCCCTTCACCGCATTATCCCAGACGGGGCCCGGAGGGAGCAGGTGAGCTTCCCCGGAGCCGTCGTGCCTCAGGTCTCTGCTGAGTCCCGTCTGTGCTCAGGATCCGGTGGAAGGGAGGGTGGCACAGCCGATCGCCGCCCCTCCAGGCCGCGGTGAGCCGTCCACGAAGGGATGGACGGGCCCGTAAGCGTCAGACTCTTCGGCCAGGAGACAGCGGCTGGGTCCCCGAGTCACCCCGGGAGCCCCCGACCGTGTCGTAACAGAGGCCTAGTCTATTGTGGGAACGCCCCCCCCCAAAACTGAGCATTTCTAAGAACAAATAGTTCCTGCAACTCGTGTCCCCTCCTCCTCCCGCGGCCACAGCATCCCCGCAGCGAGCGATCTGCGGCAGGTGGGGGCACCCGGGGGGCGGTGCGCCGGCACGACCCGGGAACCGCCATCCGCCACTCCGCGCGGCTGTGCCCTCGCCCCCACGCGGGGTCTACAACACGATGGTTAAACACGTGAACGTGGAGGCTCCCGCGTGGACCCGGCAGGGCTGCTGCGGGGCCGGTCTTCACCCTTTATGCCGCTTCTCTGCTGGGGGACGTCCCGGCGAGCGCGGCAGGTGCGCGGGGGCCCGCCCACGCCAGGCTCTCTGTCCGCCGGGCACCTGGCCAGGTCGTTTCACTCACCTTTACACCACTGGTGACTGCAGGGCTCGTCCTCTGCTCTTGGTGCTGGGGAGGGGGTGTCTGCCGACGGAGGCGGAGGCCACGGTCTCCCTCTTTACACCAAAATACCCCTTACAGAGGCGCCCGGTCTCGGTACCAGTTAGTGACCCAGACGGGGTGGATGTGAGGCTCGGACACTCGGCACTGCCCTCAGATTCGACCGAGCTAGTCTCGCTGCGCGTCCTCGTGCACTTAGAGACGACGGCCCCTGCCTCAGGATCTTCACTGGAGGGGCCCCCGGGGCTCAGCGGCGGGGCGTGTGCCTTCAGCCCAGGGCGTGACCCCGGGGTCCCAGGATCGAGTCCTGCATCGGGCTCCCTGCATGGAGCCTGCTTCTCCTCCCACCTGTGTCTCCGCCTCTCTCTCTCTGTCTCTCAGGAATAAATGAATAAAATATTAAAAAAAAAATCTTCCCTGCGCTATTGTGGGAAACCAAGTTAGATGACGTATGCGAAAGCCCCCTGAAGGTTACGTGACCGTCAGCCCCGTTGCTGTCTCCACGGCCGGGCACGCAGGGCCGGCATCAGGACCGCGAGTGGGGCAGCGGGGACAGGGCCCGAGGAATCTGCCGTTTCCTCCTCTGACATCGCCGCTTGCCCTGCAGAAGCAGCAGGAACGACGTGCGCGCGAACATTTTCTCGGAGAGTCGCTGTCTTGGCTCAGAACCCATTATTTGTGTTTGCTCACCCGAATTTGAAGACCCTGGTTTCAGCCCTTAGACGTGGACAGGGGACAAGGTGATCCGAGCCATGAGCGCAGAGTAGGGGCTCCCCACTCGGGTGCGTGCTCACGCGGAGACGGTGACGGAGGACCGTCCCGGAGTGTGCGGGGCCCAGGGGACCGGCCCGGAGTGTGCGGGGCCCAGGGGACTGGCCCGGAGTGTGCGGGGCCCAGGGGACCGGCCTGGAGCGAGCAGGAGGGGCGGCTGCCGGCCGCTCCCTTCGTCATGTCGAGCACGTGGTCTTCGATCCCTCGGTGCCCACGCGCCGCCGGGGGCAGGGGGCTGGGGAGCGCCCGCAGCGAGGGATCGCGGCTCAGACGCTGTGAGGCCGCAGGTCCCGGAACGTGGCCTCGGGGGAGGCTGCTGGCGGCCCGGGCCTCCGCCCTTGCCCACACGTCCCCTCACAAGCTCTCCTCCACAGCAAGGCTCGAGTGACGGGCCGTAGTCTGCAAAGCCTTTGAGCCGACGCTTGCCTGGGCGCCCGCCTGCGTCCCCGTCCCTCGGGGGCTGCCCACTCTGCGCGGGTAAGAGGCGGAGAGGTCGCTGCGTGCGGCCCCTGGTCTGCAGACGGCTGGAGCCCGTCGCCGTCAGGGGCTGGTCAAGTCACCCAGGGTCCCTGAGAGTACAGCACCGATGCCCCAGGGGGAGACCCCACGCAGCTCGGAACGGGGCGGCCTCACCCCTGCACCCAGCCAGCGTCCTTCAGCAAATGGGTCGGGAAGGAGGCGGGTCACCTGGGTGGGAGGGAAGCGAGTCACCACAGATCAGACTGAGGCGAGTCACTGCGGGTCAGGAGGGTTGCAGGTCACCACCAGTCAGCAGGGGGTGGCCCTGGTGGCCCTGGCACAGCCCATTTCCGGCCCTCCCCTTCCTGCCCTGGCGGCCCTCCTGTCCCCCCAGGGCCCTCCCCGCCTCCCATGAGCATCTCCACAGCCTCTCGGGGTCTGCTGCCCGCGTCTGCCCAGCGCCCCGAGGGGGCTTCTGTCCCCTGCATCCGGCAAACCCCCGAGGGATCCAGTTCCTTCCTCGGGACTGGCCATGGGTTTGGGGCTCCTGCCCCCAACGTGCTCGGGACTGGGGCTGTGGCTTAGGAGTGGCCTGTGTCCCTCTCCCCGTGCTGAGCCCCCAGCCACCCCCTTGGCCGCCTTCGCTCCCACCGACTGGATCCTGCCCTAAGCCATTCCCTCTGGCCACCGGCAGCTGAGCAAGGCGGTCGCCGTGTAGACGGGGGCCGGGAGCGCCCAGGGATCCGCCCCACCGGGTCAGCTTCCCGTCCACACCCGCCGCGGCGCCACCGCTTGCCCTCCAGATTCTGCGCGCCCCCCGCTGTGTGGCCTGGAGGGGTCCCCACACCGTGTGCTCCTCTTTCCCGTCGGGTGGTGGTAACCAGACGGCACTTCCTCCGAGTCGGCAGGAGAAGCGTGTCCGGCGCGAGTGTCAGCGGCGAGCGAGCGTGGTGTGGACGGAAGTTCCCCGGGGCCGAGCGGGTCCCTGGTGAGGTGGGCTCGTGGCGGGCGGGGAGGGCGGGGAGGGCGACTCCCCCTGGGGCCACCGCAGACCCCGCAGCGTGTCCCCGACCCGACGCCGGAGCCCGTGGAGCCTGACACACGCGTGGCCCCTCGCTCAGGCCAGGAAACTGTACGTGAACAATATTCTATGTTCCTACCTTGATAAACACAGAAAATGGGACGCAATGGTTTTTAAATGATTTAGAGTCAATAAAATAAAAACAGTGACTGATTTTAAATAATCATTTCCTCTTGTCGGGGTTCCAGTGATGTCTTGGCAATATTTGGATCAGTGATAAAGACCTTTATAATCCGTGATTTAGATACATATTCCAAAAAATTTAATTGTCTTCCTTCCCTTTCGGCTAAATGTGAATTATAATGTTTTGATTTTGTACTGGGAAAATAAAACATGACTTTTGCTCAGTGTAATCTATTCAAAGTGTTCAGAATTTTATATATGTGATAAAAAGTGTAACGTCGAGTATAAAATATCAAGCAAAATTATTCGTTACACCCGGTTTTTAAAACAGTTGCTTCTTGTTAAATATTAAAAATCAGTATTAAAAGATAACGCATACGTTTAAATCTGCGAATGTTAAAAAAGTGCACACGGGTTTAGAGTAGCAGAGACGTCGTTTTATTTGGAGGATGTAATTAAACATCATTAATTTATGCGAGGAATATAAATGTCCTCCAGGGCAACGTCTGTGTCCTGTGTCTTGGCCTCCGTAGAGAATTCCTGCCAGGCTAGTGGGGGTCACAGCACGTGCTGCGAACGCGACAAATCCTAAGGTGACAGGATGGACCCGGGGCGACGTCTCCGAGCGGCCAGGAGCCCCTGCAGGGAGAGCACCTGCCCGTAAACCCGGGAGGAGCCGGGGACACGCAGAGACGCGCCCAGGAAGGGACGCGGGGACTGGAGGGCGAGGGGACCAGCCCCATCCCAGCGGCCGTCCTGCTCTCAGCGGCACGTCGGGCGGGCCAGGCACTGGGCGCGGGTCCTCCACCAACGTGCTGACGGGCGCTGCCACCGGCGGGTCGTCTGGGCCTACTCGCCCCGGACACTCCCTGCGACGATACGGGCAGGTGTGGGGGTGTCTCTTCCACCCAGACGCGTGCACCTGTGTGTCCTCGTGGCCTCCTGGTTCGCCCATGGCCGCACTCCAAAAGCTCCCCGCGTGCCTCCCCGGCCACGAAGCCATCCCGGCCTCCGTGATACTCAGACGCGCCTCCCTCGTCCTATTCCTGACCTGCCGACCGCCCCGGGGCCGGCCCGTGCTTGGCCTGGTTTGCACTTCAGGTGAACGCGTTCACCGTCTGCTCCGCGCGGCCCCCACTGCGGCGGCCCCGACACGGCGGTGGTTCTCCTCAGGGGGCGGGTGCATCACAGCATCTCGTGTGTTTACCGGTCCCACTGCCAGTGGGCTTTGGGGTTATTTCCACTTGAGCGTGAAGCGACACCGACTCCAGGAGTCTTCCTATGCAGGATCCAGGTGTCGTGATTTTACTTTGTTTTGCTGAGTCACACGTCGGTTCTCAGGGACGTCCCGACTCCAGATGCCTCCCTGAGGCCCAGCAGGGCCGGGGCCTGACGCTGGAGTCCGCGTGGGCCCCATGGCCACAGGGAGGTCTGGACACTTACTGCTCTGCACGTGTGCAAACCCGCAGGGCGTCCATGTCCCACCTCACATGGCCACATAGCTCGGGGCGTCCCATCAGCTCTCCGGCCTCATCCCCAGGCCCGGGCGGGGTGCAGACACCCCGACTCGGGTTACTGTCATCCCACAGGCATCAAGAAGCTGATTAAGGACGTAAGTGCAAACTCCACCTGGGTTGGACATAATGAATTTATTATATAGAAAACTCATCAGTCTGCTAAGTCATGTAGTTTTTCCTTCAATGTCCTTTTTGAAATATTGTCTTTACACTTGATCTTAGCCAAAAGGCCAAGAAGCGATTCAAATATTGTCTTTTAAACACTGATGCATGTTACCTTCTCCAGAATATTGTGATTAAAATCTCCAGGTATCCAAATTCTTATTTTTTTTTAATCAGCCAATGTACATGATCTTAAGATTTCAGATAATAAATTAGTTCAGGAGATTAGTCATCATTCTGGAAATGAGATAATGGGGGGGTTATAAGAGAAAAGTAAAAAAAATGTCTTTACTTATTTTTATTTATTTATTTATTTATTTGTCTTTACTTATTTGAGAAACAGTTTCCTCAAGTTGCAGAACAGCAATCGTCACGAGGAGAAAATGCAGATGCACCTGGTTCGTAAGGGAAAGGAAAACTTCTGGGCATGTGGCTTGTGAACAAGAATACAGCAGACGAATGCAATGTCGGAGACAGGGATTTTTTCCTAAGTCAATATTTACGAGATCGAATCCATCGCACGGTCAGAGTGAGTTAGAAGTTAAGAAAGGCAGACGTGTTTCAGTGCTTGGTCCCGCTCATTTCTCCGGCCCTGATAGAAACTACTGAGGCTCTGAGCTCCATAGCGGAAAACCCCACGGGATCCTCGGGCGACAGGCGGCAATCAGCTCCTTACGCGGAGAATCATCTCCTGAGTCTCCTGCACAAAATCCCAGACAGTCGAGAGTGGGGCCCAGGGACATTGGTAGGGCTGGGTGTGCTGACCCGGCACGGCCTGCGGGGGTGCCTCGGGGAGCCCACGGTGTGCAGGGGGGCAGGACGGGGGCCTTGGGGAGCCGATGGTGTCCAGGGGCAGGACGGGGGCCTCGGGGAGTCAACGGTATCCAGGGGGGCAGGATGGGGGCCTTGGGGAGCCGACGATGTCTAGGGGGGCAGGACGGGGGCCTTGGGGAGCCAATGGTGTCTAGGGGCAGGATGGGGGCCTCAGGGAGCCGACGGTGTCGAGGGGCAGGACGGGGCCTCGGGGGCCTGACGGTGTCCAGGGGGGCAGGATGGGGGCCTCAGGGAGATGACGGTGTCCAGGGGCGCAGGACGGGGGCCTCGGGGAGCCCACAGTGTCGGGGGGGCAGGACGGGGGCCTCGAACCCGACGGTGTTTTACGGCCTCTTCACATTCCTCTGTGTTCCCACTCGCTGCTCACATGGGCTCCGCGGTCGCACCGTCCCACTAGAGAGGTTCAGGGCCACAGGCTCCCCTTGCGTCTCAGGTCCCTGGGGTCGCTGCGGCACAGCACGGTCATTTCCAAATAACTTTCAAGGACTTAATGGGTTATA
The DNA here is from genome assembly GCF_018345385.1 of Vulpes lagopus. NCBI lineage: Eukaryota > Metazoa > Chordata > Mammalia > Carnivora > Canidae > Vulpes > Vulpes lagopus. The sequence continues at coordinate 133,226,341 of NC_054828.1, forward strand.
ATTGATCAGAGAAGTGCAAACCGACAGTGAATTTCCACTAGGATAACGGAAACTGTGATTTTAAAATAATCTATGAATGTGCATTTCCAGAAGATGGTACCTGCAATACAAACAACATATCTCAGTCCCTAATGTTAAAAACAGAATATTTTAAGAGCAATCATAAAATACTTATCTATTCTTTGAAACTGAATACTTTTTGAAGAGACATCTGATAGAAGGAAAGAAGATTCCGTGACCTTTTCAAGAAAATTGCTTCTGTAAGGTGCCCGGGAGAGTGACAGGCCCATACTTTTAAAAACAAAATTATGAAAATTGTCTCTATTTCTGAGACAGCCTAAAATTAAGAAGGCTTTGAAGCCCCTTCAAACACCCTTTAAAAATTCTTTTATGAGAAAGCCCTAATTATTATTTAAAATAAAACATTATTCCACATTTTTGTCTTATAAGCATGGAAGCTGCTTAAAAATTAAACCTAAATCAAGTTGAAGATATCTGGCTCCTAACTGCATAAATCTTGATGCCAAAGCCATCCGAAAATACCCAGAAATGTGTGCTTTGCACAATGCAAATGAGGCTGCTTGTCACCCCAATGCCCTTTGGTGGCCGTTGAGTTCTCTCCTTGGGTTAGGGAGAAGGATGGGCTGGTCTCAGCGTGGGTGTGGGGAGAGTGGGTTTCTGACACGTCCTCCGTGTGCCTCCATGTCACGCATACGGACCCTTGGGGTCGCACGTGCAGTGGTTGCTGTGGGTGACGTCGTGGAGGACTTGCCCCCAGGGACATCCAGCTTGCTCTGGAAACATGACCGTGGACAACGGGTCATGCAGGTTCTTCTTAATCGTTCTCTGCCGTGTTCAGAAGAATCCCGCAGACACTAGTGGGAACCAGCCTGGGCCCCAAGGGCCTACTCTGGCTCAGTTTGCAGGCATTTAGCTTTACCCACTTTCTGGAAGCCACAGAAATCTTGTCTGCTGGAACACGACAGCCACTGAAATTCCACGAACCGCGGACGGATGGAGAGCACGTGTGTTGGAACCAAAACACAGACCGTGGGCTACAGAGGAGAGACAGATGGCTCCGGGGGCAGTGGGAGGGGACGGGAACTAGGCGAAGGGGATGAGGGCGTGCCCCGTCCCGATGGGCACTGGGCTACAGGGAAGTGGCGAATCGCTGCGCTGCCCACCCGAAATTAATGCAACTCTGCGTGTTAACTGCCCTGGCTTTAAAATGAAGACAAAACAAAGCAGAGCAAAACAAAGGGAATATGCGTGCTGGGGTCCGATGGAGACAGAAGGGGAGGGGAGGGTCTAAGATGGGGGTGAGCGGACCACAGTGTCCTCCGGACCCGGGAAATACTCGTGCCTTATTTCTACCAGTAAAACGGGAGCTTCTTTGCCAAGGAAAAGAGCACTGTTGCCATTTTGATGGCAAATTTAGTATCTGGAAATACTTCTGGTATTTCATGTAATAAACCCAAGATGAAATTGTTACTACGTGAAGGCTCTTTGTATTTTTATTTATTTATTTATTTATTTATTTATTTATTTATTTATTTTTAGAAATTTATTTTTTATTGGTGTTCAATTTGCCAACATATAGCATAACACCCAGGGCTCATCCCATCAAGTGCCCCCCTCAGTGCCCGTCACCCAGTCACCCCCACCCCCCACCCTCCTCCCCTTCCACCACCCCTAGTTCGTCTCCCAGAGTTAGGAGTCTCTCATGTTCTGTCTCCCTCACTGATATTTTCCACTCATTTTCTCTCCTTTCCCCTTTATTCCCTTTCACTGTTTTTTATATTCCCCAAATGAATGAGACCATATAATGTTTGTCCTTCTCCGATTGACTTACTTCCCTCAGCATCATACCCTCCAGGTCCATCCACGTTGAAGCACATGGTGGGTATTTGTCGTTTCCAATGGCTGAGGAATATCCCAGTGTATCCATAGACCACAGCTTCTCTATCCATTCATCTTTCGATGGGTTCTTTGTATTTTTAATAGAAAACAACCAATTTTGGAGTTGCTAATTTATTATCATAGAAATGGAAGCATGAACTTCTGCGTTTGCCCTGACAGGTAAGCAGTGAATGGAAGTGACTTGCAAACACACATCACTCCTGGCAGGGAACGGGTGCGGAGAGAATTGACTGCAAAGTAAACATGGAGCCCCTTGGTTTGCCCATCGCTACCATCCAGTGTCTACACCGGGGGCCTCCGGTTTTGCCTCAGGCATCAGAACGCACTTAGATCTGAGTTCTAAGGCCTGGAGGGATCCAGAGAACAATCTTTTTAGGTTTCAGGTGAGGTTATGCCGAGAAGTGTTCTTGACCCAAGCACATAAAGCTAAAATGCCTCCGGGCCAAAAGCTGGACTCGGCCTTGCTGGGTGGAAAGAGACTCCACGGGCTCCCTGTTCACGGTCTTGGACGGCCAGAGTGCGCTGCAGGACTTCAAAGACTTTCTACCCTGCGAATAACACTGTCGGCACTTGCTAATCAAAAATGTACTTGTGGAAATGATGAGCCTCCAGTAATGTCTCAGAATTTTCAGGAAATCGTAATTAGTAAATAATGTTCACATAGGGAGGGAGCGTCTGAGGACACCACCATACTAAGCTTGGGATGTTCGCACCCCAATGCGACAAGGGGGAGTTAAGACTCCTCGCTCTTACGTCTGGATGGCTTTTGTTTACTATTTCCCAGTTGTCGTGGACGTGCCAAGAATTTATGTAAGAGCGTGTGACCTCTGGCCACTGCTGGGAAGAAAATGAGATGGAAAGAAAAGCATGAAGCCAACAGATTGGAACGTATTGAGGTTAAGGAATGAGCACAGAGGAGAAGCTGAGACCACGTTTCCAAAAATTCCAATAGTATCAGAAGAAAATGTTCAACCCCAATGGTAATCACACAGATTAAAATTAAAAGCAGACGTTTTCACCAACAAATAGGCAAATATTGGTCATAGACACACAAAATCACACACACACATGGGAAACTGGAGCCTTCCTGACGTGTTTTCACGGAGCACGAAGCTGCCCGGTGTGTTTCCCCTCCAGCAGGTCCCCATTCCACATCTATGCAATTATCCTCAGTAATTGGTTATTTACATATTTATAAAGCTAAATGTCTCCTCACCCCAGGACTGTCGTTAGCATGAAAAGCAGCACACACAAAGAGAAGGTAGTAGAAGTGGTTATCCTTGTGTCACGCCCTTATTAAAAATTCTCCTTTGAAGTATTTACTGAAACGGATGAATTGAAGATAGATTCATGAAGCCGAGAGGCTATTACATAGACTGTAACCCGATTTTAGCTGATTATTCATATATGTAGCTACACCAGCAAAATGATGCGTGATGCCAAGCAAATCGTGAACATTGATTATCACTGGCCGATGGTATTAGAGGGGTTTATTTTCTCCTTTTTATTCATTTATTTTATTTCCTACATTACATTTCAGAACGAGAACGTCCACTGCTTTCTACATAAAATAAAATCTACAGCGTAGATGTATGTGTATGTTATACACGCGTGTGAGGAATATTTTTACCACGTAAGTGTGTGTGAGGGAATTTTTTGCCTTTAAGATAATCCAAAACAGAAGATTTTGCAGGAAAAGCAAATTGATCTTACTTTTGAAAAATTGCCTAATTTGGGGGAGTGTCTAGGAGGAGCTCTCTTGTACCCTAATTAATCTTCACAGCCGGATTCCCCCAAAGAACTGAGACTTAAGCTCAGTTTGAGAAGAGAGGGTAGTTGTTTTGTTAAATGACAGGTGTGGACGCGGAGTGTGGGGACGGACACAGCCTTCCCCAGGAGTCGTGACTGTGCGGCTTCCCCTTCCAACTCATGGGAAGTTGAGTTGGAACAATACTTTTTTATTATTGCCAATCCCCTAAGATATCGTATTTTACAAGTCTCCATCCTCCCTTTACCCCTCCCTTGTTTTATATTTTATAAAGTTAGTGTGGGCTTTGCTGTTCCCTGGCCCTCATCTGGCCTCCCCCTGCCGCCGCCCAAGCCGCCAGGCCTTTTTAATTGCCAGACTGCTTCATCCATCAGCTCAGCACATGCTTTAAGAAGGCAAAAGTAAAAAAAAAAAAAAAAAAAAAAGGCTCTTTCCAGATCCCACGAGCTTCGCCCGGCCCCGCAGTGGTTGCGGCAGGATGGTGCCCGCCGTGCCCACGCTCCACGCCCAGGGACCGCCAGCGGTGGAAGGAGACGCTTGCTGGCGGCAGGAGCAGCTGCTCTCGGCCCACGGCTCCCTCCCTCCACTTCTGGACTTTGTGCCCCTCTGGCTTCTCATCTGTGAAACGGGAACCAAAAAGTCTTCATTTGTGTGGTCTAAGTAATTAGAGGTAAAATATGGAAAGCACCCAGGCCAGCCCTCTGCCTGTCCAAAGCTGGTGCTCGAGAGGTACTAGTGGTTCATAGTTTTATGATCAATACTAATAGTAGAAGCTGTACGTCCTGGGCGTGAGACTCCCAGAAGGAGCTATCGAGGGCCGAGCTGGACCACAGGGAGGCAAGAAACTCACTTCAGTTATGATGTTTTCTAATCCTGTCACAGTTCACTTACAATCATTATAATTGAAGTAGGTTTCTTGTGGACAGCGTATAATTGGGTCCCGTTTTCTTTCTTCTTGTGATCAAAATCTCTGTCTTTTAATTGGTGGGTCTCAACCATTTACATTTAGCATGATTGCCGACACTTAGGAGTTAGTGTGTCAGTTTTATTGTCTTCTAATCGTGACCTCTTTTTCCCCTTTCCTGGGAACTGCTTAAACAGTTTTATTATCTCTGTTTAACTTACCCGGGGTGTTCCTGACGTGTCTGCTTGCGCGTGTTCCTCGTGCTCCTGGAAGGACAGCACACGGACGTGACTCACCACGTCTGCTGGCACAGAGATTTGCCCCTTCGTCGGGCCCTGGACGCCCTGCCACCACTCAGGTCCCGTGTCCTCCCTGATTTGTGATATTGTTGATATCCTCGGGCAAATGAAGAATTTAGTGCTTTCAACTGTCAAGCAAAATTTAAAATATTCAGAAGAGCATTCCATCGTGTTTGTCTAGGTATTTGCCTCTGTTATTTCTCTAGTCCCGATGCTCCGGTTCTCTCTTTATTCATTGTCACGGGGCGGATCTGCTGGAAACACACCCCGTTAGTTACCCTTTATCTGTAAAGATGATAGAAATAGAGATGATCCTAAGGGGAGACTAAGGGTCTAATTTCCTGCCTTACCATCATTATTCATCATCACTTGGGTGTGTTAAGCCATAAAATTTAAGGCGATTGTACAAAGAAGTATTGTTGCTTTGAGGTTATTCAATATTTCAAATAGGTGGCAGTAAAAAGGATAAATGCTTTTAAAAATCAATAAAATATGCTGTTTTTTGCACATAACAAAGCAATTCCATTTTCCCCATCTGCTTCTCTCTGATTAATAAATAACAAGTCCAGGGGTGCTGCTCCTCCAATCAGAAACATTAATAAAACTGGAAAGGGCAAAATTGGAGAGATGAAGAGGCTGAAACATGCGGACGCCTCCCATCAGGCGAGCGTGAGGTCTGGGGGCAGAGCCGGTGAGCGTGCAGCGAGGGAGAGTTTGCGTTCCAGGTATTTTGAAGCAACAAGAAGAAAGGCCGCAGCGCAGGCCGGGGAATCACATCATTTAAGGACTCCACGGCGATCCTGAGGATGGTTTGAAATGTGAAACCCTGGCGGGGCAGCTGTGCAGGCTGAGCCGCGCGAGCCGCAGGGACGTGCCCCTCGCCGCGGGGGCGTTCAGGGCGCTCATGAGCACCGCGCGGGGGCCACAGAACCGTCAGCTCTTGATGGTTTTCCTGGCTTCTCTTCATTACCTTGGATTCTGACAACCCGTCAGAAGCGAGAAATTCAAATAAGGATTCCTGGCCCTGGCAAGGCACTTAATTGTGCCTATACCGGTATTTTGTACGAAGGCAATTCTGTACCTTGGTTCTCTTAAGCCCTTTACCGTGTGTCTGAAGACAGTTCTCGTGGGAGTGGGGTCAACAGAATCCCGAGCATCTGATGAAAACAGCAGCGTGCTGATCAATAAAATGTTTTCTGGAACACATCCGGGGCAGAGGAATAGGCCTCCTTATTTCTGAAAAATAAGGTAATATATACGACAGGGTCACCGTCTCACAAGTGTAGACGATAAAGTCATCCCTCCCCTTCGCCCTCCGCGTCTAGCGTAGGTTCTGTTTCCGCGTGGTGGTTTGTTGGTTTTCCCTTTGGCGTTTCTGACTTTCCGTCGCCCCAACCCGGAGGGCTTGGGGGCCGTGGGCCGGCAGCGTCGGCAGCTGGCACCCGCAGGGCTCACGCGGGGATCGGCGAGCTCCTCACCGTGAATAAACTACTATTTGAGCAAAAGGCTCCTGCGTCGACACATCTTGGCACGTGGAGCGTCCAGCAAACAGTCCTCGAATCAGAATGACTCTGCCCGTCAGGCACACGCACGAGGCTGCGAGCATGGTCCATATGGGGTCCCCCCCTGCTCCCCGCCGTCTTCCGTTGGGACCCAGAGCCCGCTCGGCTACCCCCCTGCTTCCTCTCGCCCTCTCCAGCCGCTCAGGGCTCTGACCTGGAGCTCTCGTTCTCGCTCTCAGGGCCCGGAAAGTGAGGGGAAGGGACCGTGAGCTTCAAATGAGCCCGAGCAGCTCCCCATGTAGGGGGCTCCCCGGGAGGAGCAGCCGGCGCCTGACCTCAGGAACAGAGGCCGGTCCTCCTGGTGCCATTTGTCAATCAGTATGTTTGCGGTTCTGGGCCTTCTCATAGCAGGGCGCCCGGGGACAGCTCGCCGCCTTCTTGCAAATTATTTGCAGTATCTTAGCAATTAGAGACACTCACTGTTAAAAAAGAGGAAGAAGAGAAAGCGCACGTCGGTTCGTGTCAGTGGCAAAAGCCTGGCTTCCCTGCTCGCAGGTCCCGGGGGCAGAGAGCCGGGCTTGGATCCCCTTCGCCGGTTCCTGCCTGTGACCACACGCCGCCCTTGGGTGGAGAAGGCTGCGTGGGCCCTGCTCGGAGCCCCATAGTGTCTTACATGTGCATTTCCGGGTAGGCTTGACCCCGAGCATCGAGCAGCGCGTGAAGAGTACAGGTGAGTATTAGCATATTACCTGACAGGACACAGGTGTCTGCATATGCATGAGTTTGACATCGTGTATTTATTCCTTTAAAAAATATATAAAGTATTGCAATATGTCAAGATCTCTGACAGTTGACAATAATTCAAAAAAGTGAAGAAAGGGTGCCTGGGGGCCTCAGTTGATGAAGTGTCTGCCTTGGACTCAGGTCATGATCCCGGGGTCCTGGGGTCCAGTCCCAGGTCGGGCTCCCTGCTCAGCTGGACCCTGCTTCTCCCTCTGCCTCTATCCCTCCCCTCTGCTTATATGCTCGCTCTCTCTGTCAAATAAATAAAACATTTTTATTTTTTAAAAGATTTTATTTATTTATGCATGAGACAGAGAGAGAGAGAGAGGCAGAGACACAGGCAGAGGGAGAAGCAGGCTCCATGCAGGGAGCCCGACGTGGGACTCGATCCGGGACCCCGGGGTCACGCCCTAGGCTGAAGGCGGGTGCTAAACTGCGGAGCCACCGGGCTGCCCAGAATATTTTTTTTAAAGTGAAGAAAATGCCCACACCTTTGATTGGCTCAAAATGCAGGATGATAGTTTTAAAATGGATACACATATTTTCACCTCACACTTACTTGGTTTTTTTCAAATTATAGGTTTCGTGTTGGAGAAATCAGAAAGACCAGATTATGTAGAGGAGCTGGGGGTTGCTGCACAGATGCCTCCTGCGTGCCCCCCACGAGTGCGAGCGGAGCCCAGTGCTGCGCACACACGTCCGAGGGCCTGGGAGGGCGGCCGCTGGCCAGCGAGGGTCGGGGCTTCAGACGCAAGCGGTGGTGAGCCCCCCGCCTCTGCTGCTGCCGTGGCCGAGGGACCAGGGGGCGTCCGCCCGGGCGGACAGGAGCTGCCAGGCCAGCGCTCTTGGGCAGAGCCCGAGGCCCCAGCGCAGCCCCGGCACCAGGTGGGAGCCCCGTCCCCAGGCTGCTGGCCACCCCGGGGCCTGCGGGAGAGCGACGCGGAGAAGCTCCAGACGCTGCGGCTGAACAGCACAGGAAGTGAGGGGACCGCTGGGGGGGCCCGGAGGCTGGGGGTGCAGGGGGCCAGATTCATGGGGAGGGCGGGGGGGCCCGGTCACCGGGGAGCGCCTGCAGAGGTTGGCGAACTCAGCACACTTCCCTCCCTTCTAGAATTCCCCAAATTATGCTTGGAAACCGAAGAGTCGTTGCCGGGCCGTGTGCCGAGGCCAGAGCCCCCGCGGAGGACGCCGAGGACCTGCCGGGAGCGACAAACACGGGCCGAGAAGGTCTCCGGACCCAGGGCCGGGCCGGGAGAGTCCGCACCAGCCGCACGATCCGTAAGTGGAAAACCCAAGCCCTGGAACCGCAGCCAAGTCAGCCCTTTTCGTCGGTGTAGAAGCTGCTGAGCCGGTGGACCGTGGCCACGGAGGGAGAGAGGGGCCTGCCACACGCGGGGGCTCCCCAGGGTCAGCAGGAAAGCGACCCCCAATCCGACGGTGCCCGCAACGCCCGAAGAAACGTCTCCCGCAGAGGAGCCGCGGAGGGTGGACCTCGTGGAGGAAGAGCGTGGCTCCCGTGGGACGTGGCCGGCCTGAGCCGCGAGGGCCCCCTCCGTTAGCACCCAGGAGGCCGTGGGAGCTCACGCCGCACGAGGCGCCGGCGGTAAGGCCCCACGGGCGCTGAGATTTCTCAGGACACCTGCTGGGAGGGCTCAGCCACACACGGAGCAGCGGCCCCGCAGGGCGCGGGCAGGGCTGTGAGCAGTGGGCCCGCAGGTTGTGCGCCTGGCAGTGAGGGCCCAGGCTCTCGGGGGCCCCTGGCAGGTGAGCGATCCCCTGAGGCCGCCACCCCCAGCTGGCACACACCTGCTAGCTGAGGACACCGACGCCGTCCCAGCCCAGGGCGTCGGCAGGGCCATGCTCCCCCGAGGCTTCTAGGGGGGGTCCTTCCAGGGGCGCCTGGCCATCTCGGGGCGATCGCGGGCTGGTGGCTGCGTGGCTCCAGCTCCTCACGTGGCCGCCTCCTCCCCCGCCCCCTGAGGGTCTGAATCAGATCTCCTCGTCTTCCTCACCTTGGGGACGCCCACCCTTGGGTCCAGGGCGCCCCCCAGACAACCCGGGATGATCTCATCTCAACACCCTTGACTGACTACACCTGCAAAGACCTTAAATCCAAACAATTCTCCATTCTGAGGTCCTGGGTGGACTCAGCTGTTGGGGGCCACGGTGCAACCCACTACATTTTCTCATGAAACTAAATATGCAACTCTCGTAGGAGCCAGTAATTATGCACGTGAGCATTTGTCCCCAAGAAATGAGGACTTTGTTATAAAAAAACAAAACAAAACAAAGCACTGTACGTGAGTACTTCTAGCAGCTTTATCTATAACGGTTCAACCTGGAAGCCCTCCGTAGTTCCCTCGGGCAGAGAAGTCAATCAGATTGCGGTGTATCCGCACCATGGCCTACGACCCAACAGTGAAACCGAGCCAACTACTGATACTCCCGACAGCCGATGAATGCCCAGAAATTGCAAAGTGCATGGTCACAGTTCCATGACACTCCCCAAAATGACAAAATTATGGGAATGCAGAACAGAGGGTGGTTGGGATTAACCTCGGGGTACCGGTGGGAAGGACGTGGATGCGGCCATGAGATGACCGCATAAGGGGTCCTCGTGGTGACGGGGATGTTCCGTATCCCCGTGTACGAGGGTCACTGCCCCGACTGCAGTACACCCTGCCGTTTTGCCACGTGCTCCCATCGAGGGCACTGGGCTGAGAGCGCACAGGCTCTCTGCAACATTTCTCTCAACTCTACGCAGATCTACAACCACATCAAGCTTGGAAAGTTCGACTTATAAAGATTGAGATTATCTGAGATCACACTGGAGGTAGTATTTCCATAAGCATCATCTTGAATACATTGGCATATACATATATCTTTAAAATTAAAAAATTGGCTTTTGTAGATGGATCATAAAGAATGAATGTCTTTCTGTGACTGGACACAGAAATTTACTATTGTTTTTGTTCATTTTTTATTTATTTAAAAAAATTTTAAGGGCAGCCCCGGTGGCGCAGCGGTTTAGCCCCACCTGCAGCCCAGGGCATGATCCTGGAGACCCTGGATCGAGTCCCACGTCAGGCTCTCTGTATGGAGCCTGCTTCTCCCTCGGCCTATGTCTCTGCCTCTCTCTCTCTGCATCTCTATGAATGAATAAATAAAAATCTTTAAAAAAATAAAAGAATAAAAAAAATTTAAGACTCTGTGCATTTATTTGGGTGGGAGAAAGAGAGAGGACAAATGGGGGGAGGAGCAGAAGGGGAAGCAGAGTCCCTGCTGAGTACAGTGCCCGACACGGGCTCCATCCCAGGACTGAGATCCATGGTGACCCGAGCTGAAATCAAGAGTCGGACGCTTAACTGGCCGAGCCACCCAGGCGACCCTACCATTATTTTTAATGGAGAGTTTCGGTCTGTTGATGACATGTATCAATTTACTTACTAATAACCTACTGACAGATCTCCACTTTCTTTCAAAATACTTTGACGGCGAAGCTGCCGGGGCAGACGGCGTTGTGGATACACGTCTGCATGAGCGCGTGAACGGGTGGGAGCTCTTGGCTGCAAGCAACAGCACCTGACTCTAGTTGGGGGGGAAAATGTGGGAGTGCAAAGACACAGATGCAGGGAAACGCCGGGACACCTGCACCCCGATGTTCACAGCAGCAATGTTCACAACAGCCACACCGTAGGGGGAGCCTCGGTGTCCATCGACAGATGATGGATAGAGAAGCTGTGGTCTATGGACACATGGAATATTCCTCAGCCATTAGAAACGAGGAATTCCCACTATTTGCTTCAAAGTGGATGGAACTGGAGGGTATGATGCTGAGTGAAGTAAGTCAATTGGAGAAGGACAAACATTATATGGTCTCATTCATTTGGGGAATATAAAATATAGTGAAAGGGAATAAAGGGGAAAGGAGAGAAAATGTGTGGGAAATATCAGAAAGAGAGACAGACCATGAAGACTCCTAACTCTGGGAAACGAACTATGGGGTGGTGGAAGGGGAGGAGGGTGGGGGTTGGGGATGACTGGGTGACGGGCACTGAGGGGGACACTTGATGAGATGAGCACTGGGTGTTATTCTGTATGTTGGCAAATTGAACACCAATAAAAAATAAATTTATAAAAAAAAAGAGAAAATGTGGGACTCACACAAACTGGCCACCATCTAAATAGCAGGGACAGGATGTCTAAATATTTTGGCAAAAGTTATCCATAAAAGCCACGTAGAGGAGCACCTGGGTGGCTCACACTGTTAATTCTCTGCCTTTGGCTCAGGTTATGACCCCAGGTCCTGCGATCGATGCCTACACTGGGCTCTCCCCTCAGCAGGGAGTCTGCTTCTCCCTCTCCCTCTGCTTCTCTCTCTCTCTGTGTCTCTTAAATGAATAAATAAAATCTTTAAAAAAATAAAATAAAATAAAACAAAAAGTTATGTAGATGTAGTGGAGAGAGAGCCACGTCCCTCCTTGCTCTATTCCAGCTGTTATTTCATAGGTAGAAAGTGCAACAAAGGCACATTTATTCTGCGGGTTCGAGCCCATGTTTCAAGCTCCGAGTGCCTGAGCACCTGCATGTGCACAACTGTGAGTAGGACCATCCTGCCAAACCTCTCCATTACGGTTCCGAATAAAATTCTAATCATCAACTATAGTTTTATTTTATGCTCATTATCATCTACTTTGTTTTTTCAACTTTTCTGCCGTGTGCCTCTGGCCTCCCACAAAGTTCCCGGCGTACACGCCGGCGGGTGCACCTATGGGGCTGGTCTTACCTCTAGGTGGTTCAGACTCATCACACGTCACCTGTGGTCACGCCCAACTGCGCCCGGCAGGTGTCAGCACCCAGAAGACTGCACAGAAAATTGATTTAGGGATTTGTGTGCTTCGGCGTCACTGGGAGAAAAGGTGCCCTTGGTTGAGGCTTGTGTGTCCGATACTAGGCTAAGCCGTGTATACTCAGTGTCTCTGTCGTACTTGAACGTGGTGGGACTCGGGGTGGCCCGGCGCCGTCCTACGTGCTCTCCTGAGTCCGAGCCTTGGTCAGCCACAGCCGCTTCTTGTGTCCCAGCTTTAACTCCGCTTTTTGGAAGAGCTCACGCGTGGCTTCCGGGTGCGCCTGGTCTCCGTGTCATGTGCTCTATCCACCTGCTGATGAGATGCTGAGGCCCAGTGAGCCTCTGAGTTCTTAGATGTCACGTCCCTGCAAACCCTCTGCAGGGGGCTCCCAGCGCCTCTGCTTATAATTTCCTTACAGTGGAGACTAGAAACGACGCGTAGGTTCTTGAAAAGGAGAATGGGAGATAAACGCGTCTGTGTCCACGTGACCGCATATTAACAGTGAAAAGGCAGAGCTCGCGACTCGTCTGCCAGGGATGAAACTTCACTGCATTTTGCTGAGTGAAAAAAGCCAGACCCAAGGCATCCCCTGCACACGGAGAAAGCAAAACTACAAGGATGGGGAACGTGATCGGTTGCTGGGGGTTGGGGGACGGAAAGCTTTGGCTAAAGGAGGCCGATGTGGGGGTACTTTCTGCTGGCGGAGCTTTCTGGGTGGTCCTCGGGTGGTAAATGCCCGTGTTGTCCGGGCCCCACCTCCCAGGCCTCCCGCCCTGAGACCACTGGTTTCATCCTGTCCTTTTTTTTTTGTTAATTTATTTTTTATTGGTGTTCAATTTGCCAACATACAGCATAACACCCAGAGCTCATCCCGTCAAGTGCCCCCTCAGTGCTGTCACCCAGTCACCCCCACCCCCCGCCCTCCTCCCCTTCCACCACCCCTAGTTCGTTTCCCAGAGTTAGGAGCCTCAGGTCCCCGGTCCTGGCCGACAGTTCTGTTCCAGGTCCCCTCTGTCGGGATGACTTCCACGGTTCCTGCCCCCCGAGCGGTTTTGCAGGCTGACGGTCCCTACCAAGCTCAAAACCACGTAGAGCTAAGCCGGGAGCAGGGAGGGTGGGTGGCCGCGGGAGTCCTGGGGGTGCCGCCGAAGGTGCCCCCATCCTAGGGTGGGCCACAGCTCCGTTCATCACGCCAAGCAGCCGACTAGGATGTGTTCGCTTTCTGGGTGCGCGTCACACGCCAGTAAAAACGGACTGAGGAAAATTACACTCGCACACACGCCCCCCGGTGTGCACAGGTCTGGAGGTAGCTGGAGTGTGTGCGTGTGGTTGAGACGGAGCAGGTATGAACTTTTCAGGTCATCGATTTGAATCCAAGCCTCGGATCTTTGTTTCCCTCCAACGGCCTTTCCCTTTCCTTCCGCCTGAGAGCTCTTTCCTCTTTATTAATTCATGTTAGACTCCGCCGAGCCAAGCCGCCCGTGCGGATCCGGTCCCTCCCCTCCGTTCAGGGCTGCCGCTCCTGCCCTCCGCCTGGGTTCTGGAGACGCGACGCAGCAGGAAGGCCTTGCTGGTGGGCGGGCGCCGTAGAGGGTCCCCGGCGCTCACGGGGGCCCCCGGCTGCACCCACCTCCTCCCGGTTGGAATTCCTACCACCCGGGCACGACGGCGCTGGATGCGGGACACCTGCCACAAGCTGCGCGTGGGGCCGGGGGGGGGGCCCTACGACCTCCACCTATTTCTCTTCTGTTCTCTTGCCACGGTGCAGGGCGTGGGCTTAGCCTGGAGACTCATGGGGCCCCCTGGACCTGGGCCTGGAGGAGCACGGTCACCCTTTGGGCCTCAGCTCCCTCACAGAACCTTAACCTCGCTGCTCGCACCATCCCTGCGTTCCTGACTGACCTCAGTTTTGTGGTCAAAATACCACTAGTTTGGGAGGCTCCTCTGCGTTGTGTTTCTCTACGACAGCTGCTGACCTTGATCCTGATGCGCTGCCTTAATTCATGTCACCTCTGCTAACCTGTCCCTCTGTCCTGACCGCTGACCAGCTGTCGTCTTAGGAGATCTGTGTCCAGATTCCTCCTCTGGTCAGCACTGCCAGATGGCTCTGCCCCAGGGAGAGCCCTTATTCCCTCAGGGAGTCACATCTGGTCTATAAGCCCCATAAATGGCTAAGAAGATGGATTCCAGGTCAAACCTGTGCATTAGCATCTGTAGAACCACAGTCCCCACGGCAGCCACACCTCATGGTGGCCCCTCTGTGGAGATGCCCCTGAGAACCACCCCAGAGCCCCCACTTCAGCCCCTTTGCTGTGCTCCCACCTCTGTCCGAGCTCCATCGGCACCTCCTTTTGACTCTCCGACCTCCTAACCTGGCACATGGGTTTGTCACCAGGGACAAGGACACAGCGCGGCTGCACGGCTTGCTGTCTGTGCCCAAACCGCGAACCCACCGAGGAGGCGTGATGGGCTCATCATCCTGTACATCTGTGCTTGACGTCATGACCCGGGGACTGAGGAGCCAGCAGCATCGTTCGTATTTCATGTGGTCGTTGCACTGAATGCTCCACGGGAAGTGGTTCTGGCCTGTGTGTTGGAGGCTGGTGTCACCAGCCGCGGGACTCCTGGCGGGACCGTGTGAGGCCAGACTGCCCACGCTGACGGAGAGCGGGAAAAGTGAGCGTTAGCATTACAATATGATTGTTATTCCTTCATTATAGGTATAAGGTTCGTGGTCTTCATGTTGAGATTTTATTATATTTTTGCTCCGAGATAACTTAACAAAACGATTTGATTTGATTTGATGGTAGCCATCAATGAGAAGATAAGTACACAGATGAAAGTCTTAGAAAATGTTTTACTAAAATAAATAAATAAATAAATAATAAATAAATAGAAAAAAATACTTTACTATCGACCTGATGAACGGAAGGCAGAGTGAAGAAATGGATGAGCGAGAACACGGCCACCCTTTCTTGCAGGCAGAGCAGAAGAAGACACATTTCCCTTTCCTGCAGAGGCCTCCGGCGCGCTCCTCCGGGCGGGGGCCAGGGTCTGCTGAGGCCAACAAATAAATAAATAAAGTCTATTGCTTTTCTGATATTTCCAGCTCAGGTAACAACAACAAAAAAAGTTACATTTGCAGGGAACAAGTGACTTCTAGGCGTCACTGATATGCACGACTGGAGGGACTTGTTTTTTATTTCTGCCTCGTCACCGTGATAAAACACCTTTCTGCTGCTTCCGACCGTTTTGCTAGTTACTCATTATCACAAACTATAAAATCAGTTGAAAACAAGTTGGACAGAAAAAAAAAAGCAGAGTAACCCAGACCCAAGAGACAACTATTAATGGGAAACCGTTTCTGAAGTTTCCGTATTAATAGATGTTTACTGAAATCATTGATCACTGTGTATTTTACAAATGTGCTCCATTTCCATTAATTTCATTTCTGTTTTATGCCCGAAGACAGTTCGCTCAGGAACAAAAAATTTAGCCTGAACGTGAAGTGGTGTTTCTGACCCTGCTTGTGAGCTGTCAGCGGGCAGATCAGAGCGAGGGCGCGGGGGGACGGCAGCCGTCCTGACGCACCTGCTGCAGGGGGGGGGGGGACCAGGGGTGTCCCTGCACCGGTGGGCGCGGCCCCCACGTCCTCCCTAATGTGGACACTCCAGCGAGATGGCACCGGCGCGCCTGACGGCGGGTTCGGCTTCTGCTTCAGATCTTGGGCTTCTCAGCACTCCCGTGGGCTCCCTCAGTTTCCCTCTGGGTACTTACAGGCTCGCGTGGCTCGGGTGAGCTGGGCGCCTCCCGGAGGGGTCAGGGGCCTCTGCCGGCCCCGAATCCTGCTGTCCGCCGGGCTGCTGGGCCAGGAACGACGCCTCCCAGGTGTCGGTCAGATGCCCAAGGCCGCGGCCCAATGCAGCATCCGAGGAGCAATGAAGAAGTATTAGTAATAAAAAGTCAATTTTCCTTTATTTTCAATTCTCCAAACACTTTTCTCATGAATAATCGAAACACAAAAATAAAAGACAAATTCTGCGTGGAAGAAAGTTATTTTTCAAAATACCGTCATATTTATTTGTAAGCGAAGCGTGGGGGGGGGGGGTCAAGAAAACCCCACGATCAGCCCCCGGCTGTCTCCAGAGGGCCGAGCGAGGAGCATCTCGATACATACGGCTCCAAGGGATTCGTACTAGCCCAGAGGGTCTTTGCTTATTGTTTTTCTCCTTAATTAAGCTTTTCTATTTTGATGTGAATGACAGTCACCTGTGGTCTTAGGAAATATGCAGAGAGGTCTGTGTCTACCAAGTTCCCCCAAGGGTAGCACCTTACGGGACTGCGGTCCGAGGTACGCCCAGGGGTCATGCCCAGGGGTCGTTTCCAGGACGTGGGTCATGCTGCCCGGTGCAGCCACCAAGGGCACCACGTGGTTGGTAACACTCGTGGATGGCTCTTTTGTGGACTTAGTCTTTGGAATAGGATCCTGGAGATTCATCCAAGTCGGTGCAAGTAATAGTATTATTATTTTTTTAAGTTTTTATATTCCCTTTGTTTTGTTTTTTCTTAAGGATTTTATTTATTCATGGGAGACACAGGGAGAGAGGCAGAGACACAGGCAGAGGGAGAAGCAGGCTCCCCGTGGCGAGCCCGACATGGGACCCGATCCCAGGACCCAGGGTCACCACCTGAGCCCAAGGCAGATGCTCAACCGCTGCCCACCCAGGTGTCCCAAGTAATAGTATCCCATGGCCTGGGGGGACCAGAGTGTGTGTATCCATTCACCCTAAAGAGTATCTGTATTCTTTCTAGTTTTTGGTTATAGCAAATAAAGCTGCTATAAATACATGCCCACAGGTTTTTGTGTGAACAAAATTCTCCATTTCTCTGGCGTAAATACCCAGGGATCCACCTGCTACATGCTTAGCCGTGTAAGAAACGCCAGCTGCTTTCCTGGGTGGCTGCACCGTCTTCCATTCCACCGCCAGGTCAGGCGATCCATTTTCTCTGCATTTTCCCAAATACTTGGCATTTTCACGATTTTTTATTCTTGTCATTCCTCTAAGTCTGTAGTGATCCTTCGTTATGATTTTAATCTGTGTTTCCCTAAAGGCCAGTGCTGTAGGATGTGCTCACGTCCTAGGCTGGCATCTGCGTCTCCTCTTCTGTGAAGTGTCTGATCATGATTTTTGACCACTTCCAGTTGGGTTTTTGCTCATGGTTGACTTTTGGGAATTCTCAATAGTTCTGCATACCAGTCCTTTGTGGGACTGTGCACAGCCTCTTTGCCTTCTTCACTTGGGTTTTCTTGGAACAAGTTTTTAATGTTAAGATCCAATTTATCAATTTTCTCATTTATGTATCAGGCTTTCTCTGCCTTGTCTTGCATCCTGAAGATGTGCTGTCATGCTTTTCTCTAAAAGGTTTAGAGTCTTGTGTCTTACATATAAGCACACGATCAACTTGAGTCCGTTTCTGTGTGTTTACGGGAAGTCTAGGTTGGACTTAGTTTTTGTTTGCCTCTGGATTTCCATTTTTCCGACAGCACTTTTGGAAAAGCTATGCTTCTTCCATTCAGTTGTTTGTGTACATTTGTCAGAATTCAGTTGGCGTATTTGGCCAGACCTATTTTCGGGTTCTCTGTCTGGTTCGTTGATCTACGTGTCTACCTCCTGCATTTCCAGACTCTCCTAATTAGTGAAGTTACATGATAAGCCTTAATTTGGAAAAGAAGTTTTCCTCCTTCTTTAATCTTACTTTTCAAGACAGCTGTGGCTATTCTAGGACCTGTGTCTTTCTGCGTAAAAATTTTTGTAAGTTCGTTAATGACTGTACGAGCCTTCCCTGGGGTTTTGATAGGAATTGGATCATGCATAGATCCCTTTGGGGGAGAACTGACACCTTCACCTTATTTAGGTCTACTTTGATTTTCCTCTTTGGAATTCTGTACTTTGCAGTTTCTAGATATCCTGTATGTATTTTGGTAGATTTTATACACGGGTATTTTATTTTTTAGAGTGATTATGAAATGCTTTTCACTGGTTTGCGTATGTCCATTTTTAGTGTACAAAGTGCAACTAGCTTTCTGTGCTGAGTCTAGACACTGCAACTTGGCTGCATACACTCATTAGGTCCAGTTTTTAAAATAGATAAATTGGTTTTATTTTTTTTTTTTATTTTTTTTTTTTAAATCTTTATTTATTTATTTATTTTAATCTAAGATAGTCACACACACAGAGAGAGAGAGAGAGGCAGAGACATAGGCAGAGGGAGAAGCAGGCTCCATGCACCGGGAGCCCGACGTGGGATTCGATCCCGGGTCTCCAGGATCGCGCCCTGGGTTTAAATAGTGCATTTGATACCATGGTATTCCCAGAATACACTAGTCAACAACACATGTGATGCTGATAGCTGACAGTTGGCACAAATATGTCTTTTTTTTTAAAGTATTTATTTATTTGATAGAGAGTGAATGAGAGAGAAAAAGAGTGAGCCCACAAGCAGGCGGAGCGGCAGAGGGAGAAACAGACTCCCCCGTGGAGCAGGGAGCCTGAAGTGGGGCTCGATCCCAGGACCCCGAGATCATAACCGGAGCTGAAGGCAGATGCTTCACTGACTGAGCCTCCCAGGTGCCCTGAGAACCAGGTCTTTTATGAAGTAGCTAAAGTCATTAAAATAGGATCCTATAAATCCTCTTTATATAATTAACTTCATTTTATAAGTAAAGTCTGATGTAAGTATATGGGAGTCATTTTTGTTTTTTTACAAAGGAGAAGGCAGCTCCTCAAATAAGTGTCTGTACTTCTCAAAATGGAGCAAACCTATGAGCCAGGAGTAACAAGCAGGCATCATGTCCATCGGCTGCAAACCGCAGGACATACGCACAAGAACACACCATTGCGTTGTGGAAATGCAAGGATAATTTAACAAATATTTATGAAATACTGACCTTATGCCTTTTATTACGTAAAAATTTGGTTTTAGAGGCACCTGGGAGACTCAGTCAGTTAAGTGTCTGATTCTTTGTTTTGGGTCATTGTCTCAGGGTCATGAGACTGAGCCCCGTGTTGGACTCTGTGCTCAGCACTGAGTCTGCTTGAGATTTTCTCTCCCTCTGCACCTCCTCCTTGCTCTCCTCTCTCTCTCTCTCTCTCTCTCTCTCTTTCTATCTCTCAAATAAATAAATAAATCTTCGAAAATTTTTGGTTTTGTCCAAAGAGTTTCATGTGTGTGTGTGCGTGTGCACACGTGTAAGTGTTTGGGTCTCAGGACCATTGGCAATTTTGCTATTTCTGTTCTTGGGATGTAAAAAACAGCTCTAAGCTTCCAAGCTTCAGTGATAACAAAGACCCCGTGATTGTTGGCTGGCTGCCGGCTGTGTTCGTCTTGGCTGATCTGGTCTGGGTTAAGCCTACGTCTGTGTCTGGCAGACAAGCGGCTGCCGGCAGCTCTTGGTGGGGATGAAGCTGCCTCCTGCGGCTCCCCCTCCAGGCAGGCTGGCGTGGAGCTCTTCTCGGGGCGGGTGCAGAGTTCCAAGAGAAAAGTCAGAAGCACACAAAGCCCCCTGAAGGCTGGAATCGACGAGCTGTGATGTCATTGTGCTACACTCTACCGGCCAACAATGTCCCCAACAAGCCGTTGTCACTGTTTGGACCACCCCTTTGTGAATCTGTCATGCAAGCAGCATGTCCTTGTGCTTTGGCACAGAGAATGTCACTCTCCAATTCCTGAGAGACACCGTATGACCCTTTCCAACTTCCTTGTTGGTAAATATTTGTACAGGTAGGCGAGTTGGGTCATATTAATAGCTCGCCAGTTGGATGTGAAATCGTTAGCGAGAAGACACGAACTTTATCTTCCTCTAGTTGTAGCAGGAGACCACTGATATTTTGTATAAGAAACTGACTTTTTGTCGAACAATCAAATTGCCTTAGAACAGGGTAGCAACAGTTTAAAGATCTAGCAAATTAAAACTTTAACAGATTCAAATGAATCCATCTAAAAATATTGCCAATAGTTGTTCCTTCTGCATCTGGGTTAGATTGCAACGCACGCTGGCCAAGTGTCTGCTAATTTGGACACTTGCAGGGTTGCAAAAGCAAATAATCTACTTTATAAAAGTTCTTTCCAGCACACGCACGAAGATATGAATGCACCAGGAGAATTCCAACTCTCCAGTCCTCCTAAAATGTCCTATTACATCTTGCAGAGGAGACGATGAAACCCAGCCCGAGCTGCATCTGGTTGCTGTAATAACGCTGCAGCTTGGGTGCAAAGCTACCCATGCCTCATTTTGTGTGAAAGAGGCAAAAAAGAGCAGATATCACCCAGGAAGGACTCTGGGGAGGGAAAGCACAGGAGCCAAAGTTTGCTTGGAGACAAACTCCCAGGGCTCTGAGCAGCGAGGGCATCTGACTTAGGTCCCAAATCCGGGGACTGTTGAGCCAAACACAGAGACACTGGGCGGGAAGACACTGACTGGTGTTGAAGCTTGTTCAGCCTTCGGGACCTTAATGCTTCTCTGCCTCTCTCCCAGCCACGCCTCTGCCAGTAAACTCTCCTTCGCGGGTAGCCCTGGGGTAGCGTCCCCTTTGTCGTGTCGTGCAGAGTGGTGAGCTCCCTGGGTCTCGGCTCCGGCACTCAGTTCACAAGCCTTCTTGGGTGGGCGCTGTAGTTCTAAGCCGAAGCCCTGCCATCACGTCACAGCCAGGACATGCAGGACATGGCGCCTTGCGCCGAGTTTCGGTTAGCTTCTCCGCTGCCCGGGGTGGACGGCTCTTTGGGCAGAGAATGTGTTGTCTTGATGCTTCCATCAACCCTGGCTCCAGTAGTGCCAGACACACAGCAGACAGTTAATAAAAGTGGATGATGGAGGCAATGTCCTTTATCGCTTTTTATCTGGGTCAACATAAGGAATTTGAGACTTCTGATCATACCCGACGACCTTCTGTCATATTTAACGGAGACAACAGCATCAGAAGAGACAACCACACTCCCCTGCGTTGGGTACGTGTGTCTACCAGCATCCCTGATTCCACCTTTGCAGCCCTGCGTCTCCTGCAGGTGAACCGTCCCTGGTCCTAAGGTGAAGGCCTTGCTGACACCAGAGCTCGTCCCTGGTCCTGTTACTGTTTTCATCTTCACTTTCTATCATTAAACGAGAATACAAACAGTATCATTTCTCCCTTCTCAAAAACCTATGCTTAGAGATTTCAGATTTTGTTGACGATGTAGAAAGCTACAGGGAGAATTGCCCCATCTAACAATGGCAGAAAGTCAGAAAAACTAGAAAAACTAAAATATCTACGTTTTTCTTGAGCCTACCAGGGAGTTGAAGTCAGGCTGACGAGCAGCCCGAACCCCAAGGAGGGCGGGGTCCCTCAGAAGGGACCCGCGTGTGTTCTGACTCTCCCAGGAAGGACAGGGGAGGGTGCAGGAGCCCTGCCGGACTCAGCAAATAAAGCTTTGATGTGTCATATTTCTATTTTTTTCCATTGAAATATTGTTAAATTTCCAAACATGGGTTTTTCTTTTTTTTTTTTTTTGTTTTTTTTTTTTTTGGTGATACCTGTTTGTCATTGATTTCATGTTTAATTCTGCTGTGGGAAAAGAACGTACTTTAAGTTGTTTCTATCTTTTACAGATTTTTAATGGTAATTCCATAGCCTACAACATGTTCTGGTTTTGTACGTGTTCCGTGCACACTTGAAGGAGGTTAGAGTCTGCTGTGGGTGAGTGCGGTTCCCACAACGTCAGGCGGGCCTGTTTGTTCGTAGTGTTTTCAGGTCTCGTGCGTCCTTGCTGATTTTCAGTTACAACAGTGGGTCCTGAAGTGTCGATGAATACTTGTAAATGTGTCTGTTTCTCCTCTCTGGTCTACAAGGTTTTGTTTAAATATCAGAAATTCTTTTATTGGGTACATAAACATTTGGGATTTTTATGTCTCCTTGGTGAAATTAAACTTTTTCCATCATTATGTGATGTCCTTTTTTACCCAGGAGCAAGGTGGGAAGACTGACACCACCTAACTTCAAGACTTACTGTAAAGCTGTAGCAATCACAAGCATGTGGCCTCGGCCAAAGAACAAACAGATCAATAGAATGTGCAAAATACTGACCTAGACACAGACCTTACACCCTTCACGGAGATTAACTCAGAATGGAACACAACCTAAGTGTGAAATGCAAAATATAAAACTCCTGAAGCAAGGCAGAGGGGACACCTCGATGACCGTGGGGGTGGTGATGACCTTCCAGGTCCAACAGGATGGGATCCATGACAGGAAGAGCCGATAAGCGGGATACACTACAATTAGGACTTTGCGCTGAGAAAGACAAAGTCAGAGAAAGAGAGGACAAGCCACAGACTGGGAGACAATATTTGCAAAAGACACACCCGAGAAAGGACTGTTATCCAGGATCGACAAAGGATTCTTAGAACTGAACAGTAAGGAAACACACAACCCTATTGGGCCAATGGGCCAAGACCCTAACACGCCCTCCCCAGAGAAGATGCAGAGATGCCAGGTAAGCCGTGAGGAGATGCTCCAAAGGCATCAAGGAAACACCAATTAAAACAACCACGAGGGGGCTCTGCACACCCACCTGAACGGCCACAGTCCTGCGAGCCGATACCCGGTGCGGGCAGGCACGTGGGGCGGTGGCAATGCTCCTCCGCCGCTGGCGGGAACTCAGGGCAGGACGGCCCCGGGGAAGACTAAACGGATGCTCCCCACGCGGTCCAGCAATCGTCGTGCTCAGTGTTTGCTCAAAGGAGCTGAAGCACGTCCGCACGAAAACCCACCCGTGATGCGGAGCGCAGCGCTGTTCACAAATGCCCGGACCCGGGAGCCCCGCGGCAGGGGAATCAACGTGGTCCACCCCGACGACGGAGTGTCACTCAGTCCCGGCAAGAAATGAGCTATGAAGTCATGAAAAGACACGGAGGAACCGTAAACGCAGGTTACGGGGTGAAAGCAGCCAGCCCGGGAGGCTCCGCACAGGATGATTCCAGGGATACGACGTTCTGGAAGAGCCCGAGCGGCGGAGACCGGCCGGAGACCGCGGTCGGCGGGGCAGTGGGTCGGGGGTGCGTCGGCAGGACACAGGGCCCTCGGGACAGCGAATCCGCTCTGAGGATACACGTGGAGGACACACGCCATCACGGGTCGGTCCAAAACCACAGCACGTGCGCCACCACCACCGGGAATGAGCCCCGAGTGAGCACGGGCCTGGGGATCGGGCTGTGGGCGCGGCAGCCGAGCCGGGCGCACCATCGGGGAGGGGAGGGCAGCCGTCGCGGGGGACGGTGTGAGGGTGGGGGCAGGGGGCTCACGTGGGACAGTTGTCACGTTCCCTCCCATTGGGCTGTGAACCTAGGACTTCAAACGGTCTCGATAAGAAACATCCTATTTGTCTGTAGAACCACCAAGCGACCTGGCCACCTGCGAAGAGAGATGGTCACCATGTGCCATTTAAATCGATATTTAAATCGATATTTAAATACTCATGGAAGAGGCACAGTTGCAAAGCACGGACAGAGGTTTTGGCGTAAAGACCCTTCATTTCTGGGGGGGCCGCAGCCCGCACCGCCGACCACGTGCCGTCAGCTGGACGAGCCAGAGCAGCCTGGACGGGGCGCGCTGAGCGTTGCTCCAAGGTCACAGACGGGCGCCCGGGTCAGGCCTGCAGGGGATCCGGGGTTAATGATCTGTCACTTTCTGTAAACACACATCTCACGCCCACGAAGCCACCGGCACTGCGTGAAAATCACATTAGGGATGGGGACGCATTAAATGTGTGTTGACCGACGTGTAGAAGTAGCAAGGGGTCAGTTCAGAGAAGCGGCGCCATCGCTGCGGTGCCCGGGCCCCGCGGCTGATTATATTCCCTGCTAAGTCCCTGTCACGTTATGGGAGACCAGAAGATCAACCGGCCGGGCGCGGGGCGGGGCGGGGGGCCTGTCCCGTCCAGGGGCCTGTCCGTCAACCTCTCCCGCGGCAGGCGGCAGCCTCCCAGTTCTCAGGACTCGGTTCCAGGATTCGCATTCCCACCTGAGACTCGAGGCTCTTCCATTCCCCGATGGCACACGTGCGCTGTAGGGCGGCTGGGAGCCTAGAGGCGGATCCCCCGTGACAGGGCGAGCGGACTCGGGATGGCGAGGAGACAAGCAGGGTCACTAGCTCAGAGGAAACCACCGTCCTCAGGCAGCCCAACTCACCCGATGGCAAGTGCGCTCCAAAGCCTCGACGTCCGAGGACGTGCTGCTCTAGGGCAAGCGTAGGTTCCCTGGCGAGCCTGGCGAGGAGGGCTCCCTGGGTCCCCACCTGGTCCCTGTGGCGGGACCTAGAGCCCCGGGCACGCGGACACCTGCGTTTGTCAGGGCCTCTCCGGGGCCCCCTTCCAGGATTCGTGCCACACGTCCTAATCGACCCCACTGTTCACTGGTGCCGCGTCCTTTGATTTCATTTTATTTTTTTTAGTATTTTCCTTTCGTGCTTTACTCCGTCTAGTTTCATTTGCCCAATGTTCTAAATGTATGAATCCTTTCATCTGCAACGTCCAACCTATTAACTCACACCTCACATACTTCAGTTTCTGTCTCGAGAAACTTGATTTGGTTTTCTTCAGCCCAACCATCTTCCTTACACGCTCGTGCCTTCCTTTGCCTTTGTGAACAAATGTAATAAGATCTCATCCCTGTTTTTCTTGCTTTATGTACTAATCCTATAATAGGCGATGTTTCTGCATCTGTTTCTTTCTTCTTTTTTTTTTTCCCGCATCTGTTTCTATTCACTGGTTTCCTTGTCACTTGCCCCGGATCCCTCTGTTGCTTGGCACGTCCGGACATTTTCACTGGATGCTAGACATCGTGAAATTCGCCCTCGCTGGCTCTTGAGTAGTTTTGATTTCTGTAACTACCCTTAAGCTTTGTTCTTTAAACATTTGGGATTTTTATGTCTTCTTGGTGAAATTAAACTTTGGGTTCTTGTGATGCTTCTTGAGGTTGAATCACTGAAGCTTATTTTGCCCCGTTGTTGAAACAACACTTTCTGGCCACTTTAGGCAGGTTCCTGTCAGTTCCAAGTGTTTCTCCCTCTGGCTGGTGACCCTAGAAACTCCCCCTGTGACCTGCACTTTTCTTCAAATCTTACACTTCTCTGCTTCTTTATGAAAAGTGGTGGGGCCTTGAGCACGCAGGGTTTGGTAGAGTCCGTGGGCCCTCATGACGTGCAGTGTGTTCTGGCTCCTCCACGTGTAGGAACATCAGTGAGTCAGGAGCAGCGTGGGGCACGGGCTGGTTCTGATCCTCCGGGATCCTGGGTAATGCTGGCGGGATTTCCTCCTTAATGTGGAATCAGGTATCAGTGAAGTCACTGGGGTCACGGTGTGCACGTGGGCATCACATTTACTTAGGAGCCATCGCCCCACATGTGGTTTGACTTCACCGTCTCCGTTCCCACCGGTTGTCCGTGGGTTTGCATCCACACTTTCAGACTCCTCTCCACGGAGTTTTTAATAAGATCCTCGATTTATTTTTGAATGTCGTGGAATCTGTAATGATGCTCCTGATCTCATTGGTCTTCCTATGAATTGGTGTTTGCTCCTGTGTTTTAGGCGAATCTTTCAGAGGATGAACCAATTTAACACAAAATCGTTAAATATTATTTTGCTGTTTTTGATGTCACAGACATTTTATATTATATAACACGAATATAGCAAAATACATTTGTAGTGAAATAAAAATTAATTAAAATCATAAAATAAAGAATAATTCACCCAGAATTAGGAGTGAGGTGCCATAATCCTGTAAATGCTCTAATGAGACACTATGATCTTTTTTTAAAGATTTATTTATTTATTTATTTATTTATGATGGACATAGAGAGAGAGAGAGATGCAGAGACACAGGCAGAGGGAGAAGCAGGCTCCATGCCAGGAGCCTGACGTAGGACTTGATCCCGGGACTCCAGCATCACACCCTGGGCCAAAGGCAGACGCCAAACTACTGAGCCACCCAGGATCCCCCGATACACTATGATCTTATAAACCAAGTGAGTTAAGGCCGATTACGTCTTTGGTAAATACTGCCGAATACCTGAATTAATATTTTTGTGATGGAAGCTTCATGAGATCATATTTTAACCACCCAAAATCTGCTAAGGGAGACTTAGTCCCATATGTGCACAGGGGGTTGGGCCTGGGCAGCGTGCAGCACGGTCTGTAACGGGGAGGACGGGACCCGTGCAAAGCAGGAGACGTTGAGGCCGGGTCTTCATCCTGAAAGCCCAGTCCCTGAGCAATGCCTCACCTCGGTTTACGTTCGTATTCTGAACACGACATTTATTGAACCGTGTTAGCCTTCATTTTCCTCTGTTTTTCTTACCAAAATAGGAATTATATGAAACACCAACAGGTCTGTTTCAACTTTCCTCACTCAGATGTCAATTTTTGATAAAAAGAAGGCTGACCTGGGGCACCCGAGTGGCTCAGCGGTTGAGCATATGCCTTTGGGTCATGATCCTGGGGTCCCGGGATTGAGTCCCGCGTCGGCTCCCTGCATGGAGCTGCTTCTCCTTCTTCCTGTGTCTCTGCCTCTCTCTCTCTCTCTCTCTCTCTGTGTGTGTGTGTGTGTCTCTCATGAATAAATAAATAAAATCTTTTAAAAAAAAAAAGGAGGCTGACCATCTCCTCTTGGGTCCAGATCCGGGCAATGCAGTCGCTGTGAGTTTGGGCGATGCCACCACAGGTGGGGCTTGTTCTCCCCACGTCGGGCCTCCAGGTGCCGTATTCAGGTGCAATCTGCGTGAGTCTTTGTTACTGTTTACCTGTATTTGTAAGAGAACAGCGACTCACAAGGTAATCTGCTCATTTAGACGCGAACGGAGACTCCGGTCTCTCTGCCCGACAAGACACCCGTGGCGTCCGTGGGGCGCAGCCTCGTGGCGGAGAGGGCGGGGAGGGCTGGCTCCTCGCGCATGTGCCCTCCGGAGCCACGGCCCCCGCAGAAGCTTCTCCCAGGGGAGAGCGTGGCCGCGGCTCGGAGGCAAGGGGGGCTGAGGAGCCGCGGAGACGTCTCAGCGGGAGCGCAGGGCGGATGCACGGGCCACCAGCGGGGATTCTGTGGCTCGTCCGCGAAGCTCTGGCACACCTTCGTCTCCACACGTAACGTCTTGTTGGCAAATTGGTGGCAAAGGTCCTGCCGTGGGACGGAGGCGTGGTGTCCTGAGAGGCCGCGCGGTTCCCAGGCTTCCTTCCCGCGTCATCGGCGTGTCTTCAGGTACCCCTTGGCGGCAGCTGCTAGAACTCACTCACCTTCGCGACTCCACCCGCAAAATCAGAGGCGAACACTGGACAAAGGATGATTATCCAAATGTAGAAAAATGAACATTCATAACTTTCATCTATGGTGTCAATTTCAGGAGACAAAATGTAGTTCAGTTGTGAGACCCCTCGGGCCCGCGCCTGCTGGCGCCCTCCTCGGGGACGCCGTGACTCTGGGACTTCCGCGGGGGCAGCTGTCCTTGCAGCACAACCGTCCCCCGAGCGCACCCGGCTCTGTGCACCGTCCCCCAGCACCCTGGCCTCTGTGCAGCGTCCCCCCAGCACCCCAGGGTCTTCACGGTGCTTCCCACACACCCTTGGAACACCTGCCCGACCAGAGTGTGACATTCCCGGGGGGTCGGGACCCTGCAGCGGGTGTTCAGCTCTCCGGCAGGGTTATTTAGATTCATGCTTGTCCCCCAGCCTGTGGCATGATCACAGCGTCCTGGGAGCCCACGGCGGCAGGTGGCTCAGGGGTGGCGGGAAGCCCCCAGGCTCGCTCACACGGCTCCTCGGCAGCCGCCGCTCCTTCTGTCAGTGGGGAGACGTTCTCGTGGGGCGGGCGTCAGAAGGCCCCACCTGCCACGCTCCATCCTTCTGGCCTCCTCACCTGGCCGTCCAGCCACGTGACTACGACCCGGCCACGTGAGGAGCTAACCTGGGTGAAGGCCAGAGTTCTGGGGGTAGCCGAGGCTGCGGGGTGCAGCCCACCTGCGCCGGGGTTCTGCTCCCCCCTCCTCTCCTACCTACATGTGCTGCACTGCCCCAAAGGCTGGGGCCTGGGGACCTGCTGGGCCAGATCTGCCTCCAGGTCCCCTGGGTCATCCCCAGATACGGCTCAGGGAGAAGACAGGAAACCCGTGGGTTTTGCACGAGAAGAGTTAGAGGCCCGGTCACAGACACCTGTCGAGCAAGAGGGGCTTGGGGCTGTGCCCTCACCGCCGGGGCACCCGCCTGAGCGGAACACCTGGGCCAGCTGGGGTCCCCCGCTCCCCACGGCAGGGCGGGGGGGCACCCCCGTGGTCACACCACACCCGCCTGCGGCCCTGCTGCCCGAGGGCCCCCCCGCCGTGTCCCCACCGTGCCAGCGCCCGGTGCCCACCCGCCGGGACTCCGACGGCGTCTGAGAGGACTGCAGGGGGGCCTCGCCCGAGACCTCCACAGGACACCCGCGTACGGCCCAGAGCAGGGAAAGCCACCTTCTCTTCCAAGCCACTCTCTTCCCGCTGACGGACTTCGGGCATTTCAGCACCACCTCTGCTGACTTCAGGACGTCTTTTATGTGCACAAGGCTCACGGCCCGAGTTCCCAGCAGGACTGTGAGCTGCACCTTCGGGACAGTCCCCGCGTCCCCCACTGAGCGCCTCCCTCGTGCCGCCTTCTCTGCCCACCCGAGCAGCTCCAAGAAGCCCCGGCACGGGCAGCCCCAGCTGCAGACCTGCATCGGCTCCCCGGCCTGCAGGTGCCGTGGGCTGGCTCCCCAGGGCCTTGTCCCCGACTGCGGGACACCACCCACCCTGCTGGGTCTCTAGCTCGAGGACGGTGGGCATGGGGCTTCGAGGCCTCCACGACTTCCGGGTGGTGGTGGTGGTGGGGGTTGGTCCTACAGCAAGTTTCCATATGCGAGGAGACGGATGCATAAGCCTGCAAAGGCCTCTCCCTGTCCGAGGAGGTGACCCCCTTCCCTCTGATCATGGACAGAGTCTCCTCCATCCCCGATGTTGGTTTAACTGTGGCCTCCGCCCACGGCCTCCCGTCACCATGGAGTTGTGCCCCGTGGACTTTCCCCGTTCAAGACGTGCAGTCTGTGCCCTTCCTCATCTTGCAAGCGCTCTGCCTGTGCCCTGTTGTCTCGTTAGAACACCCACCCCCTCCGCCCCAGGACGGGCATGCGAGCCTCCGGGCCAAGTGAGCCCGTTTCTGTTTTCTTTGCAACTACGCGTGTCTGCTGCTGCAGAAGAGAAGCAAGCGTGGACGATACGTGGGTGGGCACAGCCGTGTGCTAATAAAACTTTATTTATAAAACCAAGTTCCATGCTGGGTTTGGCCGCAGCTTTCAGACCCCGGACCCAGAGTCCTGCCTGGCACGAAAACCACTGCTACATCGTTATTTGTTGAGAGGACAAATGCATGTGGGTCTTTTGCTGGCCGTTGTGTCTCCAGTGTCCAGGATGAAACCTGGCGCATCCTGGGGGGTCAAGTGAGGACGGCGAGGGAAGCGGGCAGGTCACTAACCTCCCGGGCTGAGCCGAATCTGCCCAAGGAGAGGCTGGATCACCCGCGGCAGAGAAACAGAACCTGCCCGGCTGGTCCAGACGCAGACTCTGCGGGTCCTCGCACCCGCGTCCACAGCTTGCCTCACTGGCTCCTGCTCCACGTGGGACGCGTCCTAATCCACACTAATGGAGAATAGGTAAGTCAGTGTGGACACTGTGAGGAGCACGGAAGGAAGGCAGTCAAATACCATCCAGTCCTAGAAATTAAACAAACGCAAATCAACGGAGAATAACGGGCAGCCAAGACGGAGACTCCCCTCGGGTGGGTGTCACGTTTACAGAAGAGAGAAGCAGAGCTCGTAGGTGAGCCGACGATGGGTTAGACGCAGCGAAAGAGCCGTGGGCTCCTCTGTGCACCGTACACGAGATGAAACCCACCGGGAGGACACGTCAGAGTGAAAGGGAAACTGTAAGTTTGGGAATTAAATGGGGTTAAATTAATGAGTGGAGTGAGGAGAGATTTGTGGAAGAGGAACCATAAAAGCACAATCCACTAAGCAGATTGTTGACATGATGGGTGAAATTTTTTAACATTTTATTTATTTATTCCTGATAGACCCAGAGAGAGGCAGAGACACAGGCAGAGGGAGAAGCAGGCTCCATGCAGGGAGCCCGATGCGGGACTCGATCCCGGGACCCGGGGTCACGCCCTGGGCTGATGGCAGGTGCTCAACCGCTGAGCCACCTGGGTACCCTGAATGTGTTTTTTTTTTAAGATAAAAAAAAAAGGATTAAGATTTATTGCTAATACTGCCCATGACAGTAATTAATTTATGTGACATTAAAGTGATAATATAATGCTCATAACGATCATGTGATGGAAACTCATACCCTCTCCAACAAAATTTTTTTTGAATTTTTTTTTTCATTCTTTCTTTAAATTAATTTAGCTAACATGTTATTAGTTTCAGGGGTAGAACTTACTGATTCATCAGTTACACGCAACGCCCCGCGGGATGGCCACTGGAAAAAGGACGGTGTCTTCCATCAACGGTGCTGGGGAAATTGGGCAGCCACGTGCAGAAGAATGAAACTGGACCCGTCTCTTACCCCAGACACAAAGACAGACTCAAAATGCACGAAAGATCTAAATGTCAGACAGGAATCCATCAAAATCCTAGAGGACAACGAGCTGCCACCTCTGTGACCTTGGCTGCGGCTACTCCTGGTGGAACCGGGTCTAAGCACGTCTGCCCCGGGGCCTCGTAGACAAAGGGTCTTGTCTTTTAGGGTAAGTCCCACGCTGACAGGGACACGCAGCGCCCTCCACGCCTCAACTCCCACGCCCTACTCGGCCGCTGTCCTTTAGGGCCTGAAAAACCTGAAGAAATTTTCGCTCCTGCCCCAAATCGAGGATGGGGTGGTAGGTTTTCTGTGTATTCCCAAGCTCGGAAGTGGTGTGGACGGGGGGCAGCTCGGGAGAAGACGAAGGCCATCGACCCCAGGCGGGGACGGGAGGCAGACAGAAGGGAAACCCGCGGGGGGAGGGACGCCGATCGGCCAAAATCAGCGTAGAAAATGCTGAAGCTCGTCAGGCAATCGGGGGACACGTAGGCCGAAGGGAGCTGCCACTGCAGATCAGTCACGCGGACAAAAATGTTAAAAGTCGGGAAAACCGAGCCTCGCTTGGAGACAAGGCGAGCTGTTCCAGAAAATTCGAGGAGACATTTGGGGCTGTCCAGTGGAGTGAAGAGACGTGCGTCCTCGGACCTTAGTGCTCTCAAATTCATGCCCTACAGTAACGGCCCCAAACTAGTTCCACTTCCAGGATATTGGAAAACGGTGGAGCGTGCATGGTGCCCTGCGTTAGGGAGGACGGGCCCCTCCCACCTCCTGGTGGCCGGGGGCGCGGCGTCACCGTCGTGGCCACCGGGGTCGTCTGGGCACACACAGCTGCCCGGGGCGCGCACTGTCCCGGAGAGACGCCCACGAAGGGCAAAGCCGGACACCCACGATGGCCCACGGCAGCTCTGCGGGGCGCGATGGAAGCTGGCACGGCCCACCCGGGGGGAGGAGGAGCAGACCCCGGGTGGGGGCAGCTTGGGGCTCATGGAGGGACGGGGGCAGCCAGGAACCCCCAGATCCGTCAGTGGGGAGACCTGCAGGAGGGACGTCCTGCCTCCTGCTTTCGGGACCGCGGTTAACACGGGGGATGGGGAGTGAATGGATTAAAGGGCGCGGCTCCGGGAGTGGGCGCTCCAGGGCCCTCCCGGTGCTTCCGATCTTTGGACCGGGTGTTCCGTCCTCAAGTCGGGAGGAACCCGTGACGGAAAGTAGGAGGCGGCCTGGAAAAGACAGAGGAGCCCAGAAAGCTGACGAGCGCCCCACGTTTTCTTTCTAATCCTGCGCTGTCATGAGCGTGTGTGGGCGAGTCAAGTAGAAAAAGCTTGACCGTGTCGCGGCCACGTGCGCCCACCTGGACACACGGCGACGCGGGCAGCGCACGAGGTCTAACAGCGTGAAGAGGACGGATCACAGCCTCGGACGCGACTGGCCCCGCGAGCTCCAGGACGCCGTCAGCGCGAAGGGTCGTGGGGTCCGTCCCCGGGAGCACCTGGGAGAGGAGATGCTCTCGGTGGCCCAGCCCGTCTCTGCGGCGTCAGCCAGGGCTCGGCGCCTCCTCATCGCTCGGACCGGAGCCTTATGGTAACACCACCGCACCCCCCAACCCCAGCAGATGGCCCCCCCGGCCCCGCGGCTGGCCCCACGGGGGACGCTGCTAACAACTCCTGTCCCACACTGGGCCCCGGGAGCCTCCTGGGAGAGGCCTTAAGAAACCATCTGTAACTGGGGACTTGGATTCTGCGACACGAATCGCATCCTCACTGTTTCAAAGGATAAAATGCACGATCCTTTGGAAGGTCAACGCGAAAAGCGACACGAGAAGCTGACGGCTCGCCGTGCCCCCGCCCGACACCCACCCCGCCGGGCAGGGCGCCTCCTCCCTGGTTCCCGCCTGGCTCTTCCTTCTGAAACTGGCGCTGGGCCCTCGCCGCGCTGACGCAGCCGAGCACGTCCTCCGGTCCTTCGTGAAGGACCCGCCCCGAGGCCATATCAGCCCCGTGGTTTACCAAGTGTCACTACCGCGTGGTGGGGGGGGGACAGTGCGGTCATCACTGCCGGGCCGGGAGCAGGGTCATCACCGGCGCGATTACGGGGGGCCGTGCTGAGCGAGGGGGTGAGGGCTCTGGCCCCGCAGCTGTTGGAGCGCAGGCCCTGGTATTTGGGGCGGAAGCCACCCCCTCTGCAGGGAGCACATTCGCCGTTCACGACAGCAGACGCCGTTCACTACCAACACCCCGGGGTGGTGGCCGTGGAGCCGCCAGGCGCGAGATGCGCAGCCTCAGAGCCCCCGTTGTGAACCTGGGTGCACGGAACAAGGACGTCTTGCCAGGGCAGTGACATGTGCAGCAGAGGGCGAGGGCGAGGCCGGGTCCGCGTCCCGAGGTCGCAGCTGAGAGCCTGGAGAGGGGACCCGAGTCCTGCCTCTGCACCACTGAAATGCCCACAGGGTGGCCTCGGGCCCACGGGGCTGCGGGCGGGATACCCCTCAGGAGTTGGCCGCCGGCACTGCCGGGTGCCCACGGGGCTGCAGCAGGCTTGGGCGGGGCCGTCGGGGAACCACGATGGCGGGGCTGGGCCTGGGACACGCACCCACAGTGGGCCCTGCCGGCCCGCCTGACCTAGGGCAGCCTCAGCCCCAGGGCGCCCCCGCCCGTCCCTAGACACCTGCCGCGGGCTCCCAGGTGTGCGCTGCCCAGGTGACGCGGGATCGGCGCTGCTCGGGTCTGGGGGAGGGGCGGCAGCGCGGCGGGACTGGGGCGTGGGACAGGGCGGGGGGCGCAGGGCCCACGGGGTGGGGGAGGGGCCGTGCGGCGGCTGGTTTGAGGCAGGATCGCCCACGGGGTGGCGGGGTGGGGACTGCTGCCCCCTCGGCACGGCAGCAGCCCGGGCTTGGCAGGCAGACAGGGTCGCGAGGGCACAGCCCGGCCAGCCCAGCTCAGGGGAGCCCCCGGCCTGCAGCCCATCCTCTGGCCGCAGGTGTGCGATGTGTGCACCCCGGGCACAGCGTCCACGATGCAGCGCCCCCAGCTCCCGTGAACCCCGTGGGGTCATCGCACAGAGTCGGGCCGCGGGACACGGGCTCTGGCGTCCAGCTTCTGCAGCCCCAGGAGTCGGCCGCGCAGGTGCTGGGTGCGAATGGTTCCGGGGGCGGCTGGGGGTGCAGAGGCCCCAGGACGGGCGGCTTGGGGACGGGCTGGAGAGGAGCAGGCCTCCGCCGCGGGCGGGACGGCGAGGACGGGTCAGGGCTTCGTGGTTGTTGAGGGCGGTCAGGCCAGGTCAGGCTGCCCTGGTTCCTGCCAAAGGCTATTTTGAGACCCAGAGAGCATCGAGTGTGCGAGTTGCGGGTCCAGCCCCGATATCCCAGAGCGACGTGTCAAGGGAAGGGGGACAGCGAGCGCCGTGGGGCCCCCAGAACCTTGGCCCGCGGCCTTGCCCGGGCCCGGGGCCGACACTGGCTGGCGGCACCTTGCTTGGCCAGGCTGAAGAGCGGAGTGGAAGAAGCGTCTTCACAGTCATCAGCTAATCCCGCGAGTCGTGCGTCCGTTCCCGAGGGCGCGTGCGTACAACACAGACCGAAGTACACGGAGAGAGCCCGGCGACCTTCCCGTAGAAACGATTCAGGGGACGCCCGGGGGCTCAGAGGTTGGACGTCTGCCTTCAGCCCAGAGTGTGACCCCGGGGTCCCGGCATCGAGTCCCACGTCGAGCTCCCTGCAGGGAGCCTGCTTCTCCCTCTGCCTGTGTGTGTCTCTCTGGGTCTCTCATGGATAAATAAATAAAATCCTAAAAAAAAAAAAAAAAAAGACATGATTCAGGACCAGCTTTCCCCGTGTTTAGAGGGATTGAGAGCTTCCGTGGTGTTGCCATGGTGACGGTGTCCAAGGGCAGGTGTGTGGGGGGAGGCAACGGTGGAGACTGAGCAGGAGGCCCTGGGGGAGCAGGAATTAAAAATCACAGCTCTCAGGTGTGCTGATTCTAAGGCAACATGTGTCCTTCGTAGACGCCAATAGTCAGTGCCTCCCGGCTGCATGCCCTGTCCTGGACCCGCCGTGGTGCTCGCCCGGGATCAGAGTGTGCGTAGGGGACGGCAGGACGACGCATCCCCCGTCGGTCCCAAGCAGCCTGGCCACGAGGACCCCCTTGCTCGCAGCAGCACAGGGCGAGTGCGGGGCTCAGCCCACAGTCGCTCCAGCTCCCCCGTTGGGGGGCCGAGTGCCTCCGCGGGGCTGCTGTTCTCAATCACTGGAGGGAAGGAGTCTCTCTTCCTCCAGCCTCACCGTACGTCCCCCAGGATGACTCAGGCCTTCAGACGTCACGACTATCCCTGGAATCACTGCTAGACGTGCCGTCGGGCGACACAACACATCAAACCTCTATACTTCTGTCTTGTACAACTCGGGCCCCCCAACCCAGCTTAAAGTCACGCATTATTAATGTGGGGGGCGGGAGGGAGGGTTTCTCTTGGTCTATAGTTTTGTACAATAATTCTTTGAGAGTGATATTGATTAGAATCAGGGCATATCCTGCTTTTGCCATTAATACTCCCTCAGACATGGTGCTCTTCCCTCTCCTGGCCTGGCTGGAGCCTGTGACGGTGGAGGTGAGGTCCTGGCCTGGCTGGAGCCCCTCATGGTGGAGGTGAGGTCCTGGCCTGGCTGGAGCCCCTGATGGTGGAGGTGAGGTCCTGGCCTGGCTGGAGCCCCTGATGGTGGAGGTGAGGTTCTGGCATGGCTGGAGCCCCCGATGGTGGAGGTGAGGTCCTGGCCTGGCTGGAGCCCCTCATGGTGGAGGTGAGGTTCTGGCATGGCTGGAGCCCCCGATGGTGGAGGTGAGGTCCTGGCCTGGCTGGAGCCCCTCATGGTGGAGGTGAGGTCCTGGCATGGCTGGAGCCCCTGATGGTGGAGGTGAGGTCCTGGCCTGGCTGGAGCCCCTGATGGTGGAGGTGAGGTCCTGGCCTGGCTGGAGCCCCTGATGGTGGAGGTGAGGTCCTGGCCTGGCTGGAGCCCCTGGTGGTGGAGGTGAGGTCCTGGCCTGGCTGGAGCCCCTGATGGTGGAGGTGAGGTCCTGGCCTGGCTGGAGCCCCTGATGGTGGAGGTGAGGTCCTGGCCTGGCTGGAGCCCCTCATAGTGGAGGTGAGGTCCTGGCCTGGCTGGAGCCCCTGATGGTGGAGGTGAGGTCCTGGCCTGGCTGGAGCCCCTGATGGTGGAGGTGAGGTCCTGGCCTGGCTGGAGCCCCCGATGGTGGAGGTGAGGTCCTGGCCTGGCTGGAGCCCCTCATGGTGGAGGTGAGGTCCTGGCCTGGCTGGAGCCCCTGATGGTGGAGGTGAGGTCCTGGCCTGGCTGGAGCCCCTGATGGTGGAGGTGAGGTCCTGGCCTGGCTGGAGCCCCTGATGGTGGAGGTGAGGTCCTGGCCTGGCTGGAGCCCCTGATGGTGGAGGTGAGGTCCTGGCCTGGCTGGAGCCCCTGATGGTGGAGGTGAGGTCCTGGCCTGGCTGGAGCCCCTCATGGTGGAGGTGAGGTCCTGGCCTGGCTGGAGCCCCTGATGGTGGAGGTGAGGTCCTGGCCTGGCTGGAGCCCCCGATGGCGGAGGTGAGGTCCTGGCCTGGCTGGAGCCCCTCATGGTGGAGGTGAGGTCCTGGCCTGGCTGGAGCCCCTCATGGTGGAGGTGAGGTCCTGGCCTGGCTGGAGCCCCTCATGGTGGAGGTGAGGTCCTGGCCTGGCTGCTGCTCATGAGCAAAGAGATGGCATTTGAGACTTTCTAGGCAGAAAATAGCTTATTAGTTAACACTTTGAAACTGATGTGCTTCAGAGCCATGGATTGGACCTAAATTTAGCCTATTTGGCCTTTATGTTCGGGGGTCGTACCTTTTATGTCTGCCCGTCTCTCATTATTGACAATGAAGAGAGTCAGTCGAGGTTTCCGCGACCCCCTTGCAGCTCCCGCCCCTGGCGCAGCAGGACACGCAGGGCCTTCCTCTGAGCTTCTGCAGGTGGGATGCGTCGTCCCCACGCCTCCGGCTGGCAGCAGGAAGACACACGGGCCGAAGAGCGGAGTTGTTCTGCTCCGGTGCTGGCCACGCCGTGGCTGGGGGCATGCTCAGTGAAGTCTAGGAGAGCTAATGCTTACGGCAGTGTCGCTTTTTGGAAATAAAGGCCGTTTTGAAACAAGGCAATGCTCTGTCGTTTTGAGAGGAGATGGGAAGGGAGAGGAGCGTGGATGTTTGGATTTGTTCTTCGGTCAGTGTGGACAGGATCAGAACCCTGGCACCTGGATTATAATGTGGGTTTCTTTAGAGTATTTTATCTAAAAAGCATCATCAAAGTGGAAGGCTAAACCATGACCAAAGTTCTAGCAAGTTACTATCATTATAAGAAAAAAATGTATAAAATTCAGTAAATACCAAAAATTCAGGAAATAATAAAAAAGCCAAACGACAATCACAGTGGCCACCTAGCGATTCCAGTTCCCTGCTGCAGACATTGGAGACTGCGGGGCAAGATGGGCAGTTATTTTGAGTTTGGAGCAAAACTCGGCTGCTGAATACCGCCTGCGTTTTAATGCTATTCCCGTTGCCTTCCGACGGCGACGGCACCGACTTGCTAGACGGCAACTAGAGCGACGGGACAGCGGCTGAGCGCTGGGTACGGTGGAAGGGCCTGCTGAAGTCCAAGACAGTCTGAGATCCTTATATGATCTGAGAGGAGGGTAGAGATACGTGTTTAATTTCAGACTTTTTAAATCTAAATATGCTTTCGAATTTTAAAGAAAATTCTTTTTTTTATTTTTATTTTTTTTAAAGAAAATTCTTAAGGGGAAAAAAAAATTAACCTTCATACAGGTGTAAGAAAACAACAGATGCAAAACAGCTCAAACTAAAGGAAGGCAGGAGAAGAAGAGAGTTTGGATACGGGAAGCGAATAAAAGTCGTGAAACAAGGTCTTCGGGAACCTCGGGCGCGCCAGCCCCCCGGGAGCGTCCTTCCGTGCAGCAGCTCCTCTCAGCACGACGGGCGCCGGCGCAGGCTGTTTCATACCCGTCAGTGCTGCTGAGAGCACCAGAAAGGTCGCTCCGGGTCCCTGTGCCGCTGTCCCCCCCCCCGCTGTGTCCGAGCCCAGCTGTGCCCCCGTGTCGGAGCGCGGTCGGGAGTGCTCCCAGCCGATGAGCACGGCGCCCACCCCTCAGGACCGCCGCCGCCGTGGCTTTCAGGTAAACGTGTGCTGAGTGTTTGCATCACGCCCGGTCCACGTCCCGTCGTCTCTGTTGTCCAGAGCTTCAGATTCCTCATGAGGAGAACGTGTGCTCCCTGCACACATTCCTGCATGTGATAGGAGCATCCCCATGACTGGGGGGGGGGCGGTGACCCGAACATCCCCATCACCAGGGGGGCAAGACCGGAGCATCCCCATCACCGGGGGGCACGACTAGAGCATCCCCATTACTGGGGGGTTGACCCAAGCATCCCCATCACCGAGGGGTGCGATCCGAGCATCAGGGATTCCCTGACTCCAGCCACAAGGAGGGCCTTGCCCCTGGGAAACTTCGCGGGTCCTCAGCCCACTACCTGACGTTCTGGCCCCGAGGTCACAGAGGGTCATCACTGAATCCCGAAGAGTCAGCGTCAGGGATCGGGAAGGTGGGGTCAGCGTTCCAGAAGCCCGTGAGGCACCTGCGCACTTCCCGGCAGCCCCAAGGCTTTCCTCATGTAAGAACGAACATAAATAATCCTAAATCGACACGTTAGTGTTTCCCCGCTTTGTGAAGCAATTTTTTCAGTTATGCTACCTTACTTTTATATTAATAAAAATATACAAAAAAATAAATTAAAAAAATAAAAATATACATTAAAATTCAGTACTGCTTCAGAAAATAAATTCAGTGGTGGTTTTGCAAGTACACAAGTATGCCAGGGAACCGCTTACCAAGTTAATGAAATGCAATGTTGAGCCTTAGATGAGTATAACGCACAATGAATACGCAAGTTCAAAAAAGTTATTATAACTGATGCTTTTGTATTATTCATAAAAATATTGCTTCATACGGAATCTGTTCTAGGTTCCTATAGTAAAAATCATTAGGTAACACGACCCACTCCTTAAATATGATTCTTTTGCACACACGAAGAAAACACGGAAAGTCGCGTTAAAGTGTGCGACGGCACACACGTTAGCATGTGTAAACGTGGGATCGGCAAATTAGACTTAAAAAAAGTCAGTTGTGGGCTTTCTCTCCACGACTGAGCTTGTTGCCAACACCTCGATTTCCTCATGCGACCGGAAACTATGAAAGATTTAATGACACAGTCAAACCCAGAATAAATAATACTTGAGATCTTTTCCATATGAGTTTCGTGGCTGAACCCCCGGGACGTCCTTCCCGCCTGTCCGCGGAGGCGGTGCCGGGCGGAGCCTGGGGACAGAGCGCGGGTCCCTCCCCGTCCTCCAAGAGCCCGCGGGAGAGGCGAGGCCGCTCGTGGGACACTCCGGCCCGAGAACCACGCGTGTTTATTTACAAGGGAAAGCAGCAACCGTCCCTCCTGATAAACCATGAATATCGTGGGGCATAATGACTTCCGGATACTATGACATTTTGAATTTCTTAAATTCCCAGCAAATCCCAGGAGCTGCGGCCAGGAGAAGGTACCTATGATAGTCTGATGAGGTCACGTCGACTTTTAGGGCAGTCACTGGTGTAAATACGAGAGCGCGAGGACCCGACCGGGCGAGTGCGGGCGTGGGCAGACCTCCCAAACCTCCCAGCCAGCCCTGAGCCGGAGGCACCGCCTCTTCCCCTCCATCCTTCCCTGACCCCAAACTCCTCCCCAAGGCATCACGTGACGCAGGCCTGTCGGCCCCCGAGAGTGGCCCAATGGGCGTCTCTTCCCCTTCCAGCTCACGACCGCTGTGGCCGCTTCCTCGGGACCCGGTGGGAGCCAGCCCGTACCCACCGCTGCTGCCACGGCGCCCCGACCCGCTCTGGTCGCCGCCCCCGCGCTCACCGTGAACCCCTCAGCACGGAAGGGCCTGGTGGGGCAGAGGAAGGGTTTAGGACGGATGGAACGTATGTCTTGTGACTGGTTCGTAGTTGACCTAAAGATTAGACTTAACCAGGCTGCCTTGTTGTCCAAGAATAGTCCAGTCCTGGTCAGACGCGATCGGGAGGCCGCTGGGCACCCAATACTGCGCGACCGTACAGATGAGCTAGGGAGCCGCAGCGCCAGCTCCTCTGCTGCAGGTTTATAAATCACTACGTGTCCTCAAATAATGCTCAGGTGGTAACAGGTACAGGTTCTGAGTAAAAACACACACGAGCAGGAGGGAGGAAACACACTGAGCTCTGCGGGTGCACGCGAGCCGTCTGGCGTCCCACGGGGCCGCACGGGAGTGCTCCCAGTCTCAATGCCATGGCTCACGGCCTCTTCGGAGAGCTGCTTGAACCAAATAGAACAAAACGAAGCTGACTGGCTCGCCAGCGGGCTACCAAGTGACCCACGAGCTCCCCCGCGATGCCGATCGACTTCACCGCCGCGTGCTTCCTTCCTATTTTGGTGCCACCCCTTACCCCTCCGTTGTTCAGAGGCAGTGACGGTCACCCAAGGAGCAACAACAACAACAAAAACCCCACAATCGCTCCATTGTTACTTCGGAGTTAAAGTTATTCCAAGTTTTTCTTTGGTTTCAGCCAAATTACATGTTCTTCCCTTACTGGGAAGAACTGCCTCACGGAGGCTCTCCGGCTGTGGACCCGTTCTCGTGGCCCCCGTGGACCTCGCCCGGGAACCGGGAGACCGCGGGATCTTTTCCCAAGCTTGGCGCTAAGGACACTTCTGAAGCTTCTATCACCGCATCTCCAGGTAAAGATGCCGAATTGAAAACCTGACTTTGAAACATGACCTCTTCGCCGTCGGTCGTCTTGAAGAGGCCACAGTCGGGCCTTAGGGGTTGTACTAATCCGGGATGTCTCAAATACTCGAAGACTGGTAGAAAAATGGCAACTCTTTATAGCAGGTTCAAACAAAATATCACTGTTTGGAGGTAACAATCCAGTGTTTAATAATTCATGTTTGTTATAACTGAAGTATTGAAAACAATGTACTTCCAGGCACAGAAAATCATAGACCTGCCAACATGGCTTGAGCATTATGTGATGTGGGGGATTTTCCCAAGAGTCACTGAAGACTGGAGACGTTAATTTGCCGATCTGAGAGATAATTCATTAATTATAGAAATAAAAATGAAGAGAAAGCCACCTAACCATACACCAAACACATCACCCATCTTGTATTTCTCTTCCTTTGGGTTAATTTTAACCGTGTTTTTAACCACATCTGAAGTCTGGTTTCCATCCCAGCAGGACATGGGGCGGGAAAGAGGGGAGGCGGGTGGTCACCCAGTGATGGAGCGGCCGATGGTGCTACAGAGGCTCTGGATCAGAAGCAGGGGAGAGAGGATGGGGGGTCCTGGGGAGGTCCCGACCCTGCGTGAGCCCCTGGGCCTCATGGGTGGGTGGGTGAGGCTCCTTGCCCTGACTCTCCCCACCTCGGACGAGTCACAGCCAGAGGGCAGGACCCACGAGGGGGCAGTGGGTGGTGGGGGCTGCAGCTCTGGGAAAGCTGGGGGCAGACGGAGAGCACACGGCAGGAGGTGGAAGGCCCCTGGGACAGGTGCACTCGCCCTGCTGCTGCCTCCTCTAGTGTCTGCAACTCCGAGAGCTCCGAGGGCCATGGCCACTTCCAGCAAGCCCATGGGGACAGGACTCTGTTCACAGGCAAGAAAGAGGGACGCGAGGGCGTCGGTGAGACCAGCTGAGACGCGGCAGGAAGCTTGGCACCCGGAGTCCCACGGTGTGTGTGAGCCCCTCTGGCGCAGAGCGGGGCCGGCAGTGCTGGAACGAGGACCCGGGGCCAGTAGGCGAGGCTGCTTCAGGGCAGTGTCCTTAAATTAGAGACCTCGTCCATTCCGTGCCCTTCCAGCCCACAGGAAACGGCACAAAGTCAGAACTAGGCTGTGCCAAGTCCTCTGATGCGGCCCTGGAGCCCGTTTGGTGGTAGAGGCACGTTCCAGAAGAAAGCTGGAGGTTCTACACCTGCCGGAGGCCCACCCCTTCCCACGTTGAATCCCCGTAGACCTGCACGCTCGTTGGTTGCTGGATGTCCCAAGGGGGTTAACGCTGAGCCGGGCAGGCATGGAGATGGTCTCTGTTCCCTGCCCCTCGAGGAATAAGTAAGAATCTAAAAAGTGGGGGAGGGGGAGCAGCACTGCCTACGTCACCAGTCAACTGTTCTACCAGCAGAAGTCGACTGTTTTTAAGACGCTTTTTCGACAAACGAGTCCGTACAGGACGTTAAGCCTGTTGATTCAGGAGACAAACCCCCACTGAGGCCTGACTCGATAACCTATGAAGGGTGTCTACACATTGCCGCGTTGATCGATGACATCACTCTCAGCATAATCACTATTTTCACTCAGCGCCAGGCACCTGGGTGTCCCGGGATGAGAAGGTGTGACAGTGAATGTTGAGACGGCTTGACAGGTGTTAATTCAGTGTAAAAACTGTATTACTGCGTTTCCCGGCAGTGCGGGGAGACGTTCATGAAATTATACTCCAGGCAAGAAGATCTGTCACTGCGCGTTGCCTGGAACGGCCTGATCCTGAGTCAGGGTGACAGGGAAAGATCCGGAAGGAGCGGCTTGTGCTCCTGAGGCACTGCCCACGAGGCCTGCTCCTGAGGCCTCACTAGAGACAGACGTGCCGCACGGGGAGGGGTGCGTCTTTGCACACACGTCCTCGGGGTCCTGCTGCAGGAACGTCCGTTTTCACTCCCAAAGTTTCTGATTCTGTAGAATAAGTGGTGTATGCCCAGCACCCCCTCTGATATCCTGGTTGTTTGCTTGCGGGGCTGTGAGTCGATTTACAGAATCAGCTGGAAAGAGACAAATACCCAGGATTCAGTCACAGGGTTTTTTTGTTTTGTTTTGTTTTTTTGTTTGTTTGTTTGTTTGTTTTTGGTTTGCTTAAATTCATTACAGGATCCTGAAGCTTAGAAAAAAGATGAGGCCCTCAGCAAGCTGTCAAATTTGGCCCTTTGAAAATATATCGGAGTAGGGGCAGCCCAGGTGGCTCAGTGGTTTAGCACTGCCTTCGGCCCAGGGTGTGATCCTGAGGTCCCGGGATCGAGTCCCACGTCGGGCTCCCTGCATGGAGCCTGCTTCTCCCTCTGCCTGTGTCTCTGCCTCTCCCTCTCTCTCTCTGTGTCTCATGAATAAATAAATAAAATCTTAAACATATATATATATATATTGGAGCAGGAATTAAAATGAAGTTAGAATTTATACCCACCTGAGTAAAAATAAATTTTATGGCAAAACTTATAAGAACAAGTTGCTTTGCCTTAATCACCTCTGCTGAATGAGAATGTGGAAGATGCGCATGGGCAGCGGAGCTTGGGAGCATTAGGCTTGATGTGATTTATCTTTCCTTCCGGCCTCCATGCGGTAAGTGCCAGGAGGCAATAGAGACCCCCCCCCCGGGGAGACGGGTTAATAAGGGAGATTGGGGGGAGCAGGCCCAGTCATAACATGGTTAGTCTGGGGGGAAGTCAAGGGGTCACCACACACGTCATATGACAAAAAGCACCGGGGATCCTGAGCGACAGGTTGACGTGGGTGTGGGCGTTGGAGCCGGGAGGAAATGCTAAGTGGCGGTTAAAGGTCATGACAACCGATGTGTCACGTGCTGGGGGCGACAACCGTCCAGGGCTGAGGGTAAGGGAATGAGGAAAAGAAAAGAGTCATAAACAGAGTGGGAGCAGGAGGGACATATGGCCGGATTCAGCCACAATGCCAACTTTATTTGTATTATTCACTCTTTTATAGAGCAGGGTTGTATATTAAGCAGGATGTCCTAAGCTTAGTTCTTCAAACATGTCTTTTTACAACATACAGCGATAGTATGCGCCCTAGAATGGATAGCCAAGGTATGCGCCCTTAGATGGCAATGGTAAGCGTCCTTGATTCACAAGCCTTTAACAATAAGGGTGAGACAGGTCTGCCGTGGTTGGAAGAGTCACAGAGAGACCTTGCTCAATCCATTAACCCCTTCCTGGCACGCGGCTCCCAACACCGATGTTTCTAGCAGCAATGTCCACAATAGCCAACTGTGGAAGGAGCCTCGGTGTCCATCGACAGACGATGGATAGAGAAGCTGTGGTCTATGAACACATGGAATATTCCTCAGCCATCAGAAAGGACAAATACCCACCATTTGCTTCGACGTGGAGGGACCTGGAGGGTATTATGCTGAGTGCAGTAAGTCAATCGGAGAAGGACAAACATTATATGGTCTCATTCATTTGGGGAATATAAAAAATAGTGAAAGGGAATAAAGGGGAAAGGAGAGAAAATGAGTGAAAATATCAGAGAGGAGACAGACCATGAGAGACTCCTAACTCTGGGAAATGAACTAGGGGGGAGGGAAGGGGAGGAGGGCGGGGGTGGGGGTGACTGGGTGACGGGCACTGAGGGGGGCACTGACGGGATGAGCACTGGGTGTTATCTGTATGTTGGCAAATTGAACACCAATAAAAAATAAATTTATTATTAAAAAAATAAAATAAAAATAAAGGTCATGACAATTGACATGCCGCCTCCCTGTCAGGCCCCGGCTCTGCGCCAGCCCAGGGAGGAGCAGGAGCCAGGCGGGACTCCTGCCCACGCGGCGCCCCACGCCCCTGGGCTCTCTGGCCCGACCTCGACGTGAGGCCGCCGGGCTGCCGTCTGCTCACGACGACCCAGACACCCAGACGCAGGCCGTAGCTCCAGCCGCAGGTGACGCGTGAGGCCCTGGGCCCCGGGAGCGGAACGGGGTTTTGTGCGGCTTGGGTCCCGGGGCCGTCTCCTGGGAGGAGACGCGTGGGCAGTGAGACAGATGGTGAAATTCAGAGGGTAATGAAAGAGAATTACTTAGAAAAATCCCCCAATAAACTTACAGCTCTGAGCTGTCCCCGAAATCCAATTTGACGAAAGCAATATTTGTGATAAAAAGGTAAAATGCGTAAGGAGATGGTTTTGTAAGTTTTGTGTTCTACCAAAAGCCGTGAGCACTAAATCACGGTGAGGAGCGTATCTCGAGGGGCCGCCTTGGACCCTAGAGAGGGCAGGTGGTCACCTAGGCC
This sequence comes from Vulpes lagopus, assembly GCF_018345385.1. Classification (NCBI taxonomy): domain Eukaryota; kingdom Metazoa; phylum Chordata; class Mammalia; order Carnivora; family Canidae; genus Vulpes; species Vulpes lagopus. The sequence continues at coordinate 133,271,201 of NC_054828.1, forward strand.
GATGCTACCGCTGTCCTGCTCCCACCTGGACGCCCGAGGGCCGCCCCGGGGAATTTTCCTCGGGAGACACTTGCGATGTCCCCTGTCCTGATAAGAAGAGCCGGAAATGATGACGACGTCACAAGTGAGGATAAAGGGGAGACGTCTTCGCGGCTGGATTCGAGGTTCCCGCGGTCCATTATTCCAGTCGCGGCTAAGGGACGGCTTTTCCTTAATTCGCCGCTTCTCACTGGGGCAAAACTGTAGGCAAGTTGAGTGCCAGCGAGACACTCTGTGCACACGGACGCAGGTTTACCTGGAAACCAAAACTCCTACGACGCAACTGAAGCCGCCGGCACAGGGATCCGGGGGCTCAGAAGACTAAGGGTGAGTTAGTGGCCGGGGGGCAAGAGGGTGGAAACCGAACGTCTGGGCACTTGGAGATCTCACTTCTAAAATGTGCTCCCTCCAACACTCATGACGCTGGCGGTGTGAACGATACAGCAGGACGTCCACCGGCCCTGGCAGCAACAGGACATTGGGGAAATACCCCTCTGGTGCGCGCATACCGGTCCGTGCCACCCTCGGGGAGGGGCATGCAGGCGTTTTCCGGAGCGCGGCTTTCGAGGAGACCGCGTCGCCCCAGGTCCAGCGTGAGGTGCGCGGTGTCTGCAGACGCGTGAGTGTGAGCACCTCCCAACGCCCTCCCAAGACAGGCAGGTGCGACCTGGTGGGGATGCGGTGATCACCCGCTGGTTGGGGAATAAGCTCTGGAACAATGGTCCCGCCAACGCCATCTCCGTTCTGATGAAGCTTAATCGACGTTGTGGCCGCGGTGGCACCTGCCTGCGACCACGGGAGGCGGCGGGACAGAGACGCGATGCGGGGGTGGGGGGGCGAGGGGCGTACCTGGGCTCCAGGTGCAGTCCCCTCACGAGTCACGGTGCCAGCGAGCTCCGGCCAGCGTGCTGAGGACAGCTGCTCTCCAACTGCCTGTTTTCCACCTTCATCTCCAGGAACTTTAGGTTTTGCTGCAATTTCCTTTCGTTCACTTATATGGTTTTTTTTTTCCTCTTCACGACTGTTTGTCTTGGGGGAACATCTGTGCAACGTCCAAAACCCTCTGCGTGGGCCGAGGGCTCGCAGATGCGTTTATCTAGGCCCTCGGTGGGGTCGGGGGGAGTCAGCGGCGGGATTTGGAGGAGGCAGGTGCAGATAGCAGGTGCGCCGAGGGGTGTGCGGTGCGGGAGGGGTGGGCCAGGGCCTGCCCAGGGCGTCCTCCCCCGGGCCAGGGGTGACTCAGGCCCCGGCCTCCCGAGGACTCTGCTGACCGTGGACACGAACGAGCGTGAAGATGCAGCTGAAATGTCTGACGGCCCCGCACCCTGGACTCAGAGCCCGCGTCGCTGGATGTCTGAGGCTTTGTCAGTGGCGACGCTGGGGCGGCATGAGGCCCCAGGGCAGGCCCCCAGCAGCAGAGGCTCCCTCACTCTCGTCTGTGAGGTCGGGGAGGGACCCCGCCGTGCTGCGCGGTGGCCGCAGGTTCCGTGGCAGGTGGACTGGTTTGTTGTTGCTTTTCAATCGGCTTCCGTGGATTCCGGCATGGAAGTTCCGATGGCCCCAGACCGTGTGTGGTCGTCGCGGTTCCCCGTGGCCCTGCTCATACAACCCTTCCCTGCTCTGCACAGCCTGCTGCCCGGGCCCGGGGCTGAGGGTCAGCAGCCCCCTGGGCAGGTGTGTCTTTTCTTTTCTTTTTTTTTTTTTTAAGATTTTATTTATTCATGAGAGACACAGAGAGAGGCAGAGACACAGGCAGAGGGAGAAGCAGGCTCCATGCAGGGAACCCGATGCAGGACTCGATCCCGGGACTCCAGGATCACGCCCTGGGCCGAAGGCAGACGCTCAACCACTGAGCCACCCGGGAATCCCTGGGCAGGTGTTTCAAGGACGCCGAAGACGCGCTGGGCCTGGGGGCTGCGGCTGTTACCGGGGTGAGTCTGTCCTCTGTGGGGCAAATCTGATAAAAGTAGAGCATCAGCACAAACGCGCTAAACACACATCTGGCTGTTCTCACATTTTGGACGTGCCAGCGCCCGACAGCACACAGGAGGCGGCTGCGTTAAAGTCCACACCGAAAACTGGGTGAAAGATATGTTTTCTAGGACACATTTCAAAGCCGGGTTTTGCTCAGGAAGCTGGCGCCGGCTTGCCGAACCAAGTTCCTTCGTAGACATCTGCAAATGTCCCTTTGGAATAAATGGCTTAAAACAGCTGCTCAAAAATAGAGCGAAGGGATCAGTAAATAAAATCTTTTCAAAGAGATGAATCAACGTGATCTCGTGGGATAAGTGAAGAAATCCTTAATTCTCCGTTTGCAAATTAAAATCTCATATTCCAGGGTCCAGGTGTTAAAACAATTCTAAAACTTTGTTTAAAAAGGGAAAAACTAGGGGATCCCTGGGTGGCTCAGCGGTTTAGCACCTGCCTTTGGCCCAGGGTGTGATCCTGGAGACCCAGGATCGAGTCCCGCGTCCAGCTCCCTGCATGGGGCCTGCTTCTCCCTCTGCCTGTGTTTCTGCATCTCTCTCTCTTTCTCTTTACGTCTTTCATGAATAAATAAATAAAATCTAAAAAAAAAAAAAAAAGAAAAAAAGGAAAAACTAGAACAGGTGCCCAGGCAAGAAACACCTGACGTGAGGGAGAACTCAGCACAGCAGGTGGGCGGGATCAATGTCGGCACAGCTGCGGGTGTGCGTGTGTGCGTATGTACCTATGCACGGACATACCTGTGCACAAATGCAGGTGTGGGCCTATGCCCTATAGGTGTGCACGTACACACCACGTTCACAGGTGCGGGCGTGTGCACCTATGCACCTGTACACATATGCACATATGCAGGTAAACACGCATGCACCCGTGCACCTATGCACACACACAGCTACGTTTGCAGGTACGGAGGTGTGCACCTGGGCACGTACTCACGTATGCACGTACACAGCTGAGCACATATGCACACGTACACCTATGCATGTACGCAGGTGTGGACGTACGCACTTTGGAGACTGAAAGTGTTGGGGTCTGAAAATGTCTCAACTGGCAGATGATGAGCAAGAATTTGACAGAAATTCATCAAGTGGTTGGACAACATCATCCTGACCTTATGCATCTGCTCCATCTCGCCTCGGGGTAAAGCCTCCTGAGAAGGGTCCCGCGGTCGCATCCTGAGGGCCCTAAATGAGTGCGGATCTGGTTCGAGGGGTTTTACCGCAGGGGAGAAGCCTCCGGGGCTCAGTCGCTGCCCCACGGGGAAGGCGAGCGCGGGGAGGGCCGGCCTCACACGCCCTCCCCGCCCTCCCCGCAGCTGCAATCACGCACTTCGGGCCACGGGCTCTAAGTTAGGACCACGGTCATGAAGATGCACACGGGCCACGGCTCTTCTGCCCGCCCTCCCCCCTCCCCGCGGCTGCTCTCTCACCGGCCCTCCCTCGGGCTCATCCGGCGGAAACCCTCCTGCGGTGAGGGGAGGCGCATGCGGGCAACACAGACACTCGCGCACACACACGTGCGCACAGACGTGCACACACGTACACCCCGACGGCTCTCCTCCCCATCCCCGCGGCTCTGCCCTGCACCAGGAAACAGCTGCTGGCAGCGGGGGAGCCTGCGTGTCAGACCCTGAGCCCCGGCCGCTCCCGTCTGGCCCGGAGTCCGACCACGAGGGGCCGCCAGGGCCGGGCTCCGTCGGAGGCTCTAGGGACGTCATCCTGTGTCCCAGGCTCTGATGGTGGCTGCAGCCCCGGGCTTCTGGCCTCTGCCTGGGTGGCCAGGCCGCCCGCCCCGAGTGCAGGACCCCCGTGGGCGCTCGTGAGGGCGTGTGTGCTTGCATGCAAGGTGACAGGACGTGACTCCAGGGGGCCCGCGGTGGCATAGAGGGAGTGAGGAGGGGGGCCTTTCTCCGGGGCTGGGGGCTGCACCCCTGCACTCTGTGCCCCCGGCTGATCCTCGCGCTCGACTCTGGGCCCGCGAGCTGCCCTCTGCGGGCAGCAAACCGTCTGGCCCTAAACGTGAGCCTTGCTGAGCCGCTCGGCCACCAGGCCGGGAGGGCTGTGCCCCCATCCTTACCAAGATCCCAGCTGGCTGGAACTATGAAACGGCCGGCAGAACACATACGGGGGAATCTTGGTGACCTTGGGTTAGGTCATGGTGTCTTAGATACAACATTAGAAGCACAAACTCTCAGAAAGTAAACTGGACTTTATCAGAATTAGAGCTCTGTGCTGCCAACGACGCCAGTCTGCAAAGTTAAGAGACAATCCACAGAATAGAAAATCCTTGCAAAATGGTGGACTGGGTAAGAGACGACGGGGTACGTGTGCTCACCCACGGAAGGGGTGACGTGTGTGCAGGTGGCAGGGCTCCCGAGGCCGCGCCGTGACCGTCCCTCTCTACTGCTACCTGCGTGCGTGTGCAGAAAGCAAAGAGCTTGCACCCGGGAGAACAGTCACGTGTGCATATTTTAGGGAGCGCTGTCAAGAGTGGGGCTGGGCAGGAAGTGCGGAGCAAGTGCACCCCCGTGTCCACCCCCTGCGTCTGGAAAGTAGAGTCACCGGGCAGCTACGTACTGCCAGGCGGAAAGGCAACGATCACGAAAATAATTAGCACCACGAGGGCACGATGGAGCTAGATTTGGAATTGATCGGATTGATAGGATTGATAGGGACGGCGTTGACCCTACAGATCGATTCTTGGACTATTGCCATCGTAAGAATATTAAGGCTTCCGATCCATCAATGTGAGAAAGCTTCCAATCTATTTAGGTCTTCCTTACAGTATTTCAACAGTGTTACGGGTTTTCGGTGTAGAAAACTCACACTTCTTTCTTTTTTTTTTTTTAATTTTTTTTTTTATTTATGATAGTCACAGAGAGAGAAAGAGAGAGAGGCAGAGACATAGGCAGAGGGAGAAGCAGGCTCCATGCACCGGAAGCCCGATGTGGGACTCAATCCCGGGTCTCCAGGATTGCGCCCTGGGCCAAAGGCAGGCGCCAAACCGCTGCGCCACCCAGGGATCCCCTCACACTTCTTTCTAATCTATCCCCGTGTATTTTATTATTTTTAATGCCATTGAGAATGGAAAATTTTAAATTTTATTTTTAAATTGTTCACCGGTAGTATAAAAAACACTGGTCTTTGTATTGATTTTGTATCCTGCGGCCCTACTGCGCTCATATTCCATAGACATTCAGAAGCCCCTTATCCTGCTGGGAAAGTTTTCTTCTCTCCCAAATTTTTCTGAGGTTTTATTTTTTTCTTAGTTTTTTTAAATCATGAAGAGGTGTAAGATTTTTGTCAAGTCATTTTTCTGCACTTATTGAGACAATTGTGGGGATTTTCCCTTATGCTTTTCAGGTGGTGTCACATCCGTTGATTTTCGGATGTCAAATCAAGGTCACATTCCTGATGTAAAAACTACCTGTACTGACGTGTAATTTATTTACGTGTGTCTGTATTTTGTTTGCTAGTATTTGGCTGAGGATTTGTAGCTTTGTAAGAATATTGGTCTGTTCCTTTCTTTTTTCGTGATATCTTTGTCCCAGTCTGGTATTAAGGAGATCTCAGGGAGTGAAGTGGGAAGTGTTCACTTTTCTTGGAAAGTTTTACGAACTATTGGTAATAATTTCTTTAGATACCTGGTGGAACTTAAGCCACCTGAACATGTGGGGAGGCTTATACCTACCAATCCAACCTTCTTGCTTGTGACAAGTCCGTTCCGATTTCCATTTCTTTGTGAGTCAGTTTGTTTGTTTCCAGGAATTTGTCCAGCCGCACCCGGCAGACCTGACTTGGCATACGGCTGCCTTCAGTATCTGCTTTCTACCTTCTTATTATGTTAGGTTGACAGGTACAGGTGTCGGCAAGGATGCGGGGAAGTCCGGGCCCCTGTGCAGCTGCTGTGGACGACTGTGTGGAGGTTCCTCAAGGAATTAAACACGGAATTACCGTGCAGGTCGATAGTCCCGCTTCCACATGTATACCCGAAAGGATCGAGAGAGGGTCTCAAAGACATTTGCACCCCCGTGTTTATAGCAGCAATTTTCACAAGGGCTGAAGTGTGGAAGTAGCCCAAGTGTCCATCAACAGATGAACGGGAAAAGTGTGGGCTCTTCATACGGCGGGATTTCACGTAGCCCTAAAAAAGGAGGGAAATTTGTACGCACGCTGCAACCTCCATGAACTTGAGACATTGCGCCAGGTGAAGTTATCACGACGGGACAAACGCTGTCTGATTCCAGGCACACGAGGGACACGGAACAGTCAAGGCCACGGAGACGGAAAGTGGATGGTGGTGCCAGGGGCCACAGGAGGAGACGGGGGAGCTGTTCAATGGGGACGGAGTTTCGATTTGCAAGTTGAAAACTTCTGGACGCGGATGTGGTGCCGGCTGCACAGCAATGTGGGTGTGCCTGATACCCCCCAACTGTACTCTTAAAAAATGGTTAAGATGGTAGGTTTTACATTATGTGTATTTTACCACAATAAAAATCTGGAAGAATGGGTTAGAAGCAATCCTTTACTCTGGGGTATTGAGAGTATCTATCCCAAATCAGGACAGGTAACCCCGAAGTTATTCCGAGCTGGATCCACATTTGCTGTCTTTCCGCCTCTCAGAATTCATGTCATTTAGTTGACTTATGTTCTCCATATCTGTGCAGCCAACCGGGCCCGGCGCGCGGATCGGGACCCCGCCTTCCACTACGGCCCCTGCCGCCTCGCCCTGCGCCTGTGAGCCTCGCGCTCACCGCGGCCCCGAGCAGCCCCAGGAGGCGTGTGCACGCGGGCAGGACTCTCAGGATCATGAGAGAGTCCGAGCCACAGCAGCCCGCGGCGTGGCCACCACCGTTCTGGACGGGGGGAGAAGGAGACCAGGACCTGGGTGCGATGGGGCGGCCGCGGAGGCACGGTCGTGATCGCTGATAAGTACAAAGGGGCCGCAGTTGGAGCCTCCCTCAAGAGCTCACAGAAGCACACACACGCCCAGTACTTTATTCTAAACCCTCACAGCTTGTGCAGCTTCCCTGGGACACGATCTCCCGTGAACGCAGAGAAATAGATGCACCGAAGTGCGGCAGCCCCGCCAGTGGCCCCTGTTGTCCGGGGACGACTGTCCTCGAAGACCTTCCTGCGCTGCAAGGGCTCCCCAGGGTACACGGTGTTTCCTGGACGGGTGACGTGGAGCCCGAGTGGAGGTTAAGATACTTTTCCTATGAGGACACAGCGACAGGGGGGTTGTTGGCTCAGCTCACACGGCTGCCGCCTGCTCCCGGGCCTCACCCTGCGCTCACCTCACCCAAACCTACAACTCCTCAGCTTCGCCGAACGTCCGGTGAACTCACCCCGATCGTTAGGAATCGCAAAGGAAAAATAAGACGTACTTTTGTGTCAGCTGGAATTTTGTTCCGGCCTTTATGAACGTCTTTATTTTTTATTTATTTTTTTTAAGATTTTATTTATTTATTCATGAGAGACACAGAGACACAGGCAGAGGGAGAAGCGGGCTCCCTGAGCCACCCAGGTGTCCTACTAACGTCCTAAAATGAATTAGAAGACGTTGGGGGGGGGGCGTGTGTTTGCGGCTGTTCTGTGGGCTCCTCGGGCCCTCCTCCCCCGGGAAGAGCCACGGCAGGGGCTGCGGGAGGGACACTCACTGCGCCGCGATGCACAGATGCATGGTTAGGCGGGCGGGAGAGCAGCGACAAGCCCACCAGCGGCGCTCGGCGGATGCACGGGGACGCTCCCCGCACCGACGGGACCCCGAGGGACCCGTACCCCGCTAACCCCATCCTGGACTCTGGGAATAACCCTCATCTTTCTGACTTTTAATGTCTCGATCTGTAATGGGGGGTTACGGCGCCCGACCACTTGGGTCCTTGGGACGTAAGCCGACGGCGGGCCCGGAAGCAGCCACCTCGGCGTCAGACTCCAAGACGGGGGTTCTTCTCCCTCTTCCTTCTCACTTTAGGCAGAAATAGACGAAACACAAGGAAAATGCTGAATTTTCTCTTTTAGCTGCAAGTAAGTGGCAAGTTTTTCAGAAAATACACTTTTTCATCTTTTTCCTTCATCTGCCGCGCTTCGCTTATTAATGAGGATTAATGCTCCGAGTCTCTGGAAGTCTTCCAACACCCAATTTTTAAGTATCTGTTATTTGCCCAAGTCATCTTGCTGAGGCAGGAATAGCTCCACCGAAATATTTCATGCCCCCGCTGACAACTAATAACCCCATCCTCCTCCCTCTTTGTTCCCTTCAAACCACTTACTACAGTTTATATATTTTTTAAAAATGAATTTACCTAATTATTTATCTTTCCCTCCTAGTATGAGGTCTATAAGGTCTGGAAGGACGGGGCACAGCCTATGGGGACGTTGGGCCACTGGCACCAGGCAGAGTGTCTGCAACACATATTATTTGATTTTTAAATTTCTCATAGTTCATACAGTAAAAGTTAACTGATTTTGAGTCTATTTTCCTTTATTGCAAAAAGGTAACAGATGGAATTAATTCAGTCATCTAATAAAGCACACGACTAGTTTTTGCAGGATACTTCTCTTTTATGTGTTGGTAACAGGTAGAAATTAATAGCTGCTGCTTAGTACTTTTGATTAAAAATGTTTTTTTTGTTAACAGTTAAAAGTGCATGCTTTTAAATTAATTTTTGATTAAAAATGTTATTTTCTGGGGCACCAGAATGGCTCAGTTGGTTGAGCATCTGCCTTCGGCTCAGGCCGTGATCCTGGAGCCCCAGGATCGAGTCCCACGTCGGGCTCCCCGCAGGGAGCTGCTTCTCCCTCTGCCTCTCTCTGTGTCTCTCAGGAATAAATACATAAAATCTTTTTTTAAAATGCTATTTTCTAACTCGAAATCAGTTTTAAAATCATGAGTTTCAGCTGATTTTTTACTTTATTGATTTTTTTTTAAACTAGTAGATTTTATTTTTGGATCATCAGTAAACCGAACCCGAAGAGCTGAAGCAGGCCCCTCAGACACAGCTCAGGCTCTGGAAGGTGCGTGATGTCGCGGTTCAGACAGGCCGTGGAAACCCGTAATGATAGGAGAGCGGCTCCTTCCATCGGAGGAGTCATGGGGCCATGTTTAAAGCGATTCTCTTAGGAGGAGGGAGAGGATGGAGGGACGGCCGTGGGTCCTAAGAGAAGGCTTCCTGGAGAGCGCAGGGTGTGTCCCAGACTTCACGAGCTCCTGGGGGGACCTGTGGGGACCAGGGGGCTGCCCTGCCCCGCCGACCCGCACTCCGGACCTCGCACCCACTGACCCCGCATCCCTGACCCCACACCCACCGACCCCATACCCCCAACCCTCACCCCCCGACCTGGCACTGGCTGATCCCAGAACCCCAACCCTGCACCCCCCCACCCCACACCCTGCCCCCGCACCGCCCCCGCCGCCTCCACATGCTTCCCGCGAGCCCGCCTGAGGTCGCTGCCCTAGGACAGGCCCGCCTGCTCCCCGGGGGCCAGGCCTCTGGGGTCTGCAGCCGGAGCGTCGTTACCACCTCCACGTCCACAGCCCACCCGGAGCTACGGTCCCTGAGGGGCTCGGGGAAGGGCCGCGGACCCACAGGTGCCCGTGCACAGTGAGGCTCCCGCCCTGCACCCCAGACCCCACAGCACCGCAGGTGCCAACCGCGCAGCGCCACTGCCCTTCCTGGTCCGCTTCCCTGCAGCCTCCAGAGCTCAACTGTGGCTTCAATCCTGGCGGGGCTCTGGGCCCAGACATCACCCGCGTGTGCGGCACCTGCCCTCTGGGTTCTGGAGGGAGGCGCCCTGCGAGTCCAACTGCCCAGCGGCTGGACCGCACAGGGTCGGAGGGGTGGGGTGGGGGTCACCTGGGGCGGGCCTCCCAGCGCCGCTGCGCCCCCTGCCCTCCTCCTCCTCTACCAGGTGCTGGAGGCAGGAGCACGCCCTTCCGGGACGCCCCCCCAGGTTAGAAGTCCTCAAGGCCTAGAAACAGACCACCTGATGACGCCGCTCAGGCGCTGCCAGGCGCAGCACACCTGCCGAGAAGGGGCCGCGGGGTCCTCGCCTGGCCTCCTGGCCCAGGTGTGCGTCACACCTGCGCACAGCCGTCCATCTGTCTTCCCATTTCCCGGCTCCAGACAAAGCTGCAGGTCTCCCCGCAAACATCTTCCTTCGAAAACCCTCCTCTCCACACCTCGAAGCAGCCACTGTGCCTCCGGGCCAAGGAGCGCACCTGCTCCCCGGGGACCCCACGCAGCGCACCTGCTCCCCGGTGGGGGGTGGGGGAAGCCCACACAGCGCACCTGCTGGGGGGAGAACCACGCAGCGCACCTGCTCCCCGGGGGCCCCCATGCAGCACAGGCTCTCACTCCAGAACCCGTGAAGCACCCACCCCTGCAGCGCACCCCCTCCGCTTGGGGGCACGCACCCAGCTCCCCTGCAGGCCTGTGTTCAGGCTGGCGCTGGCCCGACTGTCTGCGATGCTGCAGCGCCGCCGGGCTGCGGACTGAGTGGGGTCCCCGGCGGCCGGGCTGCCCTTTGTCCAGGCTCCCCAGGGATAGTCGTGCCCCGGGAGGGGCTGGCCTGACCTGCAGACCGAGTGTGAGAGCCTGAAAGGACAGCGCGCCCCTCCCCCACCCAGGAGGCAGCGGCCCCTTTGCTCCTCAGCAGGAGTGGCGCCCCTGACCCCAGACCCCCGACCCTGGACCCCAGGACCCCCAGACGGGACTCCCCAGCCCAGGAGAGGCGAGAGGCTCCGCTGCCCGCTTGGCCAGACACAGCTCGGAGCACTGGTCCGGTCCGGTAGTCCTGTTGGTGGTTTCCGAAGCTGTTCGCTCTGCAGAATTTTGGGGTGGGCCAGGACGGCGGGTGCGTCCCCGGGCAGGTGGCTGACCTGCTCTCACGCCTCCGTGCGCCTCCGTCATTTCGGTGCCTCCGGCAAATCCGTGTTTCCCCAGCTCGCCAACCGTTTGCCAAATCTGCCAGGAGCTTGAACAGGAAATGCCACAAAACGCCAACGTGCCAACCAGCAACCGCTTCTCCTTTGGGAAAAGCCAGCAAACAAACGAGAACCAGAAGGTCCAGTCCCACACGACCTGGGGGTGGGAAGTGTCGCCGGGTCCCCGGGCCCGCGTGACGTCACACACTCACGTTGCTCTTTCAGCCGGAGAATAGCTGCGCCTCCTCCAGCACTTACGTCCTGCAGATGCGGTGAGCACGCTCCGTGAGCGAGATATGGGGCGTTTCCAACAGAATTTTGAGCACTTCTTGATCTCAGAATTCCCAGAACATGTTGGTTATTCAGAAAAAGATTTGGAACTTGTACAGTTCCGGATACCAAAGGCCGCGTGTGCGGCTCCGTCCCTACCGTCACGGTGCACACACACGCCTGTAGGCGGCCTAAGCGCCAAGGTTCCGTATGCGTGTGTGCACGGTGTTATGTCCAGAAATTAGATCCAATAACTGTTCTTTGGAGAGTTTCGAATTCTTAACATGGAGACATGTCACTTTTCTTTGCCGTTTTGTCCACTTGGGCGTCCCCGCCGGGCTCACCTACAGCAGGTGCGTAGGGGTGCGGTGCCCCCAGCCGACTGCAGCCCTGAGCAAGCCCCTCCCGGCGTTGGGCTGTTGGTCGCTTATAGCTTAGTGATGGATCCCCACACGCTGGGTGACACCAAACACCAGACCTGCGTCTGCGCCCCTTCCTGGCGCCGGGCCTCCCCGTCTGCAGAGCCAGCGGCACCGGCCAAGGCCTCCCCACGCGCGGGATCTCTGGTTCTGCTCTTCCCCTCCTCTTGCATGTCTGGGGAGCCCTGTACCTGGCTTGGGCCCCGGGAGGCCCAGCATGACCCTCTGTGCTGCGTGGCCGTGACATGGGCACGGGGTGACAAGGGGGACACCCCTGGAGCCAACACTCTGCATGTCCCTTCATCTTTGAGAGCCTTTTATGCTGTTGGAATAATAAATACTGAATAATACGAATCTTTACATGCGGACTCGACTGCGCCTCCGTACTGCCCGCATCACTGGGCAGCAGAGGGGTGTCAGCGGAGGGCTTGGGGCTCACGGGAACGTGGGGCGTGCGTGGCCTCTGTCCGCGGGGAAGCCTGGCAGGCGCTCGCCCCGCCTCCGGGTGCAAAGGCCCAGAAGGTCCTGCCTGAGAGCCCTGAGCCCACCGCCGTCCCCAAATGTCCGAGATGCATTTGAAGTGGAACACGACCGGGGACGCGGTGGAGCGGGGCACGCACAGAGCACGTGCTCCTACACGTGTGACAACTTAGTTTAATTTTTAGGAAGAGTGGGCTTCCGCAGCCAGGGGTATTCCACCTCCGCGGGCAGCCAAGGCCCTTGTTCACGTCCTCCAAACGGCCACGTCCACGCACCACCGACCGGGGCACCCGTGCTTTGTCTCTCCTGCACGAGAGGGACGGGGCATCTGCAGAGGCAACAGAGAAAGGTGAGGTCGCCATCGCTCGAGCGCGGTTTCCCGCCGACTGTGTTAGTCCCACGTTGTGGAGTCACGGGTCGGAAGGGCCTGCCGGGGTCCCCCGAGACGACGGCAGACTCCCGCGGGTGTGCCTGGGCCACGACGCCCAGGTCTGCGCCCACTGGCGTGTTCGCAGGACACCCCACGTCTGAAAACCCGATTACGTCCCCTTCTTGTGGACACAATAAACCTCACATTGACCCTCCTCACTCTGTCACTTAGGACGGTTTTGCCCGTTAGCTCATCCCCTCGCAAGCGTCTGGTGCAAACCTGCCAGGTGTTCGTTGACAGAGACCTGTGCTTCATCTCAGATTCGGACCAGAGCAGCTCGGGCCACGGCCGGCCCGCGTCCCCGGCTGCCCTTGCTTTACGCCGCCGGCCGCGAGGTCAGCATGTCTGCAAATGTCAGCAGTCTTCAGTTTTCACTGTGAGTTTTAGTTCGATTCATGAGTCCTCAGAAATTTTTAAGTAGAAATTTCAAAAAAAAAAAAAAAACCAACAAAAAACCCATAATGCATGAAATTGGGAGGATGCTTGCATTTCTGTGCAAGAGAAGAAATATCTCATTTACCTTGGCTTCTCCCTTTGAACTTCTGCCTCTGGCTTGCGGCTGACGGGGGACGCCCTGCCCGGGCACCAACCTGCCCCGAAGACCCGCGGGCTGAGACGCACGGGGAGGGCGAGTGGCTGCGCAGACGGTCACTGGGTGCAGCCAGAGGGGCATCCGCGGAGACGGGACCTGGTCCACTCCGGAGCCACCAGGGGTCAGCTACTGCAGCCCGTCACGTGCGAAATGCTAAGACATGGCAGCTTCGGGGGATGTTATCTCCACGTAGTAAAATCATTTTCTCAACATCTGTCATCAAACACGACCACGGCCTCCGTGCACGCTGCAGGGGAAACTGAGGCAGAGACGCTGAGTCACCAGAGGTCAACAAGGCCACTTGGTTGCTCAGCCAGTGTGGGAACCCAAGCCTGCGTGTGTGTGTGTGTGTGTGTGTGAGAGAGAGAGAGAGAGAGAAGAGAGAGAGAGAGAGAGGGAAACCCAGAGATATTTCAGGGAAGAGTTTGTTTAAAAATACCACTAGCAGGATCATCATCTATTTTCAGTTTTCAGAGGAACAGGAATGCCTTGAGAGGAGCGAGCCTGCCAAGCACGACACGTCCTGTGCTTAAACAAATTTAGATGTTTTCTTTCACATTTTGAAGCAAATGTGGTAAAGACCCAGCCACATCCTCGCCACTAAGATAAGATGGTGACGAGCAGATACAGACTGTCCGGGGGGTTTGCGGCATCGCAGAGCCGGGGTGGAGCAGGGCCAGGGTCTGACGTGACGGCTGGGCGGGCCCGGGTGGGCCTGAACCCTGGCTTCCTGCCCTCCGTCTCGAGGCCTCCAGCGAGGACGGACAATGCCGACCTGTGACGGGCTCTAAAGCACAAAATAAGGACTTTAAAATCGAGGAACAGCATTTTCATTCATAAGAAGGAGAGTCAATGTTTAATCTGCAGTTGTACTGTGAGCAAATCACGCTGAGCACTTTTTTATATTTTAAAGATTTTATTTATTTATTCATGAGACACACAGAGAGAGGCAGAGACACAGGCAGAGGGAGAAGCAGGCTCCATGCAGGGAGCCCGATGCCAGACTCGATCCCAGGACCCCGGGGTCACGCCCTGAGCCCCAGGCAGATGCTCGACCGCTGAGCCACCGGGTGCCCCACGCTGAGCACCTGATGTCATCTACTCTTCCTGGCACCTCAGGAGATACATGCATTTTCATCCCCATTTTCTAAATGGACAAACTGAGGTTCAGGATGATAAGGTTACCTATGACCTATGCAAAGGAACATAATTGATAAGGCGGCCAGCCAGGTGAACGCATGAACCCGACACCCATGTCCTTGACACATTCTAAAAATGATAGTTCACAATAAAAAGCATAAAACTGAAGTTGGAAGATGCTGGCCTGACCCCACGGCCTACCACTTGTTCTATCTGGGCCTGATTCTTGAAAACCATACCTGGTCGCATTTATTTGTATTATGGACTGCACGTGAGGGTCACAGCCGTGCCCAGGCCATGGTGTCTGTTAGGACCCGTGAGGCCAGCCTTGTGCTCTCACGTCTTTATTCCGGTGAAATTCCGCGGTCAGTCTGGGCGTCTGTCCTCCGTGTTTGCAGGGGCCGTTTTCCCAACTCCGAGACCTAAGCCGAAGCTCTCAGTGCCCTCCACGCCATCACCCCCCCTTGGGGACAGGGGCGGGGGGAGCGGAGGGGGGCCTAGGACAACTTCCGTCCTCGTGCTCACTTGATAAAGGCGCACGTCCCTCCGCTCCGGCTTCATGGGCCCCCAGGCGGCTCTGGGAGGACGCAGGACGGGCTCAGGGTGAGGCGCAGTGGACACGCAGACCCAGTCCCTCCGAGAGAAGGTCTGGAACCAAAGCAAGTGAAACGGGAACAGAAAAGCGCGGCCTAGACCGAGCAGGAGGCGGCGCCGCAGTCCCCGGGCCTGGCCTGGCCACCGTCGCTGCCGCATCCGAGCCTGGCGTCCTGGGGCCGTGGTGGGTGGCCCGCCCCAAGCAGTGCCCCTGCGGCTGTGGACGCGGTCAGGAGCCCGGGGCCTCTGTGGCTCGGCCCCCACTGCGCCCTCCGGGCCTGGGCCGCGGCGCCACCGGCACCCACTCTGACCGCGCACCTGCCACGGGGCGCTGCCCGGACGGGCCCACCCGGAGGCTCCGCTTGCCGACACCCGGCTGGGAGCGCAGACGTAGCCTCCGAGTCCCTGTTTGCGCGACGAGCTTTCCCGGCTGAAGCGCGGAAAGCCACTTGCCGGGGATGTGAGTCAGAGCAGGCCCACCCAGCGACAGAGGCGGCCCGCCTGGCGGGGAATACACGGAAACCGGAGCCGCGGGGAGCAGCCCGCGCCCCATGCACAGCGCCCAGCCTGGGGTGGGGGGAACAGGAACCGAGACCGCGGGGTGGGTGCGCGTGCATGTGTGCAAGGTGTGCGTGTGCGGCGATGCCTGCGCGCCCCGTAAATATAACGGCTTTGCCTGCCGATCGTCATCCGGGAATCGCTCGGGACAAGCACAGTGTTGTCCGGCCGTCGCGGCAGGGGGCCGGGCGACCGCGGATGGCACGTGTGAGGAGCACGCGGAGCTGGAGCTGCCACGCGCTGCCGGGGGCGTGTAAGCTGGTGCAGCGTCTGCAGAAAAGTGGTCGTTATCTACGAAGGACACGAGCACACACCCAGGCACATGCACAGACACGTGCACACGCGCACATGCACGCACACACACCCCTCGTGAGCTGGTCCCACTGGTGGCGACCCCCAGGTGCCTGCCCGTGAAGGAGCGCACGGTGGCTCCTCGGGTGCTGTTTACAAGAAACAAGTAATTAAACTCTACACTCGAGATCTGCGGTCATCACTTTGTGTGAATCAAGCTTCGATATAAAGCGAATAGAAAAACCAAAAAGGAAACGTGGCTTTATTATGTCGCCATAAAATGGAGATATAAAGTGGAGATATACAGGGCAAGGGGAGCACAATTCTTACAATTCATTACATTTTTGTATTTCTCTACATCATAATATACAATTCCTTCGGAGCATTTCATCTCATGCACATGCCACCACTTATTTTAACAATTCCTAGATATTTAGGCGACTTCCAATATTTTGTTTCCATGTTTTCTCTAGATAAGCAGCTGATCGAGTGTCAGCCGTTGTTAAGAAGTTTTGGAATTTATGCCTCATCCTTTTGGTGAAATTCCTGTTTATGTGAAATCCCCGGGTAAATGGTACGAAGCACAATAAGGTCGTTCTAGTGCCTTTTGAATGTCCTCTCGTGAAACTTCGTGCTAATTTGTGCTCTGGCACAGAGGCCTCGCCAGAATCCCTTCTGCTCCTGGAGACACTGTCCGCCTCTGCCTCTGCTTCCGTCCTGTGTCCCTAACTCTCAACTTCCTCTCTGTGGGTTTCAGGTGCCACCGGTAACGTCACCTACTCACTCTACCCAGGTTGATACCGGTGATGTTACCTACTTCTCCCAGTTGGCTATTAGTTGACTCCCAACCACCTGAGGAGTTTCTCCAGCTGTCGCCCCACCTGTGGGTGTGACAGGCCACCCTCTCTCCTCCCCTTGCATCTCTGCATTTGCCACCAGAAAGTACCAGCTGGTGACCTGCAGCCTTGGGAAGTAACCGGTGTGGCTGCTCCCTCCATTCTACTCCACACTGAGAGATTCTTTTTACCTGGAGTCATTCTAATGAATAGACAGGCTGGGAAATATAATCTAATTTATGACCCGACCAATCGGTATGTTTATTTTTCAAGCAAACATTTATAACTTTACTCAATGAGAAAAGCAGAGGTTTTTTGGACAAAAATCTGACAACTGGGGGCTCCTGAGTGGCGTAGTTGCTTAAGCATCCAACCCTTGGTTTCAGCTCAGGCGGTGATCCTGGGGTCGTGAGATCCAGCCCTGCCCTGGGCTTTGTGCTCGGCGTGGAGTCTGCTTGGGATTCTCTCTCCCCCTCTCCCACTCCCTCCCTTGCTCTATCTCTCAATTGAATAAATAACTCTTTTATTTAAAAAAAGAAAAAAGTCCAGTAGCCGTCACATTGTTATATTTTCTGGGGGAAACACTTCTCACCGGTGTAACCTTGAGTCCATCCTCAGTTAGAAATAAGCATCCTGGCAAGTCCACAAACTCCTAAACGATAGAACACGCTAAGATTTAATATGAAAAATAAGGGTTTTATCCTCGAGGGCCATGTCTAGTGGGTGGGTTCCTTGAAGTGACCAAAGCAGCGTTTTAAAAAACTATTTTGGTGCATCCTCAGGCGGAGCACCGCCACCGACCACCAGTGCCTGCGAGGCGGAGTGAGGAGCAGCGAGGGGAGGTACTTGCTTGGTGACCTCTTCCCACGCTCCACCGGCCTGGCAGCTCCTCAGGAGACTCCACCCATCACCCTGACCAAGCAACGATCTTCTCATGCTCACGTATAAGAGCCAGTGAGAGGCACTGAGCATGTGCACAGCAACGCATCCGGGTAAGCCAGAGCTTCTCCTGCCAGTTCCCCATATCCTGCCATGAGGGAAACGCAGAGCTAGACGCCCCCTGAGAGGAGAATCCCTTAGTCCGCTGGAGAAATGGGACGCTTGAAAGGGAAGTCGGCGGGCACAAGGCGCACGTGTGTTATACCCTTGGGTTGGTGCATACGCTGGAGATGGAAGTGCTGTGCGGGATTCAGCACAACGGAATATGCCAGATTCATCCTCTCCTTCATTTCGCCTTGGATATAGTTTCGGGGATTCATCTTCAAAATAACTGATCTCAAGTATTGATATTAATCCACCTAGAACTTCAACAGTGTCTGAGAAGAGTAAAGATAAAATACGTTAGATTGAAATTTCTTCGAGGCTCCGCGGTCTTCTGTAAACTATTCAGTCTTCACAGCAGACGTGCTCCATTTCTTTATCCTGAAAACAAGGTCAATGATTTTTGTTTCCGTAGCATGTTCCACGCAAGGAGAGCCAGTGATGTGAGGCAGCCCCGCGGGTGGTGTTGGCACCTTCCCCTGGATGCAACTCAGATTCCTTCTGGGGCCGGGTCACTGCGGTGCGGAAGTCCCGTCAGACGAGGACAACTCTGGTGGTGACAGCCCTGGTGGTGTGGAGGAGGAGGGTGCGGAGGACGCTGAGAGCCGCCCCTCTGGCCCCAACCACTAACCAGAAGCAGATCCCCACACCGTATGCGACCAGGTACAAGTGAGCCCACGTGTCGGGCGCGCGGACTCCCCAGATGCCAGCGAGTGTCCCTGTGATGGTGGGGCTGGCGGGCGAGACGGGCCCCTTGCTCATCACAGGGAAGATCCACAGCATCGTCCGCGGCGACAGCCAGCGGGAGCCCTGGGGACTGTGGGGCAGACAGCTTGTGGGGACGCACTGATCCTGGCTGTGCCTCACCCCGGTTTCTGTTTTCACATTCTTTATCCGTGTAAATAATAAACCATCCAAACTTTTTTTAAAAAAAGATTTTATTTATTCATGAGAGAGAGAGAGAGAGACCCAGGCAGAGGGAGAAGCAGGCTCCACGCCAGGAGCCCAATGCAGGACTCGATCCTGGGACCCCGGGGTCGCGCCCTGGGCCGGAGGCAGAAGCTCAGCCGCTGAGCCCCCGGGCGCCCCTACACCAGCCGACCTTTAAACAAAGGGCACAACGACACTGTCGGCCACTCTTCAGGGGGAAGCACTGCTGAGGAAGAAACGGCACTGATGGAGCCAAGTCAGTTTTGATCCGGATGAAGGTGAAGAACACAGGTTCACAGCTCGTATTCAGAACAATCCAGAGCTTTCCGGCACCGTCTACACTGCAGCACCTGCCGTGGGAACCCCCTGGGTGGGCCGCGCTCCTGGCCTCGGGGGGGGGGGGGCTGTACAAACACGGGGCGGGAAAGGGAGGAAACTCGAATAATAAGAGGCGGATGGAGACATCGGTGGACTCAGCGAGGGCGCGGAGGGGTGAAAGCCGCTGGGAAGTCAGACTGGGCACCCGCGGGAATGCCAGCCGGCACCTTCTGTGGAAAAGGCAGCTAAAAACCACCAGAGGGAGACTTTCCTGATCCTGCCCACGGAGTTAGTGTGTGGCTGCCCTCTGTGGAGCCTGGGGCCGGGTGAGTAGTCGGGACCCCTCACACGCACCTGAGAAAACTCAGCGGGAAGGAGCTTCAGCCAGGACGAGCCTCACAGGCACAGCCTGAGGGCCCCAGGGCTGAGTGGGGTCGGGGGCTCACCTTCACCCTCCGGGTGCCCCGAGGCACACAGACACCCCCCCCGCAGGTGCAGGGGGAGCACAGACACACCCCCGCAGGTGCAGGGGAGCACAGACAACCCCCCGCAGGTGCAGGAGGAGCACAGACACCCCCCCACCGCAGGTGCAGGGGGAGCACAGACACCCCACCCCGCAGGTGCAGGAGGAGCACAGACAACCCCCGCAGGTGCAGGGGGAGCACAGACACACCCCCGCAGGTGCAGGGGGAGCACAGACAACCCCCCGCAGGTGCAGGAGGAGCACAGACAACCCCCGCAGGTGCAGGGGGAGCACAGACACACCCCCGCAGGTGCAGGAGGAGCACAGACAACCCCCGCAGGTGCAGGGGGAGCACAGACACACCCCCGCAGGTGCAGGGGAGCACAGACAACCCCCCGCAGGTGCAGGAGGAGCACAGACACCCCCCCACCGCAGGTGCAGGGGGAGCACAGACACCCCACCCCGCAGGTGCAGGAGGAGCACAGACAACCCCCGCAGGTGCAGGGGGAGCACAGACACACCCCCGCAGGTGCAGGGGGAGCACAGACAACCCCCCGCAGGTGCAGGAGGAGCACAGACACCCCCCCACCGCAGGTGCAGGGGGAGCACAGACACCCCACCCCGCAGGTGCAGGAGGAGCACAGACAACCCCCGCAGGTGCAGGAGGAGCACAGACAACGCCCCGCAGGTGCAGGGGGAGCACAGACAACCCCCCGCAGGTGCAGGGGGAGCACAGACAACCCCCCGCAGGTGCAAGAGGAGCACAGACAACCCCCGCAGGTGCAGGAGGAGCACAGACAACGCCCCGCAGGTGCAGGGGGAGCACAGACAACCCCCCGCAGGTGCAGGGGGAGCACAGACAACCCCCCGCAGGTGCAAGAGGAGCACAGACACCCGCCCCCCGCAGGTGCAGGCGGAGCACAGACACCCCCCCCACAGGTGCAGGGGGAGCACAGACACACCCCCGCAGATGCAGGGGGAGCACAGACACCCCCCGCAGGTGCAGGGGGAGCACAGACACACCCCCGCAGGTGCAGGGGGAGCACAGACACCCCCCGCAGGTGCAGGGGGAGCACAGAACTCATTCCGACGAAAACAATGCTTTGGAAGAAGACAGGCCAGAGCGATGTGTCCCCAAACCTGCGTGTGTGCAGTTATGTGGCTTAAACATCAGGCCCCAGGGACATATTTTTCCAAATACTTAACTCAGTAAAGACCGAGAATTTGTGGCTTTAGGACTGTATTTCCAGATTTCCAACATGGTATTATGTGGCACTTAAGTGATAAAGACGTGACTGTAGAACTTCCCTTCCCTTCATAGTCACACGGCGTGTCACCGGGATCCTAGGACAGGCATAAACGTGGCTAACTGCTTTGTTAAATTTAAAAGAGAAAAGACGAAGAGGAGGCCCTGGACAGCTGAGCCCCGGGCTGCCCTGCGCTGGGGGGGGGGGCGGGGGGGGAAGCCCGTCCAGGCTGTTCCGGGTGCACAGGGGCGCGGGCCGCCTTGCTCCCACACTTGCCGTCGTTAAACGGTTTCTCCAGGTAAGGATGGATCCTGGCCCCGGACGGCCGCGGAGCTGCCTCGGAGAGCAATGTGACCTCGATCGAATGGCCCAGGGCTTGGGGGTGACCGGTCAAGTCCCCCACCCGGGGTCTGGATGCCCTGGAGAAAGGGCACAGCCGGCAGCGGACGCGGATGCTCAGATGCCCACGCGGTCAGCCCTGCAGCTCCCGTGGGCCACGGCACCCGCTGGGCTCGTGGGATGGGCACCCGGCGTGCTCCTGGCACGCGGGACGCTGGAGTAATAACCTGTTTGGGGGGATAATGGAAACACAGGAAGTTTCAAGGATTATTAAAAGGACAATGGAGGAATGTCGTGAATATCCATCGTTTAAGGACGGAGGAGGGAGAGAACCAGCGATCGCAGGGAGGACCGCGGGAAGAGGCCACCTGCCCCCTGGGGGCCGGGCCTGGGGCGGATGCGGGCACAGGTGCCGCTTCTCGGGCTCCCGCTGATCTAAGGCACCCGGACAGCGGGTCTGCACGCAGATTAAAGGGAAATAGTATGAATCGTGAGTAATTACGTCGTGGTCCTTTAGTTTGAGACTAAAGGCCGCAGGAAATGCCGTGTGGCGAGAGCCTCACGGGGAGTGGGTGACTGTCGTGCGGCCAGTCCGCTCACAGGTGGCCGCCGAAGCCCGAGCAGGGGAGGGCGCTGGCCTCGAGTCACGGAGCCGCGGGGGAGTCCGGGTCCAGCACGTGCACAGCCGCTCTGTCGCCGACCGCAGCGACGCGGTGTCTTCAGGACCCGGGACTTCTGAAGACCTCCGCGGTGGGGGCCACGCGGCACGAAGACGACGTGCCGTTGACAAGCCGCTGAAGGCCACAGATGCTGGAGGAGCTCCTCACCTGCCCCCGACCGCCCGGGAGCGTCAGATGGGGGACGTGCTCCGGGAGGGGCGACGGACGTGGCCTGGGCAGGTGCGTGGGGACGAGCCGGCAAGGCCTGTGGGTCTCCGTCCTCCGTGTGTCCCGCGCTCCTGAGGGGCCGTGAGGACACGCGCTCTGTTTCGTCGGCCCCCTGCCCCCTGCTTGGTCCCCGGGGACACGCACACCTCATCCCGCCGATGGCCTCGGAATCGCCGGGTCCGTGTCCCCTTCTAGCACGTGCTGCCACGAGGAATTGACTCTCCCACTTCCCAGGTGTGAACAGCTGAGGCCCCGAGTTCACAGAACCCATCCAGGGTCCAACAGAGGTGACAGGCCGAGTCTGCAGGAGCACGTCCGCTCACATTTGGGTGCATCTAGAGCTGAGGTTTGCCCCAAGTATTCCCCGTCCATCCCCCGCCGTTCCCTAGAACGACGTTCCCACGGTTAGGTCACGCCACTCTCGTCTTCACCCAGGTCCCTGTGCCCACGGCCCCTCCGGGCTGGACGGCCGCCACCGGCCTGCCTCCCACCCCACGGCCGCGCTGCTGCACCAGCCCCACTTCCCAGCAAACCTTCATGTTGGGCGGCGTCTCCCCTCAACCTCACTCTTCTTCGAGACGTTCTGCTGCCCCCGTTCCCCTCCGCTTCCGCGTGAACTTTACGTCAGTGGGTACCCTGTCACCAAGCAACAAGCACCTGCTCTGGTTTAGGGAGGATTTCTCCTCTCCTCCGTGCATCGCTTCCTGCAATCCAGGAAGCAGCGTGTCGTCCGTGCAGCTTGGCCTCCACGATGTGTGCGGGGGCCTTGTGCATATCTGCACACGCCGTCTGCGCGTGAGGACTTCCGACACGAGGGCTACGGCAAATGGGATCATTTATTTATTTATTTTAAGATTTATTTGAGAGAAAGCAGGCGGGGGGCAGAGAGAGAGGGAGAGAGGATCTCCAGCAGACTCTGCCGAGCACGGAGCCAAGGCGGCCCTTGAACCCACGACCCTGAGGTCGTGACCTGAGCCGAAATCGAGAGTTGGCCGCTTGACCGACTGAGCCCCCGGGCACCCCAAACGCGTCCTATCACTGCTACGATAGGGAAATGCTTCTGGCTGCGTTGGGAACTCCATCTGGGGTGAAGATGGTTGCTTCCTCCTTCCAGATGGTCAGGATGAAGAACTGTCCCAGCGGGGCCGAGCCCCCTGGACCCCGCGGCACACAGCCCGCTGTCAGCATGATCTACGTTATCTGCCTGCATTGGACGTCACGGGAACGCACAGCTTTCCCTTGAGAATCACGTTGTGTGCAGGACCCCCAGGCTGCCCGGGGCGTCCCGTCCCGCCTGACCCGCGCCCCCTCCCCGTCTGCCGCGGACACGGGAGAGCCTCCCTTCATTCTGGCCTGGAGGCCCCGCCGAGCCGAGGCCCCCTCGCTCTGCATCACAGCCCCCGTGGAGGTGGCCTGCGCTCGCGTCGCAGACCCGCTGTCCTCCGGCAACGGCCGCCTGCCGGCCCGTCACCGAGAACACAGTCCCCGCAGCTTCCCATCGACCGGGGACGTTTCTGTGCAGCGGGGGCTGGCGCACAGGAAGACAGGAGGTCAGCGAGCGTGCAGGCCCATCAGCTGGCGCGGGGCCTCACTTCTGACCGTGTGCAAAACGGCAAGTGAGGAAGAACCTTTGTAAAACTGGGATGGATACTTCCTGTGACACGCTTCCAGGTGGGAAGAACAGGAACTCTGCTAGGAAACTGGTCCCGGCAGGAGAGAAGGCCTGAGCCTCGGCACCTCCCAGAATTCTAAATTAACTTGTTTTTTACGCCAGAAAGAATTCAAAATAGATATGTAACCCCAATCCCATTTATATTCCCAATGAAGAGCAAGTATAATGAGGTGAAATAAGAAATAGTAAATATTACTCTCACGTAAATAATTGGGATTCCATAAGAGCTAAGATTATATAGGGGAGAGATGCTTGGTCCTCCCTGAAAATAAGTAGAGGGAGTGGGGCGTGTCTCCCGAGACACAGAGGCCCGTGGCCGGGGCGGTGCACACGGGGCAGCGTGAGCAGGTGCACACAGGGAGGGGCCGTGGTTTTCGGCTGCTGCGGTCAGCGCGTCCATAAAACGGTCCAGGGGCCTCTTCTGTAGTAGAAGCTCTTCCCAGGTGTGTGGGGGACATGCGATTGGATGGGCTGAACCTTAAAATGATGAAATTGAAGTTAGTATGAATTTATGAAGGTTAAAGGAAATGAAAACATGCTCTGGAAAGTGATATGGGACAGAGTAATTACTAAATCAAGAGAAAGAGAAGTTCTAGACTTTCTCACGTCCCTGTCACTCAGCGTTAGTCTCTCTGGGTAAAGGTAATTATTAAAACGCGCTTATGTTAGACGTGTGAGGAACGTCACATGCTAACCAATAAAGTAAAAACAGACTCCGTCTCTCCAGCAGAAATCACACACCAAACCGATGGTTATTTAACAAGAACATTGCTTGAAACATCAAAGTCTCATTTGCAATGTAGACCAGGTATTTGAACGGTTTCATTTGAGGGAATGGTTATATGTATATATATATATATTTTTTATTTTTTTTAACAAGTGTCATTCTAGCGATGTCCCAGGATGACACCACGTCCTTCAGCCCAGGACAGAGCAAACTTGGAAGAAGTGTCTTCTGCACGAGCAAGGGAACCCGGCCTGTTGCATCCCGTCCCCTCACCTGAGCAGCGTCACTCCTTGGTTGGTTCATTCAAAGACCAAGACAGCGCTGACCGGAGCAGGAAGACCCAGGTTTATGTCTTTTAAGGAGCCGCCCACAGCCAGGGCTCACGGAGGAGCACAGTAATTTCAACAAAATGTCATTCAATTGTAATTAAAGAAAAAGAAAAACCCTAAAAACACCTAAATGTAGATTTTTTTTTGAATACTGTCTCTTGTTAGAACTATGATGAATTGATCCACATTTCCCTATTTAATGAGGATGTTGTCTCCCGAAATTCCAACTGTTTTATGCTGAGGATAGTGCAGGAGTCTGACCAGGTGCACAGTAAAGATCCCACCTGAGCAGGTGCACGTGGGGGAGATCCCGCCTGAGCAGTGCACCCGGGGGAGATCCTGCCTGAGCAGATGCACATGGGGAGATCCCGCCTGAGCAGGTGCACACGGGGAGATCCCTCCTGAGCAGATGCACACGGGGAGATCCTGCCTGAGCAGGGGCACACGGGGAGCTCCCGCCTGAGCAGTGCACCCGGGGGAGATCCTGCCTGAGCAGATGCATACAGGGAGATCCCGCCTGAGCAGATGCACACGGGGAGATCCCGCCTGAGCAGGTGCACACGGGGAGATCCCTCCTGAGCAGGTGCACACGGGGGAGATCCTGCCTGAGCAGGTGCACCCGGGGAGATCCCTCCTGAGCAGGTGCACACGGGGAGATCCCGCCTGAGCAGTGCACCCGGGGGAGATCCTGCCTGAGCAGATGCACACAGGGAGATCCCGCCTGAGCAGATGCACACGGGGAGATCCCGCCTGAGCAGGTGCACACGGGGAGATCCCTCCTGAGCAGGTGCACACGGGGGAGATCCTGCCTGAGCAGGTGCACCCGGGGAGATCCCGCCTGAGCAGGGGCACACGGGGAGATCCCGCCTGAGCAGGTGCACACGGGGAGATCCCGCCTGAGCAGGTGCACACGGGGAGATCCTTCCTGAGCAGATGCACACGGGGAGATCCCGCCTGAGCAGATGCACATGGGGGAGATCCCGCCTGAGCAGGTGCACACGGGGAGATCCCGCCTGAGCAGGTGCACATGGAGGAGATCCCGCCTGAGCAGGTGCACCCGGGGAGATCCCGCCTGAGCAGGGGCACACGGGGAGATCCCGCCTGAGCAGGTGCACACGGGGAGATCCCACCTGAGCAGGTGCACACGGGGGGGATCCCACCTGAGCAGGTGCACACGGGGAGATCCTTCCTGAGCAGATGCACACGGGGAGATCCCGCCTGAGCAGATGCACATGGGGGAGATCCCGCCTGAGCAGGTGCACACGGGGAGATCCCGCCTGAGCAGGTGCACATGGGGGAGATCCCGCCTGAGCAGGGGCACACGGGGAGATCCCGCCTGAGCAGGTGCACACGGGGAGATCCCACCTGAGCAGGTGCACACGGGGGGGATCCCACCTGAGCAGGTGCACACGGGGAGATCCTTCCTGAGCAGATGCACACGGGGAGATCCCGCCTGAGCAGATGCACATGGGGGAGATCCCGCCTGAGCAGGTGCACACGGGGAGATCCCGCCTGAGCAGGTGCACATGGGGGAGATCCCGCCTGAGCAGGGGCACACGGGGAGATCCCGCCTGAGCAGGTGCACACGGGGAGATCCCACCTGAGCAGGTGCACACGGGGGGGATCCCACCTGAGCAGATGCACACGGGGGAGATCCCGCCTGAGCAGGGGCACCGGTGGAGATGAACAGGATCTTCATGTATCTCCCGGAATTAGGTAGACATTCGTTTCCAAATCCATCAGGGAATCAGTGAAGAGGGACTTAAGGAAGATTTCTAGTGATGACGATTGAAGGAGATGCCTGAGCGCAGATTTGAGTCTCATACGAGCACATGCCGGACGGTCCCCTGCACAGAAGCCTTTCAGCAGGGAGCTCCTCCTCGGCGGGTGCTGGTGAGCGTGGGACGGGGGGGGGGGCCATGGGTTGGCGCAGTGAGCCCGGCTCTCCTCCCCCACTGCCTGCTGCCTGCTTCGTGGACACAGGAGGCCCCCCTACAGGTCGGCTCCTGGCAGGGACCCCGTCCTGGTGGCATCGCCAGAAACTGCAGGCCTGGTCCTCACCGGGTTCCTCTGGGTCAGTCACACTGTGATGTCTTGACTCGTCACTGAAATTTTGTGTAAAACATCATTCATGAGGACACCACTCACTTATAGCAAAAAAGTAAAGCCATGTCGGACCCGGTGGTTTGACCACGTACCGTGGTACTGGAGTGATCCTGTAGTTTATCATCCCAAACGGGGCCGTGTGAACACAAAGGAGGCTGCTATTAGTAGTTACTTCCGCGGCAGGGTGTAACCCAGCATTTTCCAGGGCGGGCCAGGACATGCAGCCGTCCTGGTCCCTCCTAACACCTGGCCTCCCAGCCGTGACACGCACATTGATGGAAACGCGGGACTGCAGCTGCCTGCGAAGGGAGGGGACGCCCGGTGGCCTCAGGAGGCTGGGCCGTAGGCGGTGCAGGGTTGCTTCTTCCTGACCCGTGGCCCGGGCTCTGGGCTCGCGTGGAGGGACGCGGAGGTGCACCCTTCCCTGCTGCCCCCCATCATCGGCGGGACTGCCGCTTCTGTGCTCACAGCCGGTGTCCTGCTGGCCTGTAGCTTTTGACTTTCACTAAAGAAAGTACCAAATCCTCACTGTAAGATTTTAAGATGATCGAGGGATGCTGAATAGGGAGATCTTAATACACAAGTAATGGAAATGAACTTCAAATTACAAATATCCAAATCAAAGGCAAATGAGAAATGTCATAGTCTGGGGCACCCGGGGGGCTCAGCGGTTGAGCGTCTGCCTTCAGCCTGGGGCATGACTCCAGGGTCCCGGGATCGAGTTCCGCATTGGGCTCCCCGCAGGGAGCCTGCTTCTCCCTCTGCCTGTGTCTCTGCCTCCCTCTCTGGGTCTCTCATGAATAAATAAAACTTAAAAAAAAAAAAAGGAAATATCATGGTCTTTTTAAAATCCCAAATTCAAATAGTACACTTAAAGAAATAAAGTAATGTCGACTCGTTCTTCAATGTGCAGTCCTGCTCTCTGACTTCACATCCTATCGTGCTTTCTGCTTCTCGGGCCGCGGTGTGGACGGCTGTGACCTTTGCTCCAGCTCGGATCACTCCAAGCAAAGGTCAGGTTTGTGTTACGCTCCCTGCGTGACTGCAGGGCCTCAGCGACACGCAGGGGATGAAGGAGGCGGCCTGGGGCGGGCGGGTCCCTGTGCGCAGAGCCGGGAGTCTCAGCTGCATCCTGACGCGAGACACGGGCCCGTTGCCTTGAGCTGGCAGGTCCTCCTCTCCCGCCTCGTTCGCACTCCTGCGCACAGCCTCCGCCCCTAGGACAGCCCGCCGGCCTCTGGGGAGCAAACACATTTCAGCTGTTTCTACAGGTGCGTGGCTGGAGTGGGCCTGCGGGACGCGCGGAGAGAGCTCCTGGAGCGAGAACGGGGCAGGAGGGAGGCAAGACTCCTCCAGCTCTGGGAACGGAGAATGGGCGCCGGCGGCTCCGTGCTAGGCCCTGGCCTTCGAGACGTGAGTGAAGATGCAGAACCACCCGTAACCAGACTGAACGAGGAACGCGTGGCTCTCCCCCGAGGCCCCGGGGAGCCCGCCTCAGAGGCCCCGACTGTCACAGAGAAACTTGTCTCCAGGTGGCCCTCGAATCCGTGACCGACCCCGTGTCTGAACGCGCCGTTCGTTGCTCGGCTTCGTAGGGAAGCTGCCGTCACAGGAAGCGCGAGTCCCAGCATGTTTGCTTCTGCACCGGGGCCGCGAAGGGGCCACAGACACGTTGCCGCAGGACCACGAGTGGGCAGTGTGCGGAGGGGGCCGTGAGCAAAACAAAGACTGTTTTGGGGGTGTTTCTTGGTGATTGTGCGCTTTTAAGCAATAATTGAAGAGAGCTTCAATGACCACCCCGCGTCCGGGGATCTGCGAGGCTCCCGGGGGGCCTCCAGTCTCACGCTGCGGCCCGCAGTTTCTGCGAGTGGCAGCTGTAGGAGAGGCTGGCACGGGTTCGGCACGGACCACGGGTGCCAGCGCGCCGGGCGACAGGGCGCCTCCGGGTCCGGCGGGGTTGACCTTGTTTCCAAAGGGGAAGCTTCAAATGGGCCCCGTGCCCGCTGCAGGGGGCGCAGGAGCAAAGATCCACGGGCGGGTGAACTGACGTGGTGTGCAAGCTCCATAAAGCTGTAGGACTGTCTACGTGGATCGTCGTATTTCAAACATGTTAAGAAGCCTCAACTTTAAGAATGGCTCTGCCCGGCTAGAAGCAGGAGCAAAGAATGAAATTAAGGTGCTCAGGAGACTCCGAAACCTTGTTAGGTCTATTTTATTTTCTTTATTTTTCCTGTCCCTTCTGAGTGTTTGCAGGGATATTTCTCCTAAAAGAGGTCACTCGTAAGTCATACTTTATTTACCTCACTCACTTGGTGGACCTTCCCGGGCCGTCTTGTATTTCGCTGTGGCCCGGGGGCTCTGGGCGCTGCGGCCTGCACGGGCAGCTCCCAGCGGCAGCTGCGTCTTTAGGAAGAGTCTATACAACCGCGTGCATAACGCAGGCGAGCTGGCCCTGAGCACTCCCCGCCGCGGCAGACACCGGAGGTCCGGCCTCAGCTCCGGGCCAGAGACACACTTGATCTTCTCAGCGCCTTGTGCGTGTGCTCCGCACGATCACGGTGGAGGGCGAGGGCGAGGGCGAGAGACGGAACAGCTGAGCACTTCTGGAGGGAAAGGACGAGGCTCCCTAAGGAACTGCCGGCGGGGCCGGCGAGGCGAGGCGGACGGCTGGCCCTGCGCGTCCCCCCAGCCATCCCACAGGTGGCATCCCACAGCCGCCCCACTCAGGGACGGTGTCAAACGCCAGTGTCCTCAGCCTCGCCGCAGCCCCACGTGTGGCCGGGACCTGGCGTCCCCCGGCCCGAGCACACGCAGCATCCGCCAGCACAGGCGGGACGGCCTTTCCCAGGAACCCCCCAGGGGGCGGCGGCCGCCTGACTCGCAGGCCTGTTGGTGCCTGGGACGGAGGTGGCCGGGCCGGCGGCCGCGGAGCCCCCACTTAGCCGTCAGGCCTTCGCGCGGTCACACTCCGCAGCCAAGAAACGAGAGGCGGCATTCCCCCCAGGGGTGCGCGGGCCCCGAGCGGGTGTCACCCTAACCCCGGCACCTCCTGGCCCGCGGTGCGGGGACGGGCGCACACCAGCTCCTCCTCGCCTCACTGGGCGTGGGGACAGGGTCTGACGACCTCCGTCTCCAGGACGACCAGAGAAGTCAACTGAACGCCGACTTTTCATAAACCGTTAGGTGTGTTTCCAAAGCACGGACACGACTCCGCCTCCACCCCTCAGGTCACTGTTCCTGTTCCCGCGATCCTGGGTGTCCCCCAGCCCGTCACGCGGACACACCGGGTCAGCCCCTCCGGCCTGGCGGCGGCCCAGCGTCCAGTGTGAGGCCGGCCACGCTAGCCGGTGGCCAGGGCGCAATGACCAGACGGACGTTTCCCAGGCGCCCAGTTCGTGCCAGAGGCCGGTGTGGACGGGCCTCCACGGCTGTGACACAGGATGGCGGGGCACAGAGCCCGACCTGAGGCCTCAGGCCACGCCGCAGGGACGTTCGTCCCAATGTCTGCGGCCCTGCGGGCCCCGTGCCCAGGACATCACCGGGGCGTGCTCGGGCCCGAGCTCTCCCAGAGTGCGGCGAACACCCGAACGCGTGACGCCGTGGCCCAGCTCTCAACCTTGCTTCGGGGTGTGACCCACCTCGGGGCAACGACACAATCAAAACGAGCGAGAGGCGCGAGAGCCCCAGACGCAAACGCTGCTCTCACGGGGTGGCCAGGAGCCAGGAAGCTCCGCAGAACCCCGGGGCCTTGCGGACCACGAGCCCCTCCAACCCTCCCAGGCGCACTCCCGGGAACTCTGCGGCCTCCAGCACCCGACGGCCCGGGAACGAAGCGGAGGAGACGCCCTCCACGAACAACGTGTCGGTAGTGACTCAATTTTCCCAAAAGACGTAACTGCTTCGTCCACGGATGAAAGGGAGGCCAGATCTCCAGGGGTGCTCCCCTCGGGCTCCCTCGACGGCTCCCGTCACAGACCTTCTCACCGGCAGCTGCTGAGCACTCGTGGGGCTGAGAGTAGGACACGCGGGCACAGGGCTCGTGCCCCGGGAGGCCCAGGCCCAGGCACGGGGACAAACCCGCCGAAGCCCACATGCAACCTGAGCCGTGACTCACGGTCTCCAGTCCTGCGAGCGCCCAGCTGCACACCCTCCTGGAGGGCGGAAGGTGTCGCGTCGAGGGGTGCCTGGGGCTCCGGGGTGCAGCGCTGGGCTCCTGGGTCGGGTCAGGTCAGGACGTCCAGGCCCCGAGATGGGGCCCCGTGCTCAGAGGGCACCTGCCCCTCCCTCCGCCCCTCCCCTGCTCCGGGCTGCTGTCTCGCTCTCAAATAGGTAAATTGTCAAAAAAAAAAAAAAGAATATGTGAAGTGAAGATAAGATATTAAAGTTCTTGGATTTAACCTATAAACTTTTATCCATAATCACAGTTTTCACAAGCTTGTCTCTAAACGACTGGCATTCTGCAACAGCGATCCACGAAGTCAAAAATAACGGGTCTGAACGATCCCATGATGCTCAGAAAACATTTCTCCATCTAAAATTAAAGGATGCCCGTGAGACCTGCCAGTGCAACAGCCGCGAACACGGGGAACACTATTGCCCACAGTCCCGAGGCCGGGCGCGTGCTGCCACCTGCTGCCGCCCGGTGAGACCGCGACTGGACCCGTCCACACCGGCTCCCCCACCGCCCTCTCCCTGGGGACACAGCCCAGACAGGAGAGTGGCCCTGGGCCCAACAGGCTGCCCCGTCCCACCTCCGGAGGCCCCGGTGCAGGGGACGCTGGACACACGGGAGCCCGGGCTTCAGTTAGGACGCGGGGGACACGTGCACACTGAAGGGATGGACGGCGCGGGGCGGCGGGGAGCAGGGGAGGCCCCCGGAAGGAGGCAGGAGGTGCGCAGCGGGCGGGCTGGGCCACCATGGGGGTTTCTGGAGGTCCCCGCGGGGCGGGGGTGGGGGCGGCAGAGGGGGCCGGGACCCCACTCCTGGGGCAGCCCCACAGGCTGGTCCACCCAGGGCATGGGCCTTGGGGTTGAGTTCGGGCTTGATCCTGCAGTTCAGGAACCCCACCTGCCCAGACGCCGTCCCTGCGCCCTGGGGGCCTCCTACCCCCGGTCCTCTGCCTGGAGGCCGAGACTCCGCCTGGACCCAGAGGGTGGGCTGTGCCCGGGGGACCCCGCCGCTGAGTCTACAGGTGGCCACGCTCACCCGCCCTCACCTGCTCCTGGAACCCTGGGCCCTGACCCGCGACCCGAGGGCCCGGCTCCCACGCCCTGGACCAGGCGCCCCGAGCCCACACCTCTAGGCCAGGGCAGCATCCTGGGAGCCCCCCAGCCCGCCCCCTCCCCTGCCGCCCCCCAGCCTGCTCTCACCTGAACCCCCTGGGGCAGGACCCTCCGCACCGCACCTGTGCTCCCTGGGCAGCACTCGGACAGCCCAGGTATACGGCGACCACAGGTACCTAACACCCAGGTGACCTGCACCCACCCCCAGGGCATGTGCCAGAAAAAGGGGGTCCCTGCCAGGCCCCCTGTGGCCCTAGGAGCCGGGACACTGTCCCCCGATCCCTCTGCCTCCAGGGGGTGGAGAGTTCCCCAATAACCCCCAGGGGCACGGACACAATCACTGCCCCTCGGTCCCCGGGGTGAGGTCATTGTCCCCCTCGATCTCTGGGGGGTGACATCACTATCCCCTCGGTCCCCCCGGGAGTGACGTTACTACTCCCTCGGTCCCCCCGGGGTGACGTCACTGCCCCCTCGGTCCCCCCGGGAGTGACATCACTATCCCCTCGGTCCCCCCGGGAGTGACGTCACTACTCCCTCGGTCCCCCCGGGGTGACGTCACTACTCCCTCGGTCCCCCCGGGGTGACGTCACTGTCCCCCTCGGTCCCCCGGGGTGACGTCATTATCCCCTCGGTCCCCGGGGTGACGTCACTGCCCCTCGGTCCCCGTCCCCCCCCCCCCCGGTCCCCCGGACGCGGTCACGGTCCCTGGGCCCTCCGTCCCCCCGGGGTGCAGGCAGGACGCGCACCCGCCCCGGGTCAGGACGGGGGAACTGTGGACACCGACGTGTCCCCTCGCCCCGCCGGGAGGGAGCCCACCCGCGACCTACTTCCGGTGCCAGCCCCAGACGCCTCCTAAGGCCGCGGAATACCGCGAGACCTGAATCTGGTCCCACAAGCGGATATCGCGAGACGGCTGGATCCGCGCAAGTGTCGCGACAAGTGGAAATCCCGCGAGAGGCGACGCCGGAGGCGTTCCCCGTGCGAGCGGTCTGGGCGGGGACAGCGAGGCGGAGGTGGCGAGGGTGGGCCTCCCGGAACGATGCCGTCCGCCTTCTCCGTCGGCTCCTTCCCCGTCAGCATTCCTGCCGTGCTCACGGTAACTCGCGCCTCCCTGGCGGCGCCTCGGGCGGCGGCAGTTGGGGCCACTCAGGGTTTGCCCGCTTCCGCCGTGGGCGCCAACCGCACCGGACGGCGCGTGGGGGCGGGGCTCGGTGTCGGGGCGCCCAGGGGGCGTGGTCTTATGTGCGGTGGGCGGGGCCTGGTGGGCGGTGCGTCTAGGGGCGGGGTTTTGCGCGATGGGCGGGGCTTGGTGGGGCGGGGCTTGTGGGCGGTGGGCGGGGCGTCCCGAGGCGGGTTTGCGCGCAGGGGGCGGGCCCCCGGGATGCTGGAGGCCGTGGGCAGCCCCGCGGGGGAGTTGCTGGGCGGGGCGGCGTGAGCTCCGGAGCGGCCCTGGGGGTCCTGCACGCCCGTCCTCCGCCCGTCCCGCGGGTGCCCTCCGCACCTGGTGGGGCAGGGAGCCGTGGCCACTTGGCCCTGTGGAGGCGCGCGGGAGCGGCGGGGGCCTCCGAGAGTCCCCAGCGCTCTGCAGGACGCGGAGGCAGGGCCGGCCTGGGAAGGGCAGGCCTTGGGTGTGAGCCTGCATCAGGACGTCTGAGGCTGGGGGGGCTCTGAGCACGTGGGGGGGAGCTGGGCACCTGGGGGGGGGGGTCTGAGCACCTGTGGGGGAATCTGGGCACCTGTGGGGAGATCTGGGCACCTGTGGAGGAATCTGAGCTCCTGTAGGGGGGAGCTGGGCACCTGGGGGGGGTCTGAACACCTGGGGAGGAATCTGGGCACCTGTGGGGGGATCTGGGCACCTAGGGAGAAATCTGGGCACCTGTGGGGGGATCTGGGCACCTAGGGAGAAATCTGGGCACCTGTGGGGGGATCTGGGCACCTGGGGGGGGAAATCTGAGCACTTGGGGGGGAAAGCTAAGCACCTGGGGGGGAGCTGAGCACCTGGGGGGGGATCTGGGCACAGGGGGGATTTGGGCATCTAGAGGGTGAATCAGCACGTGGAGGGCAGGTGGGCATCTGGGGGTGTGGACATGCCCCCACAGAGTTGAGGAGACCCGGCATCTTGGTGCTATTTGGAAGGCTCACAGAAAGTTTGGAGAAAAGAAAATCTGGCAGACTGGGATGCCTCGGATTTCCCAAAGCCTTAAGTACTTGTGTAAAGGATTCAAGGTAGTTCTTGGTAAGCCTCGGAGTCACCAAGTGCGTCTCCTGACCGAGTCACTTACCGTCCTCCTCAAGTCACGGGATGATCCTTAGAAACCTTAAAAACACCATCCCGTTCCCTACGCTGACGGGGCAGGTCCACGGGCACAGACATCACACCGGTGGTGTTCCTCTTTAAAGCCAGGGCAGAGGGTTCCTGCTGCGTCCTGCCCTTCCCTTCTCCGGCCCCCGTGTCTGCGAGGCCTGTGGGGAGGGCTCTGGACCCCTTAGCCCAGGGAACGCCCAGTAGCGAGGGACCACTGCCCTCCCTGACCCACAGACCCGGAGCCCGGCCCCCACCTGAGCTGACGATGAGATGACGCGTGTGTTACAGCAGACGGACTGGACGGAGCCGTGGCTCCTGGGGCTGGTGGTCTTCCACGTGCTGTGCCTGCTGCTCACGTGTCTCTCGTCCCAGAGGTACAAGCTGCAGGTCGGGCATTTCCTGTGTTTAGGTGAGTACGACAAACAGCTGTGCAACGCCAATTGCTGTGTGATGTGGCCAGGTGCAGGTGGGACACCTGAGGGCTGTCGGCAGGTGTGCACCTCCCCTGCCAGCGCTGATGAAGTTGTTTCCAGTCTCCCTGCGTTGCCATCAACTGCGATGAGTGCAGTGAAGGAAGAGCACCCCGGGTACCGTGGGGCGCCCTGTCCACGTTGCTAGAGGTAGCTGAGGTGGGCCGCGAGCATGATCCGTGCACGGCCTGGAGGCAGGCCCCTCAAGCAGCGCGATGGCCTGATCGGAGCAGCTGACGGGCTAGCAACAGCCTGCAAACTTCAGAACTCTGTGGGTCTGTTACTGTCCAGGCAGGGGAGGGGGTGCTTTGCACACTCACAGTAATAAATAGACGCTGTTCTCCACGTGCACACACTCTGGTCGTTTCACCCTCAAACCAGCACAAGATTAAATTTACTTGGTGCAGCATCGCTTGCTACAGTTTTGCAGATGAAGCAGAGAAGTTCCCTAACCCCTGGGTCCCTCAGTGCCTGGGTGACACGGCGGAGACTCGGGGCGGCGTTGGGGGCGCAGCGCTTGGCAGAGATGGCGCCGTCCCCCGCCCCACGCCTTCTGAGTCCTGCCTACCTCCCCTCACCTGGCTCTTGGGCTTTCCTCATGGGCCCCGTTGGGTCTGTTCATGGAGGCAGGAGTGGAGATTGCAAACCCGGTGTGATCTGTTCTGTGATTTGGGTCAAGGGCAGCAAGGCTCACACGTAACTTACCGAGGAATGAAAGCATCGGCGTTGAAAGCAGGTTGCCCTGTGCCGGTGTGTTAGCAGCAGCTCTGGGGCCGCCTGCCGGGCTCGGGAGGCCCTGCCCGGGAGGCTCGGGAGCATCACGGGTTGTGCCGTGGCCGCCGTCCCGCTGGGCAGGGCTCAGGAGCCCAGGAGCGTGGCCCTGGGGGCTGTGCGGGCGGGAACGGGTTGCTTGGAGCTCTGGGCATCCTGCTGCCGGCGTCTCCGACGAGGGAGCCCTGACGGGTCAGGTAGGGGCGCAGGTGGAGTTGCACACGTGTGAGCGCTGGGTGTTGGGGCACAGGACCTGGATGCCGCCCTCTGCACCTGCTCCGCAGCTTTGGACTCAGACCACTGAGGCTTTAACGGGTTTTGACCTTTCTCGGTTTTCTTCTGTTAAATGGTTGGGGTCCATAATTTTAAAATCTTACAATTTTGACCTCATGCTTTCTGTAAAATAGAAGTTATGTTTCTCATCGAATTCCTACTTTTATATTTATGTTAAATGTATCATCACAGAAAGAACATGTGCTTTTGTAACGTCAGCTTCGGTCATCCCAATCCTGACGTGTAGTTTCTCTCTCTTCTAGTGATTTTAGTTTATTGTGCTGAATATATCAACGAAGTAGCGGCGATGAACTGGAGGTAGGCCCCTCCCCCCCCGTCGTGACTGTGGTGAGGGACCACCCTGTGGGGAGGCGTGTGCGACGGGTCACAGCGTGCAGAGCATGGGGGTCAGAGAAGCGCGGGAAGCCAGGCCGCCGGAGCCCCGCCAAGGGCCTCTGCACGGACAGGCGTAGGTTCGAGGGCCGGCTTGTCAGCTGTTCCGGGGTTTGCAGATCGGCTCACACAGTTGGTGGCTGTGGGACAGGGTTCCCGGGGCCTCTGTACAGTGGCTCTAGCTGCAGAGTAAAGAAGGCAGGACCTTGGAGAGAGCTGGGTGTGCATGTGGGCAGGGCGGCGGGGGTGCCCGCGAGACGCCACGTCCTCTCGAGGCCTCGGAAACCCTGGGCTGCCCTCCTGAGAGGTGGGGGCAGCCCAGGACCTGCAGCAGGTCACTGCGGGCGCCGGCATCCCCGCCCTCTGCTTGTCCTTCACCCCCGTGTTCAGCTCTCGCTGCATCCTGTGGAGGGTCAGGCCTGTGCCTACGGCTGTGCCCGTGCAGGACATGCTGTGCCCACCGGGAGGGCTTCACCCGCGACCCTCCCGCTGCATCTACACGCGGTTTTCAGACCGAGGTCCACAGGCCGTATCTGGGCCACAGTGGCTTTTATGTGGCCTGTGAGCTGGAAAGGGTTTTGGCGTTTCTAAGCCCTGAAACGTTTAACGCTCTTAAATGTAAAGAAAGAAGAAAGACTAGTTCTGGACTGAACAGGAAGCAGGTGACACCTAGATGTCTGGCCGGTCCAGGAGTTTGTGGCTCACTGTGCGCGATGCTGTGCGTGTCCCAACCGCATGGAGACCACCTGCTCTGTCCACCCCCTGCCCACCTGCCCACGTGGGTCCTGGGGACCCGTAGAAGCCAGATGGACGAACACTTACTCCCCTGCCACCCACCATCCTGCCCTGCACTTTCGGGGCTGCCTGTGGCCCAGCACCTCCTGCCCCGCAGCCCGACAGTCCCCCCTAAACCCCTGTCCTCAGCCCATGCGTCAGCAAGGAACCACCTCGTGGTCGGTGGGGCCCCTGGCGTCCCCCCGAGGATCCTTCACTCTCCCTTGGGCCCGCGCCCACCTGGCAGCAGAAACACTCCATCCATGACAGCCTGGCCTGCGTGGGGCGCGTGGTCTGTCAGTGGCCGCCGACCCCCACCTCCTTCTGTCCTGAAACCACTGGCTCATGGGTTTCCAGGACCCCACCTGCCAGTCTCCGCCCTTCTCAGGGCCACCCTGCTCCCCAGCCCTCCGCAGTTCCCTCCGTGAGCTGGGGCACCAGCCTTCCCTGTGCGCCACCTCCGGGCCAGCCGCTAGGATGGTGGTACACATCCGGAGTCACCCCGGGCAGGGCTGTCCCCATGGCGCTGTGCCCCGTCTCTGTGCTCACGGCAGCTTCGACCGCTTGGACCATGGGACTCACTCGCCACCCTGAGGTTCCTCGGGAGGTCGTGGCCTTTGACACAGCGCGAGTGAGGCTTTCTCCATCCCGCCGGGGTTTGCCCTAGCACCCGCGACAGCAGCCACCTCCCGAGCGGTGCCCTCCTCGTGCTCTACCAGTGGCGAGCGGCTCAGCATGGCCACAGCAGTCTCTCCACGTGCGGGCCACCGTGAGCCACGTCCTGAGCCCGGGTGGCCCCTTTCAGGCACTCACGGAGTGCAGGGGCCTTTGTGCAGTCCACGCCCAAGTCCACACCCGAGTCCACGCCCGAGTCCACGCCCGAGTCCACGCCCGAGTCCATGCCCGAGTCCACGCCCTCCCTGCTTCCTTTCTTTCCGGTCGATCCCGACACGTGTGCCCTGACCGTCATGATCCGGCCCTTCCCTGACGCCTGGCCCCTCTGCCGCTGTCCCTTCCTGAGTGACGGTTCTGCGTGTTACCGTGTGGCCGCAGGGGGACCCTAGGTGCAGCCGGGCCTGCCTGTGGTGGGTCGAATTCCCCGGTGCCCTGAGCCTCCCCGGGTGTGAAAACGGCGTGTGGGCGAGTGTTCCGCAGGCGGGGTGCCCACCCTGTGCCCAGCTCGGCCTGGTCCTGTCTGTGGCCCGTGGGGGCCCGCAGAGCTGTGACGGGAGTAGCGCGTTCCGGGGGTCAGTTCGCCGTTACCCAGGGTGCACAAGTGTTTCCCTTGCCCAGCACGCCCTTGGGTTGATTGTGGTGCTCCCGGTGCCCCCGGCGTCCTGCCCTGTTCCCTGTGGGGCCACCAGCCCGTGTCCCAAGGGGGTCATGGGGCAGCAGCACAGAGCCGGGGGGAGCCGTGGGCGGGTCATTTGGGGGCAGGCAGGAGCGCTCCAGGAGCCGCACGTCGCAGGGTGTCCTACCGACACCGGTTCTCATGCCAAGTAATTTTTCATTTTTTCCTGAAACAGGTTATTTTCAAAATACCAGTATTTTGATTCACGGGGAATGTTCATCTCTATCGTGTTCTCAGCACCGCTGCTGCTCAACGCCATGATCATTGTGGTACGTGTTTTGCAGCCTTCCGGCCTCTAGCTCCGTTCTGTGTGTTTGCTGCTTCTAAACACGTCTCAAAATGATTGTTTTCAGATTCTGTGGGTCCGCAAGACTTTGAACGTGATGACTGACCTGAAAACCCTGCAGGAGAAGAAAAGAGAAAGGAAAAGGAAAAGGAAAGAAGAGTGACGCTGGGACGCGGGTGTGGGTGTTCCTAGGGGCCTCCCTCCTCGGCGTTGTCCTTGGAGGGCTCGCGTGTGCGTCCTGGGGCCGCCTCGTCGGGCCCACCCCTGCCCCTCATCGTGGCGCCGCCTCACCCAGCACACGCGGAAATCATCCTGAAAATAAACGCTGACGTCCATGTGGGTGTCTGTCGAACCTGGGTCTGTTGGGACTTGCCAAGTGTATGAACCCGCGGTGTCTGCGGAGCGCTTCCGAGTCCCTCGTCGTTTGTGTCCTCTGTGTGAGCGGAGTAACCATGAAGCGTCTGCAGCGTAAAACCTTCAACAGGTGACAGGCCGCGCTGTCGTGCATAGGCACCGTCACCCGTGTGGCCTGCACGCAGCACATGGCAAAGTCGGTGACGTTCTGGGCCATCCTGGGGGCCGGAGCCCGGGGGGTGCCGGGCAGCCCCCGCGCTGGGGTGACGTGGCCCAGAACCTGCTCCGAGCCGCTACGGGGAAGCCCGGGCCAGAGGACCCTACTCGAGATGCCAGGAGTCGGGTCCTGAGGACGTGCGCGCTTCTGAGCACAGGGGACCCAGGCCCAGGAGACGAGGCTTCGTGAGCGTCCCGCTGCCCGCCCTGAACGGGAAGGTCATGGCTCCCTCGGGCCCTCGCAGCAGTTGCAGGAGCTACGGTAGGAAGGCCTCGAGGTCAGGGTTCCCCGGAGAGCGCGTGGGTGGCCCGTGGAGCTAGTGAGGATGCGCAGCCACGTGTACAGGTGCCAGCGACGGCTCGGCTGTTGGAACAGGTAGATCCTTCTACCCAGTAGCCAGGTTACGTTCCTTCCACGCGGATCTGCTGCGAGCGGTGCCGCTTCCAGGCTCCTGCCCGGCATGGGACCCACTGGGGCCCCAGGAGTAGATCCAGGGGCTGGAAGTGCACTGTCCCGAACGGCAGGTGCCGCGCTCGGGGGGTTTGACGACAGCCTTTGGGAACAACCGTCTAAATGTCAAAGATGTTTCCTCCTAAGTGAGACCTATTCTTCAGATTTCAAATAAACCGACGGCGTGAAGCCCCTGCAGGCGGCGCTCTGGAAGACGTTGCAGTTCGGTCCCGAGATGCAGGTGATGTTTCCGTGGACCCCCGGGTTTGAGCCGAGGAACCGCCTCCGGAGTTCTGACCGCGCTCCCCCGAGCCCAGGGGACCTTCCAGGTGGATCCTGCGCGCTTTACCCTGACCCGTGCCGGTTCCTGCCTGACGTCTTGTCTTTGTATCGAACGTAAAAATGACGCGGAAGCAGCGTCCTGCGTTGGGCCAGGTTTCCAGTCTGCGGGTGTGGACGTGCCCGTGGGCCCCGGGCTCCCGCGGCCTGGCAGGTGGGCAGAGGGCGGGCCAGGACACGGCGGCCTGCGTCCGGGTGTGAGCTCCCCCGCGTGGCAGCTCCGTGAGCGTGGCCTCTTCGGCCTCCGCGTGTGTGTGGGATGTTGAGGGGACACTTGTACTTCGTCTTCACACGGAAAAACTCTTTTTTTGATTATCTAGTATGTGCCTGCTTGGTGGCTTGAATTGCGGCGTTAGCACGGGTCTTCTGTGCCCGGGAAGGTCCGGCACGTCAGCTGGGCGGGCGCGGCGGGGTTGAGGCCTGTGTGCCGTGATGGGTCCCCCTTGCTCTCACGTGAAGCAGGCGTTCAAGGACACGTTCACGAACAAAGACGAGAAGAGGAGATTTGTGACGAGAATATGTTTTGTGTATTCCAAATCTGACACCTTCGGTTTCTTGATTGTTGTGAAATAAAATGTATATTTAATAATATGTGGCTTTTCCTCCTGAAATGTTTGCTTTGACCTTTCTGTGCAGGAAGCGGGGGCTCCCAGGACGTGGCTCCGCATCCAGCCCCTGGGACCGAGCGCTACAAACCCAGAAAGTCAGACGGTCCGCGTGGAGCACGAGCAGCACGGCACCCGCGTGGGCCGACGGTGACCGCGGTGAGGACGTGCTACACGGGCTCACCCGTCCCAAAAAGTCACAGTCAAAAAGTTTTAAGTTGGAATATTTATTGAGTAGGGATTCGGAATAAGGAATTTCAGTGCAGCTAACACTTAAACAGGGAGCTGTGGTGACCCAGGTGACCCGTTGGGGAAAGGACCTCCTGTTCCAAACACACTTCTTTTACCCCGTTTTAGAGAACACGTTTTCACTGCATCCTGCATCACTCTGTATCGAGAGGATGAGAAGCCTTACTAATCATCAAAACAGGAAGGACAAATGGCCTTTTTATTTTTATTTTATTTTATTTTTATTTTTTTATTTTTTTTCAAATGGCCTTTTTAAAGATTTATTTATTAGAATCCCAAGCAGGTTCCCCGCCTGACATGGGGCTTGATCTCACGATCCTGAGACCATGACCTGAGCTGGATGCTCAATGGGCTGCTCACCCAGGCTGCAGGGAGGGCTGCAGGGGGCAGGGGGAGGGTGGTGGGCCACAGGGAGGGCCGAGGGGACAGCTGCAGGGAGGGCTGGGGGTGGGCTGCACGGTGGGCCTCAGGGTGATGGGCCGCAGGGGTGTGGGCACAGGGTGGGCTGCAGGGGAGAGGGTGGGGGGTGAGCCGCGGGGTGCTCTGGTGGGATGTAGGAGCCCTTCCCCGCGTCCTCCGGTGGCACGGCCAGGGCCCGATGGCCATGAGGCCCGGAGCACCCGATGCTCGGATTCCCTCGTGACGCGTTGGGCTGCCTCCCGCTGGCTCTCGGGTGGGCCACGCTCCACCCTGGGGACGTGCCTGCTCTGCTCCCTGTGGCGTCCTTGGGAAGCTCGGGGCTCCACTGCCAAGTCCGGGCTGGGGCCTGGGTGCACACTGTGGGGACCGGGTGCCGGGGAGCAGCTCCCAACTGCCATGGGCCGGCCAAGCTGCGAGCCAGTGGGGCCCCGAGGACCTGCGCCCTCCCTGTGCTGCCTCTGCCCGCCCTGCGCTTTGGCATCGCCACGGAGACCTGGGTGCAGCCCCCTGCATCCGGCCTCCTCGTCGGCTCCCTTCCTGGTGCATCCTCGAGGCCCGAGCTAGCGCGATCCCATGCACACGAGGACCTGTGAGCCCCGAGGACCCGTGAGCCCCGACTGTTGACACTGCCTGGGGTGGTGCCTTCTTGTCCAGGGTCGTGGCTCCCGTTTGTGCTGATCTTCCTTCCCGTGTCCTCAGCCTCCAGACCTGGTTCAGAAGGACCTGGTGATGGCATTCGGGGCTCCGGTTCCATCGTGAGCCTGGGGGCGGGTCATCCGCAGACACAGAGGGGGACTTGCTGTGTCCACCTGCGGGCAGCAGGCTGACCCTGGAACATCTGTTTTATTTCCTCTCCCTGTCCCCATGTTTGGGTCTGGCCGTGGTCTGCGTGGACTTTGTCCGCCCTGGGGCCCAAGCACGTCCTCCTGGGCCGGGGCCTGCCCACCACCGCCAGTGGTTTGCACGTGGTCCTGAACGTGGGCTGTGGGGGCTCCCGCCGGCCGTGTCCACGTGGCTCGTACATAATCGCCGGTGTGTTCGCTGCGAAGGAAATTGTCCAATGTCCGTTTGCTGCCTCCACGTCTTTCCTGAAAGTCCATTTCTTTTTTTTTTTTTTTTTTAAGTTTTATTTATTTATGAGAGACAGAGGCAGAGACACAGGCAGTGGAAGAAGCAGGCTCCATGCAGGGAGCCTGATGCGGGACTCGGTCCCGGGACCCCGGGGTCACGTCCTGGGCTGAAGGCGGCGCCAAGCCGCTGAGCCCCCGGCTGCCCGGTCCATTCCTTATAAAGCATTTCCTGAGCCCTTTGAGCACAGTCACGTCTCAATACGTGGCACCATTTTCAGTGGCGACGTAGTAGCCAAACCACGTAAACTCCATTTGCTCAAGGACCTCCTGGTCCTGGAGATTCAGAGTTTCTCTACGTGTTTTCCTGACGCGAGCGACACACTGACGTGTGGCTTCAGAGGCAGACGTCTGCACGTTGGTCATCGACGTGGAACGAATCCTGCAAGGGAGACGAAGCCAGATACGGGCAGACGCTTTAGGACCGTCCATCAACGAACCGCGAATCCGGCTCAGGACGCCGAAAGCGGCACCTTGGCCCCCGTTTCCCCGGCCCTGTGCGCTGTCGGCGGCGGCACGAACACACCCGGCTGGTGAACAGGCACAGACGTTAGCCCCCCGTTGTGACTCGCCTTCCGTCGGGGACCAGTGAGGCTGACGGTCTTCAAGCGCCGCCTGACAGTCTGTGTGTTTTGGGAGTAACTTACCCACGCACATGGTTCTTCCGCAATATCGTGGAAATACGTGGTT
This sequence comes from Vulpes lagopus, assembly GCF_018345385.1. Classification (NCBI taxonomy): domain Eukaryota; kingdom Metazoa; phylum Chordata; class Mammalia; order Carnivora; family Canidae; genus Vulpes; species Vulpes lagopus. Next base: position 133,314,177 of record NC_054828.1, read on the forward strand.
AAAATACGTGGTTCTGGTTTTATGTATTAACGTCAGTAACACACGTAAGGCCAAGCTGTCTTTCCAGTTTGGGGTTGGATTTTGGCCGTTGTCTAAAGAGTTTAGAACTCTGGGAAATCCCTGTTTTCTGTATTTCTGCCCCCGCCTCGGAGGGCGCAGGGTCCGCGCCGCCGCAGCCCACCAAGCGAGTCTGCCGCCATCGCGTGCGTCCGGGCAGGAGGGTGACTCCCGGTGATGACGAGGTCACCTCACGGCCGGTGCTTATTTTACGTAGGTTTTGGCCGACCTTAAATGCCTCCGTGGTTTGTTTTGTTTTCTTACCCAGACTTGCGCCACCACGAAGGTTCCTGGGAGCAGCTCCTCGGCTCCTCACTCTTCAGTCCTGTCCTGTGAGGGGTTAGTGGAACCAGAGTGTCGGGAGCCAAGCTGTCGCTGCAGGTGAAGGTACGTGCATTTTACGGTGAAACTGGTGATGGTAAAAAAAATGAAAAATAAAAAATAAATCAATAAATTCAAACCATTTCCTTTTCCATGTAAAAGTCTACCCCCAGGATCTCCGAGGACGCTCTTGCTGTATGATATTATCCTATTATAAAGATTCACATTTTTGAAATCCATTTGGGGGCACCTATGGGGTTTGTCTTTTTTCAGCCTGACCTTCGGCCTGAGTCCCTCACCTCGTAGCTGCCGTTGGCTCTGGTGCCGCGGGAGGAAGGGGGTGCGTGTTCGTCCGGCCGTTGGGGTGCCAAGCAGCATCGGACCCTCCGCCGAGCAGAGTAGCTGCGGCGCTCAGGGCAGCAGAGGTTCGCGTTGGTGCCTCACGTCCGCCCCCGGGAGAGGCGCCGAGGCCCTGGGCCTTCCACGGCCCGTCCCACCCGCGCAGCGGCTTCATGCTGGCAGCAGGTCATGCACGGCTCTGGCCTGAGGTCCCAGGTGCGGGCAGCGTGGGACACTCGCTCCTGGCGACTCTAAAAAGGTGCTGCGAAAACAAGGTGTGTTTCGAGAGCGGTTAGCACGTCGGACAGAGGCCCCGGTGAAGACGGCCGCGTTGGCCCTGGCCCTGACCCACCCCGTGGGCGCGCCCACTCCCGGTTCCGGCACAGCGGACGGGGTGTAAATGCGGGTCCCAGGGGCTCGCTCACAAGCCAGCACGGACGGAAATAGTGTCTTACGGGACATGAGGCCTGGAGGAGGGCGTCTTGGGAGGGGGTGGGTTGGTTGGCACTTCCAGCTCTTGGAACTCGTTAGAGACGCTGCGTCAGCCAAACCGCTGAGTTTTTTCCTGAATTTCAGTTTCCCCTCGAGAAAGAAGTGCGTGTGAATGGCTGCACAGCCCCCTAACGAGGCCTCGGTGAGGAGCGAAGGATGCGAGGAGCAGCAGGTTTCCGTGGAGCGCAGGTGGGGCTCCTGGGGCCGGGCCGAGCCCTGAGAGCCGCAGCCGGCGCCCGGAGGGCACACGGGGGGCGCGGGGGGCACACGCCCGCGAGGCCGCTCACCTGGGCGCTCGCTTACTGGGGCTCTCCGGGCTGCAGAACCCTCGTTCTCGGCGAGGAGGCGTGTCTTCACGGACACCCGCACAGGGCGCCGCGGGCTGAGGGAGGCGCCGTCGGAAGCCTGGCGCCAGGACCCGGCCGCCGTCTGATGGAAGGCAGCAGCCCGGGTCACCGTGCGTTGCTCTCCCGCCGTCGGGCCGCAAGCTCACCGGGTCCTGGTTATGCTGTCAGGTTAGTTTCGGTTTGCCGGAAGCCGACCGAGGACACGCGCCGCTAGAGGAAGACGAACAGCGGGGTCCCGTGCATGCGCCTGGGAACCCCCGGGAGGCACGCGTGCCCAGACCCTGGACGCCGCTGGAATTAGTGCACACATTTAATTATAATGTATTTGCTAGTTTCTGGAACACTTTTTAAAGATGAAGCTTAAGTAAAGGCGATTGAACGCGGAGGGGATAACGAGGCTGTGCCGTCGGCTGCTGCGGTGCACGGGGAGCTCATTACCGGCCCGGCGCGCGGGGCCCCGAGGCGTGCGGATCAAAGACCCGGGCCTGGCCCTGCAGTTTCCTCTCAGGAGGGCCTTTTAATGATTAATTTAAGTTGGAAGCTGCAGGGAGCATCTTGGTCCCTCGCGCCACGTCTGAGCTCAGAGGGCCTCGCGGCTCCGGAGACGGACGAGCGGCCTGTGGGGACCCCTGGGCACACGGACCCCCTGCCCCCCGCACCCGCGTTCTTGCTCTGTCGGGGGCGCGTCCCCACAGACCCACACACAGCAGCGCACACGCAAGCAGTGCTTCCTGCTGCGCCCCGGGCCCCGGGGCTCTGGTGTGGACGTGCTCCCGAGCCAGCAGCTGCGGAAGGTCGGCAGCAGCCTCCGGGCCCCCGGTCCGCTTCCCCCCGGGCCCCGACACGGCCGCCGCCTCACTCCGCGCCGCAGTTAGACGCTATTGCGTTTATATCTTCTCCCTGCCCGAGATGTTACCCGAGCTCCAGACGTCCTCGCCCCACCCCGCTCCCAGCAACTACTGATGTTTTCACCGTTTTTAGGAGTTTTGCTTTTTCCAGATTACTGTATAGTAGGAACCACCGGGGGTGTGACCTTTTCACGTCGGCGTCGTTCACTCGGTCATGAGCACCTAGGTCCTCCATGGCTTCCATGGCTCGTAGTTTGTTTATTTTTAGGGCAGAATGACATTCCATTGTCTGCGTGGAGCACAGAGTATTTATACGTCACCCGGGGGTGCGTGCACCACGGAGTATGAATCCCCCGGGGGGTGCGTGCACCACGGGGTATTTCCCGTCACCTCCTGAAGGTCGTCCTGCAGCTCCCAGTCTGGCCAGTTAGGGGTACAGCTGCCGCCAGCCTCCGTGTGCGGGTCTCGAGTGCCCACAGGCTTGGGCCCCCCAGTGGACCCCGAGGGCTGCGAGGCTGGGGCGCGAGAGCGTGTCCCGTGATGCAGGAAGCCGCCAGCCGTCCTCCACCGCGGCCACACCAGCTGCCTCCCCTCCTGTGGCCCGGCCCACCCCCCCGACGCAGCCTTGGTCCCACAGGTGTCCTATCGCCCAGGTGTGCAGCGGCATCGCATTGTTGCTTCAGCTCGAAGCCGTGTGACGTGCAGCATCGTGTCACGTGCTTCTTGCCGCCCTTCCTCCTCCGGTTACCTGTGCGCTCAGATCTTTTGCCCCGTTCTGCTTCCCGAGGACTCCTGTGTCGTGGATGACCCCCTTCCTCAGGTGCGCGTGCAGCTGGCCCCTCGCAGCCCGTGCTGCCTTCTCACCTCTCGACGGCGTCTCAGCGAGAAGCCTTCAGTTCTGGGGAGTCCAGCCTGGCCCTGTCGCTTCCGCAGACGGTCCTATCGCGACTGCATCTGAGACGCCGGCCCCTGGGTTGCCCGCCTCTTCTCCCCTCTGGCCGCAGCCTGGGGCCCAGAGCGAAAAGGTGACGAGGCACCGAGAATCTGAAAACACAGACTTGACTTGAGAAGAGGCCCCACCCTGGCTGCCGGGTGGCCTCAGCAAACAAGGGGAGGGGAGGGGAGGGGAGGGGGATGAGCGTCCCGGCCTGGGCAGGGTCAGGAGGGGTGTTGGCGGGCGGGCGGGCGGGTGCTCTCAGGATGGCCCTGCCTCGCCCGCCCGAGCCCACGCGTTTCTTCTACACACGTTAGAGCAGGGGGAGCTTCCCCTCTAAGGCCCGCGTGCAGGTTTGCGTCGAGGTGTGGCCGGTGTTCTGGGGCTGCCGCTATTTCCTTCTGGTCCCTCAGAGGATTTTCTGACGTGGAATAAACCAGGAGAAGGACATAAGTAGTCTCCGCTGGTGGGGTGGAGGCAGGACAGTCACGCAGGGGAGACGGTGCAGGACAGGACGCGTGATCCGTAGGCTCCATTCGTCACACGTGGCTGAGTCGTGGCCACGTGGGCCCGACGGAGGCCCCGGACGACAGGCTCCCGCTCCCGTCCCACCAGATGAAGGAAACAAGGTGGTGTGAGGCCGGCTCTCCGGGGTCGTGCGTGCCCAGCCCTGAGCTTTGCAGGCCCGGAGCTTCATGGCTCCCCGCGGTGACGGCGACGTGATTCACGACCAGAGAGCTTAGAGGAACGTATCCTGGAGTTTGCCCAAGATCCAACCTGAAGAAACAAAATTTGGTTTGGTTGTCGTCACCATAAGGTCACTAAGACACGGTGAAGGCCGGCGGCGAGGACTTGCACGCAGAGGAAGCTGGAGGTGGCGACTCAGGCTGCGCTTCCAACAGAAAATAATGCTTTTCAGGGGGTCCCCGGGGGACTCAGCGGTGGAGCGTCTGCCTTGGGCCCAGGGCGTGACCCCGGGGTCCTGGGATCGAGTCCCGCATCAGGCTCCCTCCATGGAGCCTGCTTCTCCCTCTGCCTGTGTCTGTGCCTCTCTCTCTGGGTCTCTCATGAATAAATAAATAAAATCTTAAAAAAAAAAAAAAAGAGGGCAGCCCAGGTGGCTCAGCGGTTTAGCGCCGCCTCCGGCACAGGGCGTGATCCTGAAGTCCCAGGATCGAGTCCCATGTCGGGCTCCCTGCATGGAGCCTGCTTCTCCCTCTGCCTGCGTCTCTGCCTCTCTCTCTGTCTTCCATGAATAAATAAATAAAGTATTTAAACACCTCTGCTTTTAAGAAGACTTCTGTGGTCCTTGCTTATTATGTAGGAGGCTCGCCCGTTCCCAGGCCTCAAAGGACAGTCTGTAAGTTCTGGAAGCTTCCGGCGGCGTTGGGTTGTGGTGCCTGCGCGCTCGCTGTCCGCCCCCCTGCTGCCGTCTGCCCTTCGGGCCGTCGGATGGTCAGGCCGGGGCAGCCTCGGGAGCGCTCCAGCAGGAGGCGAACAGCGATCCATTGTGGTCGACACGACCGTGCGGACGCTGTGCTACAAGCCGAGGACAGAATTAGGGGCAGGCCCTTGCCAGGTGCTCAGCGTGCGCAGCAGGACGGGCTCCACAGGCACCAACGATTCCGCGGTGTGTCAGCGTCCACCCGCCCCCCCATGCCGACGCAGGCCCCCGCGTGAGCCCCGTCGTGTCTCCCGAGGCCCGGTCTCCACGGACAGTCCACACAGATCCTGGGTGATGACTCCACGCAGGAATCCGCCCGCAGCCGACCGTCACCCCACGGGCCTACCCCCTCTCCAGCGCGCCAAGAACACTCGACGATCTAGGGAAAATACCACAGAACAGTGTTCTCATCTCGGCGGAGAAAGAAACTTCATCCTTAGACAAGATTCTTAAAAAATCTATTTTTTTAAAAAAATCTATTAACAGCGAAGGGAAAATGTAAAACAGTGACTACGTTCATGTTATGAATTTTTCTTTCTCAGAGATGCCTTGAAGACTGAACAGGCAGCGTTGGGAGAAGCGGGCTACGCGCGGGGAGCATGGGGAGCACGGGGAGCACGCGGTCCCGGTGGGAGCACACGCAGGGCTCGCACGTCCACCGGTACAGAATCAGGCCAAGCGTGGACAGGCGCTTCCTGGGGTGGCTCGCTGGGGACGACGGCACACGATGTCCACGGCCAATTAGGCTGTGAAATCAGAGAGACCCGGAGGAGCACCGTCGGCCCATCCTGCCCACCACGCCCGAGGCCCCCAGTGTGACGCGGGGACGCTCCTTCACCCAGACACCACCACTCACTCTGAGCCTGAACGTCCTTAACGTCTCAGAACCAAAGTGTGAGCGAAGAAAAGTCGCAGGGAAACGATGCACGTGTGTTGATTCACAGAAAGTCGAACGCACATGAGCTGGGGCAGTACGTGACACGGTGCACGCGCCTGTACAATTGCGGAACCCAAGGACACGGGAAGGGCAGGTTGAGGATGTCACTCGTTTCTGGATGCAGGCAGGGCTGGAGGCCACGGGTCCAGGGGGTGCAGGGAAGGGGTGAGGCCAGGGGCCAGGGGGTGCAGGCAGGGGTGAGGCCAGGGGCCGGGGGGTGCAGGGAAGGGGTGAAGCCAGCTGGGGGGTGCAGGGAAGGGGTGAGGCCAGGGGCCGGGGGGTGCAGGGAAGGGGTGAGGCCAGGGGCCGGGGGGTGCAGGGAAGGGGTGAGGCCAGGGGCTGGGGAGCAGGTGTGTTGACGGCATCCTCTGTCCTCGGGGGCACAAGCTACAAGGGTCCCAGTTTATCACCACAGCCCCAAGTGTGCTCTGCTTTTTATTCATTAATAAGATGTATTCTAACAGGAAGTAAAATAGTCGTAAAATAATAATAATTTTATTAATATATGATAATTTTAGAAATTACAAAGTCTAAATGCATCTAATGTTTATGTTTATACTGTTGATGAACATTTGCTCCTGTATCCAGTGGGTCACCTAGTAGGTGGGAGGGAGGAGGGGAAACAGGGAAACAGGCCAGCGAGCTGCCTGGTGGGCCCGCCCAGGGGCTCCGTGCACGGCAGGGACACACAGGTGGGGGTTACTGTCTACCAAACTCTGAGCTGAGTGCCAGCGGCATGGGGGGGAGCCTCACCTGGGGGGACCTCACCTGGAGGACCCTCACCTTGGGGAGTCTCACCTGGGGGGAACCTCACCTGGGAGAGCCTCACCTGGGGAAGCCTGGCTCTGTCCTCATCACGGACCCCACAGCCACGGCCACCTGCACACACGTCCTGGCTCCGCTTCCCCTTGTCCACTGAGGAGCACCTCTGCTGGACGCACATGTCCCACCTGCGGCCCCAGCCCCTCCTCGCCGGGGGCCTCTGGGACCCTCAGTCTCCTCCTTGTCCTGCTCCCCTGCAGCTGCCCTCGCGGAGCGCTTCCGGGTTGGATCCCTTGGTTAGGTTTTCTGATAATCACTTTGTCTACTCACCTGTTCGCTCCTTAAAAGAAAAATAATTACAAAACTTCACAGAAAAAAAGATGTTTAGTGACGGGCTTGATCGCAGGTGAGATTGCCCCAGACCGTAAATTCCTCGTGAGGGAGGCCCCAGGTCACAGGGTTACAGGCAGCGCAGGTGGGCCCCTCCGTCTGCCTGCGGGCCTGCCCCGAGGGCTGAGGGACCGAGGGGCTCCCACCCCGGCCCCGCCTCCGGCGATGCCTTCCTCGCTGGGACGATCCATAATCCAAGCCGGGAGCTCACCCTGGGCCCCGACTCCGCGAGTGTGTGCGACGCCGAGAACCCGGGCTGAGCTGGGTCCGGGCCCCGCCGCACCCACCACGCTTCCCCACGGCCGTCACCGGCGGCCCGGCCTCGGCCACACACGGCAACTCGCCGGCTCCTGCGGCCTCGCCAGGCCCCCGGCTGCTGCAACCGAGTCGCTAACGGGCCCGGATCTCTAAGCCGCAGCCGGGAAATGCACCGACGGGCTCACGCCGCCTGAGATCCAAGGGGCCTCCCGACAGGTGCCACTCCTGAGGCGGCGCAGCCGCCCACCCGCGACTCGGGAGCAGCAACAGCTGTCGGGCACTTTGCGGGGAATCACGGGGAATACCTGGTGCGAGCGCCTGTATCCGTTTTCTATTCTGCGAAACACACGGCGCACGAGCTCAGGGTCTGCGGTCCGGCCGGGGGGAGCGACAGGCCGCGCTGGCACCCGCGGGCCTCGGCCGTGGAGCGAGGACAGAGCCCTCAGCTGCGGGGACCCCAGTCTCCCCGCCCTCACCTGATGAGGCCTGGACCACCGGTGGCTCAGAGCCTCCCGACCGGGAGCCTTCGTGAAGCCCACGGAGCCCCTTCCCTGCCGGAGGGGACCCCACCCTGCGGGGGGACAGCTGCGCCCGGGCAGGGGCCACCGGGCCATGGCCATGTCCCCAGGAGACTCGGTGGTGCCCAGAGCAGCATCTCACTGCCCGCCCTGTCCTGGTGCTGCGGGGCATCCCTCCACGGGGCCCAGGCGTCCCCTGGAGATGGGGGCGGGGGTCGGCTCGGCGCCCACAGTGGGTCTGTGCTGGGTCTGCACCGGGGCGCACCCGAGGCCTCCTTGAGTCGGGAAAGTCGTTTGTTCAAGTCTCCAGCTTTGGGTAGACACCAGACAGCGGGTTGGTGGTGGAGAGCGGGCTGGAGGGCGGGGGGGAGGGGGTCGCAGCGGGGGAGCCCGGGGTGTGAAGGGTGGGGACCCTGGGAAGCCCCCTCCCACCCGGTTCCCAGGGCTGCTGGGCGCCGTGTCAGGGCCGGGGCCCCGGAGAGGGAAGTGGACCGCGGGCTCGGTGCGTCAGGCTCCTTTCCAGCGGCAGCGTCCTGGTGTGGGGCTCACCAGATAGCGGCAGCCCCCCTACATCCGCCCCCGACTCGCAAACAGTTTAGGATCCATTCCAGAAAAATCACTTCCCGGCTCTCTGGGTACAACCGGTATTGATTTTGTTGCGTCTCCCGATAAACGGAGTATCGTAGACACTGCAGCTTCCCAGGACTTGGGGCTACGTGACCCCGGCAGTGGACGCTTGGGGCACAAGGGACTCAGTGCAGGGACCGTGCTCGGCGCCGGCCCCACGGACGGGCCACCCGATGACGCAGATTTCCCGGAGCGCGCGGCGGGGATGGTGCCCTCTGCACGGCTGCTCTGCACGCGGGGGAGCCCCGGGAGGTCAGCCGGGCCGCGACCGGGGCCCCTGCACTCGGCGGGAGGCCTCCAGGCTCCCTCGTCCTGTGCGACGTGCGGGATCGTGGTCCCCGGGATCCACGCGCAGCTGCCTGACCCCGCTCGGCCTTCAGGCCCTGCCCTGGTGCCGCGTGTGATCACACAGGGGCTGGGGTCATGCCGGGGCACCGGGCTCCAGGCCCTCCTTGGACGCGTCCTCACCCCCACCAGGCGGCCGTCAGGGCAAAGCTGGCCTGAGCCAACACCCCTCTCCCAAACTTCCTGTCGTCCCAGAGCTTTACATCTTTTTTTTTTTTTTTAAGATTTTATTTATTTATTCATGAGAAACCCAGAGAGAGGCAGAGACACAGGCCGAGGGAGACGCAGGCTCCCTGTGGGGAGCCCGATGCGGGACTCGATCCCGGGACCCCGGGGTCACGCCCTGGGCTGCAGGCGGCGCTGAACCGCTGAGCCCCCGGGATCCCCAGGGCCTTACATCTTCACGGCCCCAAACTCCAGCCACAGCTTAAACCGGAAGCTGGGATCGCACTTGACAGCGGCCACTTGGTCGCCCCCCAGCTGGCTTCGGCCCACCCTCCCTCCACCCCGCCCACCCTCCTGGCTCTCTCCTGCTCTCCCTCCCCAGGAAGGCAGGTGCTCGGGAGAGCCCGGGGGTGGGGGCCGGCGTGTCCGTGACTCCCCCTGACCCAGGAGGCCGGCCGTGCGGGCCCCTCAGCGCGGCCATGCAGACCCCGCGTCGCCCCAGGCCCTCGCCACCGCTCATCCCCCATATCTGGGTAGAGGAGCAGCTCCCCTGGGTGCCTGCCCCTCCCCCCCACCACACGGGGCACCCACGGGTATTTACCCCCAGGACACAATGACGGGAGCCTGTGGGCTGGGGAGCAGCGAGCAGTGAGGTGCTGGGCGGGATTCCCAGGACGTCCCAGAGCCCGAAGCCCGGCCGGCGGGGTGGGGAGCCCAGCGAGGGGCCTGGGACCCCCCGACCTGCCCACACTCCCTCCCTCGCTCCTCACCGGCTCTCGGAACACCAGCCGGCCCTCGGCTCTGTGCTTCCAGTTTTTTAATTTTATTTTTATATTTATTTTTATTTTTTTTGCTTACAGTTTTTTTAAAAAAACTTCCTGTCCTGGAATTGGAGTGAAAGTCCGTGCGTCCTTAACCTAAATCTGTATCTTGGCTCTGTTGGCTTTCTTGACTTTTGGGAAAATGCTCAGCCGTTCCAACCCTGACTTTCTTTTTTTTTTTTAAGATTTTATTGATTCATGAGAAACACACACACAGAGAGAGAGAGAGAGAGAGAGAGAGAGAGAGGCAGAGACGCAGGCAGAGGGAGCAGCAGGCTCCATGCAGGGAGCCCAACGCGGGACTCGATCCCAGGACCCTGGGTCACGCCCTGGGCCGGAGGCAGGTGCTCAACCCCTGAGCCACCCAGGGATCCCCGACCCTGAATTTCTGTTGGAAAAAGCCGTGGCCAATACCTCCCACCGCGTTCTGGAAAAACCAGAGAGAATCGTAGGGCGCCCCTGTTCTACTTGAAGTCTGGCCTACGGACCTCGGTGAAAACCACGCGTGTCCTGGTTTCGGGCGTCTCTAAACGCCGCCTTATCGTCCATCCACCCAGATGATAATTTCCACGAAGCGCCGGAACCAGGTCTCACGCAAGACAAAGCGCCGCACAGGACACCGCCAGTTATTTTGAGGTCGGAGGCCTGCCTGGCTTCCACGTCGTCCCCGGGGCACGCGGGGCACCGACCAGGGAACTCGGCGACCTTCCGCGCGTGCTCGGGATGATTCTACAGGGAAAAAAAAAAAAGCAGTGAGGAGGTTTGGCCCGAGCTGTCCTCCGGGCGGGAGACCGGGCAGCAGGCGCGGCGGCAAGGAGCGTCCCCCCATCAAGACAGACTTGCTCAGCGCAAAGGCCGAGCTCCGGGAAACTTGGCGCCCGCCTGGGTTGCCGTAAGGGCCTGCGGCTCCTGGGAGCTCGCGAGCCCACCTGAGGGGCCGAGCAGCTTCGCTCGCTGCAGGTGCGCGGTACTTACTTCAGTAAAGATGCATTTCAGAGTCATTTTGAAAATATTACCTCCCCGATGCGGCGAGGGGCTGCCAGGAAGTGTGCACCCGCGGACCCGCAGCCGCTTGACAGCAGGATCCCCACCGCCTGTGGTTTCCGGGGGCGTCCCCGGGGATGCGGGTGGATTGGGATTTCGGGGAAGAGCGTCCGCAGCCACCTCCTCACTGGCGTGCCCGGCCCCCCGCTCGGCCCCCATCGCCTTTGCTTGAGGGCCTTTTCCCCAAATCTGTATTTGCAAAGAAAACCCGGATTCTGGCTACCGAGTCGCATCTGTCAGCGCACGGGGCGAGGGGACACCCCACAGGCTTGAGTCTCGTTACACTTGGCATTTTACTTGGTGTCTGGTGGGCAACCCGGGCGGCCTCACCGTTCCCAGACTCAACTCCTTTCACGCGACCCCTGAGGCCCAGGAGATGGCCCGGGACAAAAGTTGTGTCTCCTGCATGTAAGAGGCTGCGGCTCGAACCGGACCCGTGAGCACAACCGTCTTCATGTCCTTGAGGTTTGTGGATAAAATGCACGTCCCATCGGGACGCACCGCGCCTCGGAGCGCTGCCCTCCCTCGCACCCTGGGCAGGCGCATCCCCGGCCGCCTTCCCTCCGCAGCCCGTTGCTCCCGATCGCAACATGGGTTGGTTGCGACCTGGGGCCAGTCCCCCCCCTTGGCGGCCGGTCTTCTGGACGCAGGGAGGAGGCGGCATTTCCGGGGAGGAAAGAGCCAGTTTATGAGGAATTTACGGAAAGATGTTGGGCGGGGAGGGGAGCGCATCGGCCTCTCCTGCCCACTTCAGCCCGACCTGAAACCTGCTCAACCCGCTGAACCATCCATGCGCATCCCCTCCTCCTGCTCCAAGAGCAGGTTGGGAGGTGACAGTTGAGACGCACGTTGGTCCAACAGTCCCGAGAAAATAAAGCCCCTCCGGGCGGATGAGGGGAGGCGACAGGAGGAGCTGGGCCTGACAGGGCGGCCCCCCCCGGGGCACAGTGCCGTCCACCCCCGCCCCCAGTGACCGCCCCGGAGCTTGCCCTGCTTCCCGGTGTCCAGCACCAGCTGACGGGGGCCGTGGGTGTGGACTCAGTTTAATCCAGAAAAAGGCAAAAGGGCAGCTTTCGGGGCTCAGGCCCGGTGACGTGGACATGCAATGGCGGGTTCCAGAGCTTGGTGTTCACACGGCTGCGTCGGACCACACCGCAGGGGAAGTGGCACCTGGGGGGGGCAGGTTTACCGGGCGGGGGTCACCCTGGGGCTCACAGCGACCCCCCACTAGTGTGCGGCCGGGCCAACAACCCTGGGAAGTCAGGTGGCCACCCGGGATTGGAGTGAGGGCCACAGGCCGCCGAGGTCTGCGGTGGCGGGGGCCAGGGGCACCCCCAGACAGCGCCCACAGCCAGGTCCTGGACGGTGCGGACGCCCCGCAGTCGGAGGCTCCTGATGGGCCTGCGGTTGGCTCGTGTGCAACCCCAGCAGCCGGCCGGGCCCGGGTCAACCTCTGGCCCTGCGCACACCGCCCTGCGCACACCGCCCTCGCCTCGGGGTTTCCTGCCCGTCTGCAGAGGCCGAGCCGAGGGGTGGCGAGGGGCTGGCGGGTGGTGGGGCGGGGTCCCCCACCTGGCAGCGGGGGCTCTCCCCGGAACAGACGCCACCGCGGCTTCATGTGAGCCCCGCAGAGCCCCAGGTGCATCTGGGCCACAACCTCCGATCGCGGGGTGACCCCAGGCCCGGGCCGGCCTCTGCCGAGGGGTCCCCACGACACGTGTCTCCAGACGTGATTGCGACCGCGTGGTGACCTCTGACCTCACTGCCCGGATCCGACGCCTGAACCACGTGCTCGTCGTCTCAGTGGTTCGCAGGTCGGGTTCGGTGGACGTGGGTCCATCTATTTGGGTAAAACGGATGACTTTCCCGCGTGGGAGTGTGCGTCTGCTCGCGGGTTTGAGGCGGCCGCCCCGCTGTTGGTGGCTCTGAGCTGGGTCTGGGCCCCCGGGGTGCCCCCCCACCCCCGCCGGCTACAGAAATAAAGGCATAACGTGAAAATGCCACGTGGCTTTGTGCACCCGGGAGATGGCGGGGGGGCCCTCAGCCTCCTGCAGAGGCTCCCCCTGCGCCTGGGGAAGCGGCTCCTGGTTCCGGGCCAACCCTGGCGGGGGTGAGGGGCAGGGTGGCCCGTCGAGTCCAGGACATCGGCTCCTGCAGTGGTGACCTCGGCGGTTCAGGCGGGCTCAAACAGTGCAGCCGCGGGGCGGGGGGGTAGCTGGCCTTGCTTCTGGAACCTTCTTCAGGACGCTCCACCCTCCAGGCCGGGCAGATGCAGGGCAATGCGAGGAGGCCCCAGGAGCTCTCCAGGGAGCACTGATACCCCGTCCTGAAGTTGCTCTTTTTGTGATGAATTAAGGGTGAGTCCCGGGGAACGATGGGGCCGGTTCCACCTGTGACAAGACATGATGTTTACAGCAGCTCAGGGATCCCGCTGGGGATCTGCGGGGCCGCCCCACTCAGGACACCCTGCTGCAGGCAGGCATTTCCTCAGAGCCGGGCTCCTGCCCACCCGTCGGGCTCATCCACGTCCACACCCGCTTCCTCCTGTTTACACCCTTTACTCCTCGTGGTCGGGTCCCCACCCCCCTAGCTCGGCACCCCCACACCTCTGAGCTTGGCCCCCCTCCTCCCAGGTCAGCCCTTCCCCCCAGCCCGGCCCCCTGCCCCCAGCTCGGCCCCCCCAGCTCCGCCCCCCCAGGTCCACCCCCCCAGCTCTGCCCTCCCCCGTCCTCCCCCCCAGCTCGGTCCCCCCCAGGTCAGCCCCCCTGCAGCTCGGGCCCCCTGCCCCCAGCTCAGCCCCCTCCCCCCAGCTCAGCCCCCCCAGGTCAGCCCCCCCCCCCCACCTGCCGCCAGAACACTTTGAGTAGCGTCTGTCCCTGTTGGAGTGGGGGCTGGATTCACCATTTGGCGCTGTGATAGGTCCCTGCTCCTCCCCTGGGCTCTGGGGGGGCCGCCTCGTGGGGGCCTGAGCTTCCTCCCTCTGGTCGCTGGGTGGAGCCTGGCCTCCAGCCTGTCCCCGTGACGGCCACGAGGAGCCAGCTGCCCGCTGAAAGCAGCAGGTGGCACCAGAGCTTCTCCTTTTAACAAACTGTCCTCACAGGAGTCTGAGGCTCTGGGGACGTCCCGGGCGCCGGTCAGCGGGGCTCCCGGGGCCTGAGGAGCCCGCTCGGCGTCCACACCTGCCAGCCCTGGTCTCAGCAGCTGTTCCAGGCCAGAGTCGCCCGGGGGAGCACAGGCCCCGCGGGAGAGCAGGCCCCATTTCGAACGGCTCCTACGGGCGCCTTCTGCAGACTTGCCGTCCACCGTGTGGAACGGCCTTTCCTCTGTTCATCCCTAATGTACCTCCTCTCTAGGAGTCCAAGGTTCCCCTAAAATTCCTGTATTTGATGTTGGGGATGTGGTTCGTCCAGCATATCGTCCCCGTCTGGTGACCTCCGAGGCCTCCCTGGCCTGTGTCCGCCCCCCTCGTGGGTGGCGCCCTGAGCTGGGGGGGCCCAGGTGGGCGGGACGCCCCAGATGAGGGGTCGGGGGGGCATGAGCACCCACCACCCTCCGGGAAGAGGGGCCCGAGCAGTGGGACTCCAGCCTGGGCGGGGCCCCGGGGAAGCAGGTAGCCTGGCAGGGCCGGGCCGTGACCCCTCCGTGGAAGGCCGGGGGCCAGGGGCTGTCCTGCCGCGGTCTGGTCCCACGGGGCAAACCTCGTGCCGTGTCCTGGTGGCGCACGCCGGAGCCGTGCCGGGCTCCTCCCTGAGCGTCCTCTGGATACTAGGCCTGACCTGAGCGTCCGTTTATTGGGGGAACCCTCTCCCCACCCCGTCCTAGGCCCTGGCTGCGCCCTTCCCCGCGACCCCGTGACCCCGCTGGCTCAGTGACCTCATGACTGTGACCCCTGTGACTCTGTGACCCTGCTGGCTCCATGACCCCTGTGACTCCGTGACCCCATGACTCCGCTGGCTCCGTGAACCCGCTGGCTCTGTGACCCCCGTGACTGTGACCCTGTGACCCCGTGACACGTGAGTGACCGTGTTTCCCGAGGGGCCACGGCTGCCATCAGCCAGCGTGAGGGTGGGGACCCAGGTCTGGAGGCCTCATCCTTGGGGTCCCAGCGGCGGCACCCGCGTCACCCGGGAGCCTGGGAAAGCGCAGGTTCAGACCCGGCCGGGCCTCCCGGGTCACGGGAGCCACCGACCCGCATTCATGTTGGGGCTCCAGCCTCCCTGCCGTGTCGCCGCCCTCGCTTCCCCAAGACCCCAGTGTCTCCTGTCCTCACTCAGCGGGAATGGCCATTCCCTGGGGCGGGTGACGCCCCAAGCCCCGCGGTCCAGGGGCAGCTCCGTCTCGCAGCGCTCCCCGGGAACACCAGCGCTGGCATGACCTTGCCTTTGACCCGCTTCTGGGTGCCTCAGACTCTCCGTCCTGGAAGACGGTGCGTGAACCAGGGAGACCCTGGCTGTGACGGTGACTGAAACATGACCCACGAGGCTGGAAGGCTTGAAAAGTGGTGCCGGCTGCTAAAGAAAGTGCCATGTTTCTTCGGGTCCGCTGCTGACCCACGTGACACCGCGCTGGACAGACGGCGCGGAGGAGTGACCCAGGCCACACAGGTGCTGGGACCAGGTGTGCTCTCCAAGCTCCTCCAGATGCTCCCCTACAGCTGGAATTCTCGCTTTAAATAGTAAGAGAAACACACCATCTAAGAATGGGATCTTAAAGCTCCTTTTGTTCATGAAATAAAGTCCTAGTATAAAAGGAATTGTGGTGATTGGAAAATAATATATGAAATGCAAAGTGCTGTTTTCAAAGACAGCGGATTTAAAGTCTTAGCGAAACAGACACAATCCCCTGGATTTTTAGCGTTTTGCTGTACTTTACATTTAAACAGGCGACCTCAGTCCCCGGCAGTTGCTGTAAAGAATGGGGCGTATAATGTGTGCTTCGCTCTCGTAGCAGTGAAACCTTATTTATCGACCCACCTCCTGTATTCTGCCAGGGGAGGCCCTTCCCGGGGGGTGGCGGAAAGCGCAAACACGACGAGGAGCGCGGCTCGCATGGGCCCTCGGCCACAGGCTGTCGTCACGTTAATTAAGCCAGGACGGAGCCCTCGCCTCGCTCTTCCTTCCCGCAAGCCTGAGCGAGACAGGCAAGAGCTCGGCATCTAATCCAGTAGGTTCTAAAGATGCTGCTGGAAACAAACGGAAAGGCTCCAAACTGGGAAGTGGGGGGAAATACGATCTTGAGCTGAACCACACTCAGCAGAAAAGAATCAAAATAAGTGAACAGAATTAAGATATTTTGAGGCTGTCAGTGTGAACTACAATGCAGGAGACAATGCGAGCAGCACACTGAGGTCCTACAGCTGGCCCCAGGTCAGCACGGAGGGAGCGGAGGGCACGGACGGAAGGACGGGTGACGGGCCAAGGCCTGGGCGCCGCTCCCTGCCCGGACTCCCTCCCGTCCTGCCCTCCGTCCTCCCTCGCCTGCCCTCGGCTCGCTCCCTCCTCTCTCCCCGAGGAGTTTTACCCACTGACACGGTCAGCCATGGTCAGCCACGCGAGGACCGGGTGGTTAGGGAGGCTGGTGGGACCTCTCGGCCAGGAAACCTTCACGTTCAGACTTTTTGGCCTTTAAAGCAGATAATGAAGAAATACAGAAATACACACATCAGTGACTGCGTAGATACGGCTCCGTGTACCCAGCCAAGTGGTCCTGGAGACGCAGCCTTACGTCCCACCCGAGGCCCCAGGCCCCGCAGGCCTTTCCCACATCTGACATGCCCGCAGCACTGCGTGTGGCTTCCTGGGGGCACACGAGTCTGGAAGCTCCTGAGGCTCAGAGACAGGCCCCCGAAATCCCTGAAGACCCGGGCGCCCGGTGAGCACACCTCCAGTCCTGGTGACGGCCCGGGTGGAGTTCTTCTCTGTCTGGTGATGTGATTGGCAAACACCCTTTTAAAGGTCACATTGGCAGATGGGAAACGGGAGCTGTGAAGGGCGCAAGGGCTGCATCAGGACGTGGGCTGAGGGTCCTCGGCTCCTGCCCCTCACAAACGGCTCAGGGACCTTGTCTGCACCCACACTGTGCTCACCTTTGCATTCATGCGTTTAGTCAGTCAGCAAACACCGGCTGGACACCTCTCAAGCAGCAAGTACTTGATAGAGAGATGGGTGAGAAAATAGGTTTCCTGCCCCCTGAGCAGACCTGCTCAATGAAGGACCTAAAGGAAGAAACAGACGACGAAGCTGGACACTTCCGATGCTGACAACAGCGTGGAAAACAGCCCGGCCTCGATGCAGAGGCTCCCGAGACAGGGTGGGAGCAGGGACGATGAGGAAGCCCGGAGCGGGAGGGCCACGCGGAAGGTGTGCCCCGCAGGTGACCCGGGGCAGAACCGTAGTCACCAGGCTGCGCGGCTTTTGATGAAGTTGGAGAGGAGGGCGAAGGGTGGTCCGGGGCCCCCAGGAAGTGGATTGGGGTGCATTGGAGGGGGCCCACGGGGAGCAGAGACCTCACAAGGCAGCCTCTGTTGCCAAGGGTCACTGCATCCAGAGCAGACTGTGGGGCAGCACCAGACCCGGAGCCGCCGGCGCAGAGCACTCGTAGCACCACCTGCCAAACGTGGGGGCCACGTAGGAGCTGCAGAGTCACAGGATATGTTAGAAAAGGAGGGAAAAAAAAGAAAAGGAGGAAGGCTGAACATTAAGTCATCATCTCAAGAAGTTAGAAAAATATCAACCAGATAAGAGGGGTAATTAGTGAAATAGAAACCTCATGCGATAGAAAGCCTAAAGCCAAAGAATAGATCTATAAAAACACTATTAATATTGACAAGTCTCTACAGAGCCTACAGAAGCCAATTCAGAGTTGCCAATATCAAGAATAAAAAGGACATCTAATTATATAAACTGCAGATTAAACAAAATCTAATAAAATAATACTATTAACAAAGTGTTGCAATAAATTAATATTTCTTAGACAAGTATGACTTACTAAAATGGACCTACCAATTTCCCATCAAAACAGCACTTTGGGACTTATTACCTTTGGAGAATGTTTGGATACATGTCAACATTTCAAAAATGGTCACTAAAAAGAGAATAGGAAATCAATAAATAGCTTTGTAATTACAAAGAGTGAAAAATATGAAATGAATCAATCGATTCAAAAGCAGTTAGGAGAGTAGGAAATAGAAAACTATCAATACCTGGGTCACATAGCCACGAGACAAGGTGGTTGTACGTGCAAATACATCTCCCATCAAAGTACGTGCACACAGATGAAACGTGCAAGGTCAGATTCAAGTGGTTGTTCAGCCGAATACAAAAAAGATAAAGATAAAATATATACAAAAAAACAAAATAAAACAAACCTTCCCCCCCAAAAAACAAAAAGGATACAGATAGTCAAATTCACCTATAAGAGACTCATCAAAAAACATTTTTTTAAGGCATTTAAAAAATATTCCCTCATATTTATTCTCTAAATAGTTTGTAAAAGTTTAGGATTATCCCTACTTCAATGCATTGATGTGATTCATATAAAACCTTTGAGCCTGTTAGTATTTTTGTAAGGAGGCTTTAAACCAGTTCTTTAATTAGTTTAACAGCATATGCATTTCATTATATTCTTAAATCATTATTTTTCAGCCTTTAAAAAAAGTATCTGTGCTGTGAGCACCAATGGCCATAAATTGTCCTCTGTACACTGGTTTCCCTGTCTCAAAAAGTTTAATACGTAGTATTTTTGTTAGTCATCTGCACATATTTCCTAGCTTTCTTTGGTATTTCTTTCATCCGTGAGTGATATATGTATTTAATTTACTTTATAAACCTATGCCATTGTATGTTAAAATGACATTCGACTTCTTATTTCTAACAACGGTGCCATGGTCAGGAAAGTTCTATTTCTTACACTGAATTATTGTAATGACCTCAGCTTGTTTACGGCTGGTACGTGGTCAGTTCTTAAATGTTCCGCATGTGCTTGAGGAAAATATACTCAAGTCTTGGGTGTGGATTTTTATATCTGTTGAGTTAAGATTGTTAATTTTGTTGCTCAAGGCATCTGTAGCAAACCATAGACACTACGTACACAACAAAGCAAAAACAACGTATCAAGACAAATTTAGGATATCCCAGAAAGGACTAGATGGTTTTAATATTACAAATATATTAATGTGATGAGAAATTGCTATCAAGCTAAACATAAAAACCACATGGGCTTCCTACTAGATATAGAAAAAACAGCATTTGAGCAAATTAAACACCCATTTATGATTTTTTTAAAAAATAACTCTTAGGAAACCAAAAGAACTAAACATTTTATAAAAGTCGTGAAGGCTATTTACCAGAAAATGGAGTAAGCATCATACTTAGTTTGAAGACAGCCAGAGACGGCCACTAATAGCACTACTACTCAACATCACACTTTGAGTGATAATCCATCATTCTGTAAACTAAAATAACAAAAAGCTATAAAGACTAAAAAAAAAAAAAAAAGCAAAAAGCTCTATTTTTATTTGAATATGATTGCTTATTTAGCAAAACCAAGAGAATATAATGAGGAAAACTATCACTTTTTATTAAACAAAATTAAAGAATAATCAATGAACCTACATACCATATTCATGGACAGGCACACTCATTATCAGAAAGATGTCACCCACTCCCTGATGACTCTATAAATTCTCGGTAGTTCTAGTGAAAATCTCAACAGGTTCTTACATGGATCTTGAAAATGTCATTTCAAAATTTATGTAAACAGGCAATTTTGGAAAAAAAAAATGGCATGATGACTTTTCCAAAAATGTGTATGTATATATATTAGAAAGGTAAAAAAAATAAATTAATTAATTAAAAAAAAAAAAAGAAAGGTGTAGGGAGCTCACGTGGTCTAAAAAGAATTAGCGAGCGTGCGCTATGGAGCCACAAGTCGCAGAACTGAAGCAGAAGATCGAGGACACGTTGTGCCCTTTTGGCTTCGAGGTTTCCCCCTTTCGGGTGGCATGGTATAATGCACTCTTGCCTCCAGCCTTCCACCTACCCCTGCCAGGACCTACCCTGGCCTTTCTGGTGCTCGGCACACCTGCCACGTTTGGCCGAGCCTTCACACCCTTCCTTCAGAGCTGCCACCTCCGACAACTGACTGACCCGTGGACCAGTGCGTGGCCTACCACCTGGGCCGCGCTAGAGAGAACCTCCTGGAGTTGAAATAGGAGTCATCGCTGACTACGGGGTACACCCTAATCGGCACCCCAAGATTCTGGCCCAGACTGCAGCCCATGTGGCAGGAGCTGCTGACTACTACCAACGAGAGGATGTGGAGGCTGACCCCTGGGGGACCCAGGAGTGTGCATACACCCCAGATATGGGGGCTGGTGTGCCACCAGAGGAGTGGTGCTGCTGCCGGGAATAGAGGTGCCAGATCTGCCACCCACGAAGCCCCTGGACTGTGTACCTAATTGCTGATTGAATCACCCTCCTTGAAGGCTTTACTTTCCATGGGCGTGATTGGACATACCGGGAAGCCGTGACACCACAGGAGCGCTACTCGGAAGAGCAGAAGGCCTACTTTTCTCCTCCTCCTGCCCAACGCTTAGCCTTCTTGGGCTTGGCCCAGCCTTCAAAGGATACCAGCCCTCCATCTCCTGAGCTACCTTTTACCACATTCAGACCCAAAAAGCCCCAGAATGCCAGCAGAGCCCGGGGCTGGTCAGCCCCAGTGTCTCCCCACCTGCGTCCCCTGGCCCTTGATATCCTTCCTACCCTGGGATCCCTATTTATAAGTGGTACTTGCTGGGACTCATTTTGCTTTTTGGCAAAGCAAGAGACTTTATTTTGATACAGTCTTTATTCTTGATAGAAGAATTATAGTGGAGATCTTGATAGAATTATAGTAGAGATCTTCAACGAAGATAAGGCTCAGAGAACTTAATCAAAACAAAGGCAAGACAGATTCAGAATTCCCCCCTGGTTTGAAACATGGGATTCCTGTTACTATTTCTCTGCTCTGCTCCAATAGGCTACTTGTTACAGAACCTTTATAAAGGGTCATCATGCCCTAGTGACCCCTGCCTCAGAGGCTTGTTGTGGGGACTGGATAAACGCCTGTAACACACTTCTGAAAAAAAAGAAAAAAGAAAGAATTAGCTTCTACAGAATGGGTAATGTCGATAAAATAATACAAAAATGCTGAAACCCAATATAGTGGGCAAAACACACAAGAAGTCTGTTCACAGAAGAGAAATCCTCAATGATCATCATAAGTATATTGAAAAATATGGGAAACCATGCCAGTAATCCGGGTGGTACAAATGAAAGTCGAGTGAGATGCCATCAGACCTCATCAGGTGGTTAACAACGTGCAGGTCCCAAAATACCACATCTGAGGTCACGTGAGACCCCAAGCCTGGATGTGCGACGTGCCAGTGGCTCATCCCCCTGCAGTGGCCCCTTAAAAACTGAGTTCAGGGGGAGATTTGTACGTGTAGTGATTCTCCTCCTGCCTCTGCACCCTGGGGATCCATCACCCGTGTCCCAAGGAGACCTACAACCATCTTTACGGCCACATTATTTGTAAGAGAGAAACACTGGAAATGTCAGTGACCGTTACAGGAGAATGGAAAACTACATCGCATTAGATCATTGCAGAAAGTCGTAATATCTGATTTCCAGTTAGGTGGTGCCCTTTCTTAAAGAAACGAAGTTATCTTAATTGGATTCCTCATGATTTCAAGATATCGAATTATCATAATTTCGAATTCTGTTCCTAATAAAACTATTTGTTTCAAGCTTTTTCCTCTTAAATAAAGGGACTTTCTGTTCTCTCCCCTCCTCCCCAGCCCCGTCTCTCTCTCTCTCTCTCTCACACACACACATTCTATCCTTATAAAATGAAGAAGAGAGAAAATGTTAGCCCCTTAAAATGCAGGCTGCCTACTTGGAGATAATATCAGGGATTTGCAAATCGGTGTTCGTGATCCTGGACCTGCTGGTTCAACAGGTTTGTTGGCATAAATTCTTCATGGAAGGAGCCTGGACATCCAAGCGACGTCCACTCGACATTAAACCGTGTGATTCCCATCTTCATGGGTCACGTCTTCTTCCACAATAAAGGGCTTTCTCCACTCCCTAGTCGGGGAAAACAAAAGATGTAAAAACCCTTCAGGCAAACCCCCTGCGCCTCGCCCTGAGTCCCCTCGCCAGCTTCCACACCCAGGTGGTTCCCCTCCTGCACTTTTCTCCTAAGCATCGCATGTTTTTCTCTTTTGTCAGGTTTTACTGATTTGTACCGATATGGTTTGTGCTCATTCTCTAGCTAGCATTTCTCCACATCTTAGTTTCGATGTAGTGCTGTTCCAATTATATGGCATCTTTAAAAAAAAAAAAAAAAAACACCTTTTTTTTTTTTTTACGTACCTGCTTTTAGTGGGAGCATCCCGAATGGGCTGATGATAAATATGGTTTTAATTATCCGTATAAATATTATTTTGTGTGGTGGGACCTGGACACGTTGTGTTTGATCATTGACGGTCTGTCGTCCTAGGAGCCTGCAAGTTCAGGGGTGCAAGCACTCTGCCCGCCGCTGACTGTGCGGGCCCACGGCAGGGAAGTACGCGCTCGTGACGGAACGGACCCCCTACGACCACGTTAGCACGGGAGCATCGCACGAGCAGCCCTGAACCAAGATATGAGACTCCCAGAGGCAGCGTGAGCAGTCCCGGTGCTACGGGGGTCCGAGCCCGCCGAGGGCCGACGGGGGCGCTCACGGTCGTCTCTCCTGCGCTATCGGATTCCTGTGGTGGGTACAGAGCTGGGAGCGTGCAGGGCCACGGGGAGGTCTGTCCAGAGTTTAAAAACTGTAGTAAGGGGTGGCCGGCCGGCTCAGCGGGCGGAGCGTGTGGCTCTCGATCTCCGGGCGGTGGGTTCCAGACCCACGATGGTGTAGACATTACTTAAAAAGAAAGTCTTAAAAAAAGCGAAACAATGATACGAGTCACCATAAGCGGCTGCTTTTCTCCGGCCTGCAACTCGACACCACCCAGGTGCTAATAAGCTGTGCCCGGTACCAATGTTTCATGGATCTCGGCGCCCGGGGCTCCGGGGACTCCTGCCACCGCGTCTCCGGAGTTACGAGGTGACTGCATTTCAGGGGCGCATCTGCGACAGGACGTGACGGCGGACGGCGGGCGGAGGGAAAGGCTGAGTCCAGCTCTGAGCGAGGGGACAGGCGGCGAGAGCCCAGGGGAAGGTGCCGGGGGCAGGGCCCCCGCAGACCCCCAGGGTGGGCGCCCCTCCAGGCACTGGCTCAGGCAGCGTCACCCAGACATGGTCTCGATTTAGGAGGAGGCGAGAACCGGGCAGCGTTACTGGACGTGTCAGGAAATTCCGACGTTCTCTGTTAGAGGTGTCCTCGCAGGAGCATATGGACGCGGGGGACGCTGGAGAGCATCTTGACTTGACCGTGAAGAATCGCGGACACGGATGGCATTGCCGTTTCTGGGGTTTGCTGTGGAACAGGATGCTTATAAGTCGTGACCAAAATTATCCTTTTTTTTTTTAAAAAAGATTTTACTTATTTATCCATGAGAAACACAGAGAGAGGCAGAGACCCAGGCAGAGGGAGAAGCAGGCTCCCTGAGGGGAGCCCGATGGGGGACTCGATCCCAGGACCCCGGGGTCACGCCCTGAGCCCACGGCAGACGCTCAACCGCTGAGCCCCCAGGGCGTCCCAATGACCAAAATTATCTTAAGGCCTGAGAGGTTTCCTATGGGCACATGTATCTGTTGCTTCACACAAAAAATTCCAGATGAAAATGTCTGAAATGTGCTTTTCCATCTCCGTGGAAAGACTGGCAGCTGTCGGCTACACGGCCACACGCTGCGACCACGGGCAGCCGTGACCGAGCGTCCACGGCGTCCGCCCTCCAAAGCGGAACCTGCAGGCCAGCGGCTCGCCCCGGCGGCGGCCAGCGCGACCTCAGAGCGAAACAGTTCCCGTGTTACCTCCTCCCTCAGATGCCCCGTATTATTTCTTAATTAAAAATGATTGTAGTGTCTTAGTTAAACATACGACATTCAGAGAAAGGAACTTTTCACTGCTTTCATTTCTTTTCTGGTTATTATTATTATTATTGTTATTATTATTATTTATTTCCTGACTCTAATGGAGACTTTTTTTTTTAATAGAGGTATGTTGAAAACCATCTGCTTTTTGTCAAGCGGACACAGTGCCACTGGTGGAGAGGAACTGGGTGTTGCTTCGTGCCAACTCTGCAAGGCGTAAATTGTTCATAAGAGTGTTTTAAAAGCATAAGTGGGAGGTAAGCACTTTTTAGGGAAGTTCATTGCTAAGGGGAATGGAGAGGTTGGATTGTGGCTGCATCAAAATATGATCGAGACATGACCACATGCAGGAAAAGCACACACAGGGAACATGCATGATAGATGAAGATACACCATGTGGCATAGTTCACGGAATTTTCAAGTTAGCTACAAACTGAAGCATTAATAATTATTACAGCTTTAATATATTTTACTTTATTTAAGGCATGAGATAATTGGTAAATATTTCGCTAAAAGACACCCTTCATATATAACCTCATGTTTCACATCACCCTGAAGGTCTCGCCGGGAACGCCACGCTATGAAGTATTAGACGCTCTCCCCATCCTCTGTTTTGCAGTAATTAAGATGTGGACCACAGGATATATATTTTCTGATACGTGAAATTGTTCGCAATATGCAAATTCCAACAGCTTTGAAATTACACGGTTTTTGTCACCTTGGGAGATTAGAATTTTTTGAAAATTTGCACATAAATTACATTTTAATGTAATTTTTTTTAAAGATTTTTTTTTTAATTTATTTGTTCATGAGAAACAGAGAGAGAGGCAGAGACACAGGCAGAGGGAGAAGCAGGCTCCATGCAGGGAGCCTGACGTGGGATGGGACTCGATCCCGGGACCCCAGGATCACCCCCTGGGCTGAAGACGGCACTAAACCGCTGAGCCACCCGGGCTGCCCCATTTTAATGTAATTTAAGAGTGTATTTGCGTCTTTCCATCTCAGGGTTGGTTCACTTGAACGACGCCCCCATCATTGCCCTGCGGCTTCAAGAGCCCTTCGAGCATCTATTCTGACTCCTGCTGCCTCGGTGCAGCGACGCGCCTCTCGGGGAAGCACAGTGGTGCCGTGGGCGCCGCGCTGCCCAACGGAGGAACGTGACCTGCTCTGAAGTGTGGCCGTGGTGAGGCCCCTTCCCGTTCCCTCATCCCCGACCCCGCTGCAGCCTCGGGGTCGGGCCCTTGCGGTCCCAGAGGTGAGTGGGGTGGTCACGAGCTGCTGTGCCCGGTCACAGCTCCGTGGTTGCGCCCTGGCGGGATCTGGTCCCCAAGCCCCCAGGGTTCTCCAACTGCAGGGACTCCGGGTGCCTCACCAGGGGGGGAGGACAGATGGGGGTCCCAGCAGGGCCATCGTCTCAGGAGGGGCCACCACTGTATGGCCCACCGCGGCTGCCCGGGTTCCCAAGCTCCGGGCACAAAGTGCGGCTGGATCACCTGCTGGACGCAGAGAATCTCATTTAAAACGACGCAAGCTTTCACCTACTCAATTGCTCACTTACTTCGCTTATTTATTGAATGTCTACTGCATAGAAATAATTTTGAAAGAGTTGTATTTTTTTAAAAGTCTATTTTAATCTTAATTAGATTGATGAGAACTCCCAGAATCATGTTTTAAAGGTAACTGAGGTTGTTGGAATCCTTGTCCTGCTTATATTTATTAACGGGATTACCCATTAATATGATTTCTACGGTTGGTTTAGATACCTTTTTATCCGGAATGGGGGCAAGACTTTTTTTTTTTTTTGGACTCAATCAAATACATCCCCCCACTCGCCTGAACGACATAATAAAGCACAATACTCAGCCTCCGAATATCAAGCCTCCTCATCTGAGCAAGTGCGTCTTAGACACGGGAGACGTCTCGCTGCTCGGGGTTCCCGCGGGTGCTGCAGGTGGGCCGGGCCCGCGCCGTCCTTCTGTGCAAGCTTTGGTCAGTTCTTAGGATGAACTGGGTAGTTCTCCAGCCCAGAACAGACTCTGGGACAGACTCCACGCCAATTCACACAAGCTGCCAGAGAGAACTCGTGGGCCTAACCTTCCGATTCCAGAACCACGACGGGGAGCGTTCATTATTTTAAACATTTCCGTATTGACTAGAGAGTCACATTTCTTTTTAACTTAAATGAGTTTTGGCCAACCGTACTTTTTCATAAAGTAATCCGTTTTATTGGCATTTCCAAACTTGCCCGTGTCCAACTACATGAGGTGACGGTCGCCAGTCCCAGTCCTGCCCATACATCAGAATGGCCCACAGAGGTCACCACGGATGCAAGTCCCGGGCTCGCGGAGCCAGAGCTCACAGTCAGCGCCCGTCCCCCTTGGCGGCCGTGGACCGTTCTTCCTCTGACCCAGCCGTTAATGAGCACCCCAGGCTCGCGGCCCACCGCCACTTGCTGACCATTATCTTCGAGACTCAACTCTCCCCCTGAGAATCACCACATCATACTCTGCATCTTTCCATTATGTTGTTTCCTTAATAATTTGCAGAGTATCTTTACACGTAATAGATACCAACTTCTGTTAGTTCATTAACTTTTTAGGAAATCCTTGTATTTAACAGGATTGTCGGGAGTAATCCACAATCAATACTAACAGGATCAATAATGGAATTCCTGCAACCGGGATTCAAAACAAAACATACGGTTAAATCACCCGGTGTGAGGGTCCTTTTGGACATTTGCTCTGCACCATCGTTGGCTGTGCTGCGTACCCCGTTCTGCTAGACGACTTTCCAGGAAAGACGCATGCGACTAGGCCCGGCCGTCCTCAGCAGACCCACGCCCGGCCCACGGCGGCGAATCTGCTGAGACGGGGGGAAGTAAGCGAGATAAACTCGCAAACACCAATGCCGGGAACCGTGTCCATCACACCGGTGTTTCGGAGTCAGAGCTCAAGGCGGGATCGTCCGGGGCCGTGTGTGGTCTCTGGCAGCTTTTGTGACGTGGTGCTGACGGCGGTCACCTCCTCCGTGCTCCCGGCCTCCACAGGACTCTAAGATGTCACAGGGCTCCTCAACTGGGAATTTGCGACTTGGAATACGACCTCCGGTATCTCAGCGGACAATCCAGTTGGAATCATAACATCTCCACACCCCAGGCATGCCTAGAAAATACAAAAACATTTGCTTCATTTTACAATCTTTACTGTTCTATTTCCGAGCTCGATACCAACACTCTGCCAGAGTCAGTAAAGCAGAATTAACATAAATGGGCAAAATTGGAAATGTGAGCCACGTATCAGAGGGAGAAACCGGGCCGCTGGGAATGTGCACCTCCCAGGGCCGCTTCTCCTGCCCCCAGCACCCGGCGGCTGATATTGCCTTCCTGGCTCGGGTCCTGGCTCGGGCGGTCCCTGCGCTGACAACGCGGGGACAGGCACCAGGGACAGGACAGCGCCTGCCGGGACTGGTCTCTTCCTTTATGTCAGGCTGAAAGCCAAAAAAATAACGTTCTTTATCACAGCAAGGTCGGAAAAAGAGTGGATCCCGGGAGTACAACGCCTGCTGCCCCTGCCAGAGTGGGAAGAGCGGGATAACAAAGCGCCTCGTCCGCGAGGAACAGTCGAGAAGTCACGAAATGCTTTCACGTATGTGATTTCACATCCTCACAGTTATGAGATTTTTAGAGGCCGCTTCGATGGCGTTTGGGAGGCCGAATGTCTTGCTTCGGATCAAGGGTGTTCTATACGACTCTTTCCCTGAGAGGTCACTTTTCCTTGTGAGCCTGTTTGCTTACCTGCAAGAGTAGAATTTTGGTTGAACAATGTTGGAATTCCGTTTCTTCTGTGATATTTTATCAAAGTCCTCTGCTCCAGGTCATACACACGAAAACTGGGTCAAGGAAGCAAAAAACCTGCGTGGGTCACACCCGTAAAAAGGTGCTCCCACTTTCCTGCTCCCACACCAAACCACGTCGCCTAAACTGTGATCGTTGCCCCGGATGCCGCGCCGGGGGCGCTGCTTGACGTCTCCGTAAGACCAGGATAGAAGAGGCGCCGCGCGACCCCACCGAGGTCCGCGGGACCCCTGAGGAAATGCGCACAACCAGCGACCCCTCCTCGCTCTGCACCCAATTAGGGTCAGTTAACTCTACATTGAAGAATCCCGGAGTTAGGTTGACCCTGACTCTACCTGGGACACGACTATTTTCGTGTGGAATAAGCAAATTCAAACGGATCGGTCGTCAGAGTAGCTCATGTGAACACAGGCTCAGAAACAGGTGGTCACAGGTGCCCACAGCGGCCGTGACAGGGGCTGTGACCGGGCGGCGAGGAAGCAGAGGCCGCTGCGTGTCCCCCCGATGGGACTCGTGATGGAAGCGGGTGTCGCTGGGCCCCCGGCGGCTGGAGCTTCTTGAGAAACCACCAATGTGAAGGAAGCTGGCCGCCCCCGGTTACCCTTCCTGCAGGGGCGGCCTGCCCACCAGCGACAGCAGTGACGGCAGAGGGGACACGGGCCTGCCCCCAGCCTCGGTGGGGACCACCCCGAAGCTCAAGACACCAGAGACCGCGCCCCGTAAACCTGCAGCTTTCCTGGGCAAGCTGAGCGTCCCGGGGCGGGGGGGGCAGCCCTTCTCCCATGTTACAGGAGTGCACGCAGCTTCCGGAGTTTTCCCTCACCCTTTATGGGGACCCCCAGGCGCTGACCACTAGGCAATTCATGTCCTTTTACACACAGACACACGCGGGCTAGTGTCTCGGCTCTGCACGCATAGTAGGGAATATAGGCATGTACAGAAATCACATAACATACAGTATAGGCCGTATATAAGATCACGTATGTGTTATATTTAACACGTATCATTAAATTAAAATACGCGACGAGAAAATATATGCTGTATTTCTTTTTTAAATTATTTTATTTATTTATTTATTCATGAGGGACACAGAGAGCGGCAGGGACACAGGCAGGGGGGGAGGCAGGGACCCCGCGGGGAGCCCGACACAGTTGCTGAGTCCCGGTGACGCAGACCGGGCAGGTGCACCGCGCCGACCTCAGTGCTGTTGGGGACCCGCGACACGGTGACCAAGGGGGCAGAGGTGATGCCCGCCAACAGAAGCAGAGCGGCCGCCCGGGCTCGGCCCTGTCCTGCCCTCAGCACCTGCCGCCCTGCGCGCGATTCCGCAGGAAACCCACCCACACTGTGGGCGCACACGGGGAAATCGGAGGCAACGAGAGTATCGCCAGCGTTTCTCCCAAATGAAGCCACATCGCCCCACGGACGCTGGTATGTAAATGGGTGCATGTGTGAACGTGGTCGCCGGCGGGAACAGGGGCGGCCTGGGATGGTCCGTGGGCCCCTCAGCAGCTGGGCCGGTCCCCACGGTCCCTCCTGATGCACCAACATGTGCCCGAGGACGCGGGAGGGCCGGCATCTCCATGGGCAGAGGCCGCGGTGCCCGGGGCCGGGGTGGGCCGAGGGGACAGCAGGGAGCAGTCGGGGCGCCTCCTGGGCTGCGGGGTCCGTGCCCACCAGTGTGGAGAGCAAAGGAGGATGCTCTGGAAGGAGCATCTGGGCCGCTGGGAGGGAGAACAACGGTGGGCACAGGGCCATGACCCCGGTCTGGAGGCTGGCGGTCGGGGTCGGGGGCACCTGGGCGGGGCAGCTCGTCCTGCTGCCCCAGAGACACCTGTGGACTCCAGGCTGTCACTGCTGCGGGTCCCCTGACACCCTCGCTGGCGTTGAACCCACTGCCCTCCCCGCCCCCCACCCACTGCTGAGAGTGAGACCAGCCTGAGCGGGTCCCCCTGGGAGAGCCCGGCTTGTGGGAACGTTACCCAGGCCTGTCGGAGGCCCAGATGGGTGGAGCACCCCACAGTGTCAGCAGCCCCCGCCCCGTCCAGGTAACTGTACCCCAAGCGGCGCCCCTGGTTAGACGTTTGCAGCAGGAGCTGCTTATTCAGGGCCGGAGCCTCCTGGTTAGCTGACAGCAACCTCTGCCCTCCCCCCACCCCCGACGCTGCCCCAGCCCCGAGCCCCGGGAGCCCCACTCGCAGGCGGTCACGTCGCAGGGCGCCTCCCATGACTGCAGCGGCCGCGCGGCGGGCCCTCGAGCCCTGGGGTTAGGGTCTTCCTTGTGCCGGGCCCGCGCCGCTGGTGGACGCCGCTCTCTGGGGGCACAAGCGCGCCCTCCTGTCACCACCGGGCCTTCTCTCCCAGACCTCTGGCGGCCCGGCCTGGCCACTCCCGTGGAGCCCTACATGCGGTCCAGAAGCACCCGGGATGCCGTGGTCCCGCCTGCTCTGGTGCATCTGCACGGGCCAGGTGGTGTCCTGGGACCGGGAGGAAGGTGGGCGGACATGGGCCAGGAGCGGGAGCGCCTCTGCACGCAGCTCGTGGCACGCGGGTCGGACCTCGGGGCTGGAGGCTGGTGGCGCCACAGCGCCCGCAGCGGCCTCGAGCTGGAGGGGGGTGAGTGAGCCGTCCGCAGGCCGCTCGGGGGGAGCCGGGACCTGGTGGGACCTGACCCAGGGGTCGAGGACGATAACACCACACAAACCAGGGAACCGGAGGGCAAAACAGGACCCTACTAGGAGCGTCGCGGCGACCAGGGCTCGTCGGCACGGACAGTCGCCGGGTCCATCTGGGTGGCACGCGGGGGACAGCCTGGCCCTGTACGCGGCTCTGTCCCTGGGGTCGGCCCGGGGAGGCCCTGCGTCAGCAAGGACCTGGGGCTGGGAGCCTCTGCAGGGCCGGGCCGGCCTCCACCCCAGGACGCTTACACGGCAGCGTTCTCTGCGTCAGGAGGGACAGAGCCGAGCCGTCCTCTTTCCTTGTAAATACGTCTTCGGGGATGATCCAGCCCTTTAAGATAAATTGCTGCTTCATGTTTAGCCAAACAAGCTGTTTAAGAACGAATCTCCCTTTCCCTTCGCAGCGGGGTCTGACGTCACAGTGGCACGATCTCCGTGTGCTTGTACTTTTCCGAAGTCCGATGTCCTCGCGGCTCGTAGCCGCGTCAGTCACTCCTCTGGATGTCGACCCGCTGAGGCGTCGCCGCTGGGCTCCTTGCCGCCTTTTCCAGATCGTTACTAACCAGATAAAGGATCGCAGACTCCCCGGGACCAGCTCCTGGGGCAGCGGGCGGGCGTCCTCCATCGCAGCTCCGGCCCCGGCTCGGGGTCCGGCCGTGTCCGTCCCCACGCTGCCCGCGGCGGGGGGCAGGGCGGTGGCGAGCGGCGGCAGCGCCTGTACCCCCCCCCCGGGCTCTTGGTTCCGGGGATCCTCATTCCCCTGCATGTCAGCTTTGGGTGATTTCATGCTGTCTCCATTCCCAGGTGAGAACAAAGTCTCACTACCCACGCGGCGGGGGACAGCCTCCAGCCTCCCCCGGCCTCACCGCGACTCCCCCGAGGGACCAACATCTCACCGAGTTGTGACCCAGGCCCCTGCCTGGCTCCTACATTAACCAAACAAAAGCCAAGCTCTCCCTCTGAGAACTGTGACCTCAGGAAGTACAGGGAAGCATAGGCCACAACAGGGTTAGATTTAACTCAAAACCGTGTCGTTTGGGAGCCCGTCTCCCGTGGATGTTTGTGTGGCGGGGCCGGGCCGCTGACCCACCGATCCAACAGCGCGAAGCTGGAATCACGCCAGGTCACGAGAAGCGACAGTGACGCCTGAGCTAGCGTCCAGCTGCTCATAACGCCTGCGCGTCGGGGTCTCGGGCGCCCGTGTCCGGGGGAGGGCAAGCCGTCCACCCCGCACGCGGGAGCCGAAGGGGCCCTTTGTGCAGACCGTGCTCTCGCCGCTCGGGGGCACACCCAGTCCTGCCCCCCGGGCCGCGTGGGCCAGGCCGGTCGGCTCAGGCGCCGGCCCCACGGACGAGGGAGCCCCCGGCCCCGAGGTCACTGCCCTGGGCACACGGGCCACACGCGGGCCAGCCCCGCACACCCTCCTCCTCCTCGGACGTTGGCTTTTCCTTTCGCTTGAGGCCTGCTGCTCTCCAGCGCGGGAGGACGTTGCGCGACGTGGAGGGTGGCGCTGACTGCGGTGCGGGAGGGGGCTCGGGGCGGGCGCGGGCCAAGTGTCGCTGGATTCTTTTGCAAATACTTTAATTTTTCTGCACTGTTGTTAGTAAACGCAAGTTGTTTGCAGTTGCACGGCCCCAGGCTTCGTGTCTGGAACGGACGCTCGACCCCCGGTGAAGGGGACTGGGAGGCTCCCCTCGTCCCCTCTGCTCCGGGGAACTTAGGGGGCATCGAGGTAATCAGGTTCTTAACGTTTCATAGCAATCGCGTCAGGCCGCCCGGGCCTCCGGCCTTGTACGGCAGAGATCTCGAGTAACTTAAGGCCGTCGGTTCGACCTTTCTGCCGCTGTGGTCAGTTTTAGAAAATTCATAAAATGAATTTCGACCTTTCTTTCAGTTTTCACATGTTATGTGCAGAAAGTCACACAGACTGTCGCCTTGGGATATTAAATTTTCCTTCTGATTTATGGAGACTTTTCTTGTGTCATTTCTGATTTATTTGTTTTTTTTTTCCTCCTCATCTCTTGATTGAGTTAGCCTTTCGGTCTGGCTGCTTTTGTTAATTCCCTAAAAAAGACATATTCCTGATTTATCGGTTCTGTTCTTTGTGTTCTTATTCATCAAATTCTTCTTTAATCTTTATTGATTCCTGCTCTTTGCTCTCTTTTGCTCGCTCATCGTCCGTTATCTGAATTTTTAAATCAGATATTTGTTCTCTTTGAATTTTTTTTCTTTTTAGGTCTTTGAAATTTTTAGGTTTTCTCGGGGTCCAATATTTAAGAGTGCTCCACATGCACTTAACACAAAGGAGATTTCTCTAGTTTCAGGTGCTCCAGCCCTCTGCATCCCAGCCCGCACCCGCTCCCGGACGAGCTCGATGGTGGCACGTGTGCCCTCACGCCGCGGTCGGGCGCCTCTGCCCACTTCCCTCGCCCCTGCAGCGTCGGGCGCGGAGTCCTGAGGACGGAGCCCCGGGGACGCCGCCTTCCCCACGGCCTCCTGCGGACCGTGCCCACCCCGGCCCCCGAGCTCACTGCCGAGGCCGCGTTTCCTTTAGGTCACGGCCTCTCAAGTCCTCTGTTTTCCTCATGTTTCCTTGATAGAAAATAGCGTTGGATTTGGTCTCTTCATCGATTCAACATCTTCTGATAAGAACATGAAGCGCGTGGACCCACTGACGCAGAGACCGTCACCTCTGCGTCGCCAGGTTGCTCTGCGCCGTGGTCTCAGGGCCGCCTCTGGCTGCCGCCCCCCACCCCCCGACGGAGCACCTGCCGGGGCGGGAAGGCCTGTCTCTGCTGCTGTGTTCACTCAGTCACTCCCCCACCGACCCTGGGTGGGAATCCTGTCCCCTGGCTCTGCCCGGCAGGTGACCTGGCCGGGGGGCCACTGGCTCTTCCTCCTGCCATTTCCCTGTGGATCCCACACTCCAGGCCAGTCCCGGGACCCGGGGGTGAGGAGGCAAGGCCCAGCCCAGCCCTGGGGTCCCAGCTCCTCATCCCAGCCCCACACAGGGTCCCTGCCCCTCACCCAGGGGTCCCAGCCCTTCACCTGGGGGTTCCAGCCCCTCACCCAAGGGTCTCAGCTCCTCGCCCAGGAGTCCCAGCCCCTCACCTGGGGGTCCCAGCCCCTCACCCGGGGGTCCCAGCCCTCACCCGGGGGTCCCAGTCCCTCTCCCAAGGGTCCCAGCCCCTTGCCTGGGGGTCCCAGCCCCTTACCCGGGGGTGCCAGCTCCTTGCCAGAGAGTCCCAGCCCCTCATCCCAGCCCCTCGCCTGGGGGTCCCGACTGCACCGTCCGGGCCTCCTGCCTGACTCAGATCCGAGCCCTCCTGTGTCTGAGGAACATGATTTCCGCATTTGTACAAGCTTTTAACGAAGGTCTTTTTCAGAAGACTCATTTCCCCTTATTTAGACGTGTCTGCAGCAAGTTCCATAATTAAACTTTGAAAGCCCCCTCATTTCCATGGACATAAACGCGCTAAGAGGATGCAGCTGGGTCGTTCTTGGCGCCTTTCAAAGAAAACACACACATTAGAAAGTGTAGAAAGAGGCTAAGTGCCCGGAGCCGCTCCTGACGCGGCCCCACCTTCGGCTTCTCCAGATCGGGGTGCTCAGCCCTCCCCGCGCGAGGGCCCGGCTCTCACCGGGTTCGGGGCGGGGGGTTCCGGCCTCAAGCAGCGGGAGACGTCACTCCTCGCTTGGAGTCACCAGGAGCTCGGTTGTGGCCACTCTGGTTTGTGCTCTCGGGGGGACAAATCACCGGCCTTTCCATCAGCACAGCTGCGACCCTGACAAAGGGACGGCCCGTGTCGGTCCAGGCCACGCGCCCCGCTGGGCCAGCCGCCCCTGGACTTGGGGACAATGAACTAGGCCCTCAGTTAACAGCCGGAGCTACAGCTTCCCTACAGACGCGTGGCAAGTGCTGACCCTGTGTCTTTGCCCCCCGAGACCCCGAGGCTCCCCTCTCAGCCCAGCAGAGGTTTGGAGGTGAGAAAACATCAGTGGGACAGGCAGGGTCCCCACGAGGGTGCTGCGTGGGCCGGAGGCCCTCTGCACACGGGTTCTTTCTGGGTCCAGCGAGCCGCATGCTCACGAGGCTGGGACACTCGGGGACGCGCCCCCCACCAGGTAAGAACCGTGGAGACGCCGACCTCCGAGCGGCCTGGTGCCTTCAGGCGGGTGCGGTCGGGATCCCCTCCCAGAGCTGGTTGTGTCCCTCGTCGGCCACTGGGCTGTGTGGGCCCCACGGGGCTTGGGGCCGCCGCACCAGGTCAAACACAAACGGGGACGGGAAGCTGCATCACAACAACCCTGAAGACCCTACAGCAGCGTGAGGCCGGTCCTCCCCTCGGGCAGCCGAGCACAGGTGGCGGCGCACGGGGTCCAGCAGCGCCGTTGGCGGCGGCACCCGCGTGGCCAGGCCCTGCCCCAGCGGCACAGCCGACGTCCTGCCAGACACCGCGGCTGGGACACAACACAAGCCCAAGGCCCTCGGCGCCCGCACCCCGCTAGCTGGAGGAGCTGCCCGGGAGGCGTCTGAGGAAACGAGAGAGAGTCCGTCCCCCAAGGAAGGGAACGCGCCGACCGGGACGAGAGTAGCCCACCAGGGCCTCCAATGCCTTTCCTCCTCCGGGTAACCTTGCGCGAGGTCCTGTTTCACCAAAAGTCGCAGAAAAACGTGGTTTTACAGATCTGCATATGTCGCAACACTTAACATGAATCAAGAGAAATCTCGAGGATGCGGAGAGAGCCAACCACTCGCTTCTCGCAAAGCTTTGAGAGGCAGGTGCCCACCTCGATGGGTTTATAGCCCGTTTCTGTCCCAGACAGCACCTGTCGGCCACGACCAGGCCCGAGTGACCTTGGCAGTCGGCGGGATGCTGGGCGAGAGCAGCCGCTGGGGATCCATGTCTGACTGTGGCAGGTGACGCGGGGGGGGGGCGTCCCCTCTCCCTGCGACCCTGACGCCCGGCCCCGGGGCCCATCCGTGGCCAGCGCGGCCCCCCAGCCCCCGCCGACGCGTGCGGACAGCGGACTCTGCACGCCCGGCCTCGTAGAAGGATGAAGGATGTTCTATGACCTTTAAATACATCCACGGTCTTCACAGAGTCCACCCACACCCCCAGGGAACGCTCCGCTTCTGAACGGGGTCCAGGCTCAAAGTCTTCATTTAAAAGCGACTCTCGTAGCCCTTTTCATCAAATGCAAACGCTCTAATAGTTCGCATGAAAGCAGACCTCACTGGGCTTGACGAAGCGCAGACTTAAACGTGCGGGTGATGATTATTTCCAGAACCACACACTCTAGGTTTCTTGGCACAGAGAGAAGATTGTGTCGAAAAAAGAGAGAGAGAGGCAGAGCGCGGGCGAGAGCCACGGCCTTCCGTGTGCGGGACCCCGGCTGGCCTCAGGCCGGTCCCCGGCTCGCGCTGGCCTCCCGAGGCAGGCGGTGGGCGCACGCAGCGGGGCGGACGCGGGGTGGACCGTGCGGAGGAGGAGCCAGACCCCTGGCCAGCGGCCGCCCCGCTCTTCTCCGGAGCTGGGGTCCCTCCCGTGGCCACTGCTCAGCCTCAGGCCCCCGGGGCGGCCAGACACCCTGCTCGCCCTCGTGATCTGGGCACGGTCGTGTCCTGGAAACGGCCGTGGAGGGAAAAGCAATGAAGCCCCTCCTCGCCGAGAGCCCTGGGAGCGAGCAGAGCCGCCGGGACGCGGGGGGTGACGCCCCCTCGGACTCGGGCAGACACAGGCCCCCACACCCGAGTCCCCGCGGGCGCAGCAGAGACACGGCCCCGCAACGTGAGCCCGAGGACAAAGGGGGCCTGCAAGTCAGTGTTACGTGAAAAATCGGTATTTTTTTTCCTCCGAAAAAGTGGTGTTTTCTACTCTTAGGAAAAAAATGGGAAAAATCTCTGACAATACAGTGAGGACTCAGATTTTTTGATATTTGTGCTGATGTCAGGAAAATTGATACAATATGTCATAATTAGCGCACAATGCTGCAACATGTGTTCATGGTTTCAAGCAAAAACACTTTTTCTTCTTGTGGAAGCAGTTGATGTGCGCGTAGGAAGTCCAGAAGGCAAATGCAAGTGAGCTCGAATCACCCGCAGCTCATCGCCGGGAATAATCGCTGACATTTTGGCGCGTGTCCCTCCGGATTTTATTTGGACACATTAGAGTTTTCAAAAGTAAGATATCGTTGTATTTTATTCCCCCGTTCATAGAAGTAATTTTTCAGTTAATGGTATGTTGTCCGCATTTCCCCCAAGCCAGCCTGTATCGTGGTTTTTTTTTTTTTTTTTTTTTTTAATTATCGTCATTTTCACTTTGATTCCAGCGCGGTTGACGCCCGGGGTCACCTGGTTTCTGGCGTAGGCCCGAGGCGCCCGTGTTAGGACCTTGACGTCCGCGATCTACCCGGTGGATTGGTCGTGATTCTTGCTTCGCTGTTCTGCTAAGTGACAGTCACTCCGTTTCCAGGGGTTGGTTTCTACTGGTACAAACACCACCGTAAAGATCATCCTTAAACATACGGATTTGCTTTCTTCTCACTTTTTTTTTTCCTTGCAAAAAGTTCCTGGAAGTGTTGTACGTGTTTTGGATACTGTTAGTACACGTCTTCGGGGGGGCCCCTGAACGGGCACGGGCGTCCCACCGGGACACGCGGGACGGTGCCCATCCTGCCCCCGTTCGCGGGACCGGCATCCTCTTTGGTTTTTGCCAGTCTGGCTGGACAAAGAACATACTGCTGTTTTCATTTTTTAAAAATATTTTATTTGTTCATTCATGAGAGACCCAGAGAGAGGCAGAGACACAGGCAGAGGGAGAAGCAGGCTCCATGCAGGGAGCCTGACGCGGGACTCGATCCCGGGACCCCGGAGTCACGACCTGGGCTGAAGGCAGATCCTCGACCGCTGAGCCCCCGGGCCCTGCTCTAGGGAGATGAACTCACTACCTCTCAGGCCCCGCGGCCCCTCCTTGCAGGGATGAGGCCGCGGCGGCTGCCGGCTGAGCTGAGCACCCCGATGCCGGAACCCGCTCTTCCCCGCTGCGCTCCCACCTCCCAACAATAGCGCCCGCACGACCCTGGTGCTTATTGGTAATTTCGCTGTTTTGACTGATTTTTTAAGAAACTATTTGTGCATGAAGTGTACTAAGCATTTTAGTAGATAGTATAAATATTTTTCAATTTTTCAATTTTTTTTTATTTTTCATTTTTAATGTTGTTTATGGAGCTTTTGGTGATGGTCACAGACGGATCCTAAAGTGAACCCCGCATCTTTGCCTCCCCGCAGCTGTGCCCGAGTGAGGGCAGAGGCAGGGACCTGCTCCTACTCGGGAGGGAATGGTGAGGAGGAGGCGGGTGCCCCCCCCCCCCCGGCTGGGTGACCGTCTGCGAGAACCCACTTGAGCATACGGGAGCCGGAGGGTCTCCTGTTGGCTTGTGAAGTGAGGCCCATAGAGGGATGCCCACTGGCCGGGAGCTCGGGGCAACCCCTGGGGGCTTCACGATGGCCGTGCAGGGGACCTGCCCCGGTGAGCGGGTGTAGACCCCGCCCTGTGGCCGCACGGCGGCTCGCAGCCCCTGGACGCCCACCTGCAGGCCCTGCGACATGGAACACACGTGTCCTTGAAGCCTCCGGGTGCATGAGGCTGGGCGGGGCCCCAGGATGTGGTGCGACGAGCCGCGGACCGTGCACGCTCCAGTGAACTGCTAGCACCAGAGATGCTAGGAACTGCCATATTACGTTTTCTTAGAGATGTATTAAGGCAAAGAAAAGGCAATGGGGGGGGGGGGTGGACCAAGAGGGCAACGCTGACACACACGTGTGCAGAACTTCGAGAAACCTACTGCAGGAAAAAACCAAAGGAGGGAACAGAGAGTGCAGCCGGCGTGGGCGGATGGGCCGAGCGGCAGTGGGGGCTCCGGGGCTGGGAGGCCGCCGAGGGAGCCCAGCGGCCCAGGTGCGCGCCCCTGCGGAAGGAGGAGGGAAGGAAACCCAGGACGGGAACACCGAGGCCGGGGCGGCGCCAGGAGACCCCCCCTCCACCCGACACCCAGCTGCCCCCACAGCCCGGGAGGTCGTCCTCCCCGTGTGTCGCCGTGAGGGCCAGTGACCCCACAGTGGGGGCTGCTATGAGCAGGGGGCGGCCGTGCCAGCCCGGCCCAGCTCCTTGTCCCTGAGCTCCCGGGGCCTGGAGCAGCGTCTGTGCCCCATGGGGGAGGCCCCCCCACCCCCGCGCTCACGGGACACAGGGACTTGCACCCTCCGCGGGCAGCGTGGGCACCTTCCGGAGCAGGACGTCCCAGCCCCGTGCAGCCCCCCCAGGGCCCCCCGAGCTGAGGCAGCGCCGGTGCTGGGCGTTGGATGAGCGCGTGGCTCCTGGGGCTGTGGGGTGCGGGGGGAGCCCGAGCAGGACGGGCCAGGACCCCTTCCCGGAGGATGGCGGCTGCCGAGGGGCACCTGCAGCCTGCACGGGCCCACCCGCCCCTCCAGGGGAAGACCCTTGTCTCCAGGAGGGCCCCGCTCACGCCAGCGCTGCCAGGAAATGCGGGGGGGGCTGTGGGGTCTGAGGTGCGTGACCTCGGGTCTCACGCTAAAGGCCGAGCAGTGACTGGCCTCAAGCCCACGCTCCTCTGTCCTTACGGATGCGGCACGAGAGGCCGGGCTCACCTCGCGCTCACCTAGACACGCGCCGCAGCCCCTCCTGGGATGTGGCCCCAGGGCTGGGGGGCGGGGAGGAGGTATCCTCGGGACTCGGGGGCACTGATCCCCTGGAAGAGGCCTCCACGCGCCAAACCCCGATGTGCACGGACGCGTCCCACCGGGTCAAACATCCGGCGTGTCCGTCTTGCCCGTCCCCGCCCACACGGGGTGCGCTGATTACAGGAGCAGGCTGGAAAGGGGGCTCGTGCTCGGGGTCACGCAGCCTTTGTCCACCCGTGTCCGCTGCCGCTCGCCGAGCCACGAGCCTCAGGCCGGCTGCGGTTGCACAGGGCGGCACGTCCCCGCTCCCAAGGGCGAGAGGTATCACGTGTGTATAAAGGGGAGAGACGGCCCAGCACGTGGCGTGTCACAGGCCATTATGTGCCGTGGGCCGTGGGGTATCCCTACTGCGTCTGTACGTTTAATGCAAACGTCCATCCCACGGACGTGGCTGTGGCACCCCGTCTGCCCTGAACACGAGGGCACGTGACATAGACGTGTCCCTGGGACACTGATTTCATTTCCTTTCGGCTGTAAACACAGAAGTGGGGTTGCCGGACGGGAGGGCGATTCCATCCTTAGGTTTTCGGGGAAGCTCCGGGTCGTTTCCCCTGGTGGCCGCACCAGCGGATGTTCCCACCCACTGAGCCGTGCCCCTGAAAATACTCGAGATCGTAAATGTCGCATCGTGTTTATTTCCCCCAGATAAAAACTTGGAAAAGCAAGAGAGGAGCCTCGTTAGCCGCAGACACGTCACTCATCCCGAGGCAAAGATCTTGCAGACCCCACGTACGCCATCGTCCCTGAGATGAGGGCTGGGCACCGGGGCGCACGGCGGGCGTGGAACCGGGAGATCCGGGTGGCGCCGTGTGGAGGAGAGCGCGGCCGTGGGGGGGTGACCCCGTCCGTGAGGATTATTCCATAGTCGCATTGCACCTGCTGATTGACATAAGGTGAAAACAAAGGCAAAGACCAAAACAAGCGTATGAACCATGAAAGTTCGTTTTTCAAAAATGTCAAAATAGGCGAACAAAGGGGGGAAACCAAGAGTCCTGGGCTCTGCTTATGGTCCAGAGGGCGCGGGGCCTGCAGGCCCCGGAGGAGGAGGGCCCGCGGGCAGCTCCTGGGCGGGCGCGGGGTCCAGGTGCGGGCAGCCTGTGGGATGGCGTCAGTCCGGGCATCCCGACGCCTAGGGGGTCGGGCGGGGGGGAGCTGGGCTCTGCATCCCCGGCGGCCGCGATCCCCGCGCGGGTCATCCTTGGCTCCTCGGACCGCGGTGACGCAGGCGCCGTCTTCTGTGCTCTCGCCCGCGGTCGACTCTGCAGGGAACGTCTTAACGTCCCCTCAGCCCCCCTGGCCGGGGCTGCGGGAACCAGCAGCTTATCAGCGCAGGCCTGGGCCTATTCTTGCGTTGCCAGGGCCCGTGGATGCCGCCCCCAGCGGCGCGAACACTGTGCGCGAACAACGTGAGATGAACAACGTGGCGAGAAGCTCCACTTAGAGGCTCGACAGCAGCAGATGTGCCCCGGCCGGGAGGGGCAGGCGTGGGCGGGCGTCGCGGGTGATGGGCACCCTGATGAGTCGACAGGGGCGAGAACAATGGCTCTGGACTTGGTTAACTCGCGCATCTGAGAACACTTATCCAAGTCCCTGGAATAAAGTTGAGGAGGACTGTGATTTATTTTTTAGGGAAAAAAGTAACTATCGATCACTCTTTTTTTTTTTTTCCCCCGAGCAGATGTTAGAACGGCCGGGCAACAGGGATGGGGGTGCTGGAATGTTGTTGTCAGTTTTTCAGCAAATGGCCTCACTTCTCAGCCTGGAGATTTATTCATCTGTGGATGTGTATGCGTGTGCCCGCGCGGACGAGAGACGAGCGTGCGCGGCATCTGTGAACAGATCCGTTCTCGTGCCGCAGCCCATCTTTTAAACATTTCTTTTCTTTTCTTTTCTTTTCTTTTAAGGCAGTTGTGGGTTCCCAGCAGCACAGAGGTTCCCGTAGAGCCCCGGCCCCGGCGCAGCTCAGCCACCCGACCACGCACCTCCGCGGACGCACCCGTCACCCAGCGCCCATAGTCCACCTCGGGGTCACCCTTGGAGTCGCACGTTCTAGGACTC
Source organism: Vulpes lagopus (assembly GCF_018345385.1). Classification (NCBI taxonomy): domain Eukaryota; kingdom Metazoa; phylum Chordata; class Mammalia; order Carnivora; family Canidae; genus Vulpes; species Vulpes lagopus. The sequence continues at coordinate 133,355,240 of NC_054828.1, forward strand.
GGGACAAACGTACGAAGACGAGTGTCCACCATTACGGCGTCGGGATGACTCTTTTTCAGAACTCCGTGTTCCTCTCCGTGTCCGTGTCTCTCCTCCCTCCCACCCACTGGTGCCCTGACCTTTACTGTCGTCAGAGCTCGGCCTTTTGCAGAGCATCACACAGTTGGGATCGCATGGCCTGTGGCCTTTTCAAATCGATTTCCGCCGCTTACTCATGTGCATTTAAATTCCCTCCACGCCTTCGCACCGCAGCTTGAAGCTCGCTTCTTTCTCGCGCGGAGTCGGGTTCTGGTCTCGGGTACCTGCACTCACCTCCCGGGGGGGGGGCCCTGTCCCCCGGGCTGGCGACCGTGAGTAAAGCCGGTAGGAACCTCCAGTGCAGGGCTCTGTGTGGACGTGACTTTCTGACTTTCGGGGTCAACACCGTGGAGCACGGTTTGCAGACCACTTGGTGAGGGTGTTTGCTCCTATGAGAAGCCGCCGCACTGTCTTCCGCGGGGGCTGCACCACTGGGCCTCCCGCGGCCCCACGGCGCCCCGGGTGTCATCTGAGGGCCCGACTGGGGCCGGCAGGGAAGCATGTCGCGCCGTCTCACCACTGTTTTAAGAACGTTCGTGAACAGAATGTTAAACGTCCTGATACTAAGAAAAAAAAAATGGGAAAAACCACATTCTACTGAATCATATTGGTCGCAGCGAGATCACTGATACTCCCAGAGCCTCGGCTCATGGGTTCAAAGTGACGTAACGATAGTGCGTCCCGTGTGGGGTTTTGTAAAGACAGGACACGGCGATGTGGAGTGACTGCCACGGTGCAAACTGCTGAACACGGGTGTCTGCGGGCACGGCGCCGTCCGGGCAGCCACACTGTCCCCGGCGAGGGTGTTTCTGAGGACCTTGGGAGAGAACGATGGGGAAACGCCCTGCGGCCCCGAACTCACCCCCCACCTCCCGTTCAACCGTCCCGGGGGACAGCGGGGCCATCCAGGCTGTGGCGGAGGCGCAGGCTCGGGGGCTCTGGGCCGGTGCCCCTCCGGGGCCGGGGCCGGGGCTGCTGACGGGCCTCCGCGGGGTGGCGTGGCCGCGCCTCGGGTGACTCCGCGGGAGCGCAGCAGACTCTGAGTCACTGGCACGTGCGGCTGTCGCGGGCCGGGGACGATGTGGTCATCGGGCCGCATGTAAATCATCCAATTTCCTCGTCTTTGTGAGCCGGGCGCCCGCGGGAGGCCGTGCATCTGCTGCTTCTCCGCCAGCAAGAGCCTCTTCCTGCCTTTGGAAGCTTCTCTGCTTTCCTTAAAGCGGCCGCGGGGCCTGTTCGGGGGGAGCCTCGGTGGGGCGGGGGGGGGGGGATGGCATCGCTCCCCGACGCCGGCAGGCGGCACCTGTTGCTCCAGCTCACGGGAAGGGACACGTGCGGTGCTGCCCTCACCCCTGGGTGTGTCCAGGGGGACCCCCGGCCAGGGAAGAAACTGCAGCCCCCGGTTCCACACTGGCGTGTCCTCTCATGGGACAGCTCATGGGCCAGGCGGGGCCAGGGATCCTGCACGGGTCCCCGTGATTGAGCACTGTCACCCCGCTCCCTGTGGCACCCCTCGCCCCGACTGACACCCCCGGTCCCCACCCCTCTCCGCCCCCACTGCCCCCTCAATCGCCACCACCCCCACTGCCCCTCTCCCCATCTGCCCCCTCCACCCCCTCCCTCCTCCCACCCCTCTGCACCCCCCTCCTGCCTGCACCCTCCACCCCCTTCCCCCCTGCCCCCCTCCATCACCCCCGCCCCCTCTCTGCCCCCCGGCACCAGGGCACATCTGCAGGAAGGACATGCCACCCACGCCCGGCTCGTCAGCATGAGGACACAGACTTCATAGGTCAACTGTCAGAGAAAATCAATGACCTGTGTCAGCAAATAGCACGTGTCAGAGCTTCGAAGTGTTTCCATCCACGGCCGCGGAGCACACGGCGGGGGCGGGAGCCGGTGAGGCAGCGACACGACCCACCACGACCCCAGGCAGAGGGGCTTCCGTGGATTTCCATGCCTCACGTGACCCCAAGACCCCGCGGTGACCTGGGCAGGGCGTGCACAGCGGCCGGACCCACAGAGCCACCTGACCCGGGGCCCCACAACCCAGGCCTTGGCACCTGGGGGGGAGGGGAGGGGGAGGGGGGAAGGGACGGGGAGGGGAGGGGGAGGGGAGGGGGAGGTGACGGGCAGGGGACGGAGAGCTGGCCGCCGCCTGCAGGGAGGGCTTGCGCATCTCCAGCTTCTGGCCCTGCCTGGGCAGAGTCACTGCCCTTGATAATAAAGATGAATGACAATTTTTGAAGTTTCTGACAATTTACAAAAACCAAAGTCCTTTTGTTTCAGACTGAAATAAATTCACTCTATTCGCCCACAGCAATTCGGTTCCCTGGGCCTGAATCACCATGGTAATAAATACGATTCCCGGGGCGCACAGGCTTGGAAAGTCTAGCATGATTCTTGCCTTTAGTATTTGAGGGGCTGCAGCCCAGGGCCTGGCTCCCGCCCCCACTCAGGGCCTCCTGGGGGCAACCAGGCACCTGCCCCACATCCTCCTGGGCCCACGTGGGCCGGGCCTACTCCCAGGGTGGTGGACCCCGGGGTCCAGGTTGCAGGGCAGGGGACTCCGGGGTTCAGGTCCCAGGGTGGAGGACCCCCAGGTCTGGGTCCCAGGGCAGGGGGCCCCCAGGTCCAGGTCCCAGGGCAGGACACCCCTGGGGTCCAGGTCGCAGGACAGGGACCCCCGGGTCCAGGTCACAGTCTGGGGATGCCCACCGTCCAGGTCCAACCCGTGGGCGAGGATGCAGCCATGAGCCCCTTCCAGTCGGAAACAGGCGATGAGCCGGGAGGTCAGCTAGTGGGGCTCCCGGCCCGCAGCCAGGCGACCTGGGGACACAGGGGGGCGTCCACATCCTCTCTGCTGAGCCTTATTCCCACTTACGCCCCCGGCCTGTAACCGCCGGTAGCAGTCACCCGCCTTCTCGTCTCCGTGGACTCCAGGGGAGGCTCGCGCCCCGGGAGCTGTGAGGGCCGTACCCCTCGGCGTGCGACCCTGCAGACGAGCAAGCTTCCTTCTAGTCCTGGTTTGGCGGGTCCCGTTGGTGTTACCGGTGACGAGCGCACATTGCATTTTGCCAAACCCCTTGTCTGCATCCCTTGGTACACGTTTCCTCCTCCTGTCGGTGCTGCAAAGTACGTGGATTTGTCCCGGGATGTGCGACTCTCACGTGGGCCTTTGCTATTGGTCCCATCTGGTTGCGTCTAAACCGCAGGCCTGCCGCTGAGGGTGCGGCCGTTCCTTTACCATTTGCTCTTTGCTTTCCGGCGGCTTTATTGAGGGGTGACTGAGGGCACCGTGTGCACCCGGTGCACGCTGCGGGGCTTGCCCACAGCCTCCAGGGCTCTTCCCCTCCCGTCACACGGTGTCGTCTTTGGAACAGCGAGTGACGCGCTGTGAACGCTTCCCACCCGCCCTCGGGAGCGCAGGTGCCGTGGGGCAGGAGCCCGCCGGCCTCACTAGCGGATCCCTCCCGCCCTCCTTCCCCTGGGGGCCGCCAGGGGGGCCGCGGCGAGCAGATGAGCGTGGTGTCTCTCCGGTACTGACGACGTCCCTGGGGCCGACCCCCAGCAGCGCAGTGGCCAGGGCCTTGGTGGCTCCCCGGGCGTCCACACCCGCTTGCGCGCCGCCGACCGTGCTCGGGGTCCCCTGTCTCCGCAGCCTCACCGGCACCTGCCATCTCTCATCTGTTTCTCAGCAGCGTCCCTAACTTCTGGTTATTCTGGAAACAACTGCTGTTTGTCTCTCGGGATGACCGTGCAACCACACACGGCTCGAATCGTCTACTCCCCTTGCAGACTGAGCTTTCGTTCTCATGCACGGTCTCGTCGCCGCTGGTTGTGCGTGTTGCCTTAAAGTCCGCGCTGTCTGGCATCAGTATAGCTTCTCTGGGTTTGTTTTATTTTATTTTTTATTTTTATTTTTATTTTTCATTTTTTTATTTTTTATAAATTTATTTTTTATTGGTGTTCAGTTACTCCAATAAAAAACAACTCCAATCGGGTTTATTTTGCATGGCATATATTTTTCTGTATTTTTATTTTCACACTTTCATTGTGTTGAAGGTGCGTCCTTTGTGAACCACACACGATCGGCTTATTTTGATCGACTCTGTATGAGCAGCATAAAATCAGATTCCTTATCGACTGAAAATTTTTATCTTTAAATTGAAGAACTTAGTGAAATAAGTCAATCGGAGAAGGGCAAACATTATATGGTCTCATTCATTTGGGGAATATAAGAAATAGTGAAAAGGAATAAAGGGACAGGAGAGAAAATGAGTGAAAATATCAGTGAGGGAGACAGAACATGAGAGACTCCTAACTCTGGGAAACGAACTAAGGGTGGTGGAAGGGGAGGAGGGCGGGGGGTGGGGTGACTGGGTGACGGGCACTGAGGGGGGCACTTGATGGGATGAGCACTGGGTGTTATTCTGTATGTTGACAAATTGAACACCAATAAAAAATAAATTTATTTTAAAATATAAAAAATAAAAATAAATAACATCTTTAAAAAATAGAAAAAAATAAATTGGAAAACTTAGGTAACTAACATCTACTGCAATTATAATATTTAGATTTAAGTCTTTTTATTTGTTTTCTATTCACCTTTCCTTCTATATGCTTTTCCTCTACTTTCTTAACTTATTTTGGATTTGTTCGGTTCATTTTCCTTCTATTAGCTTGTTAAATATACATCCTTTACTATTAGTTTCACTATTTACTATTATTTACTACTATTTTCACCATGAAAGGTTTTCATTCTTGAGTCACTAAAACTAACACAAACTAGAAATTTAGTGTCTGTCAAATAAAGCAAAGGCCTTATAACATTTTAGGTTGTTGGCCAGGCTTGGCCTTTCTTATTCACGTTGTCACATGACTTTAAACATACTTAACCCGTAACATACGTCCCACTGGAAACACACCATCTCCCGCCGCTCACCGCCGCGTGCAGTCAGCGTGCACTGGGATGGGCGTATTCTCACTCTTTACTATTCTTTCTGTCTCGTATCTTCCTGCTTCCACCTGGGTTTATTTCCCTTCAGCTCTAAGGGCATTTCTTTAGTGTGACCCGGGGGGCCGAGCGGTGGAGCGTCTGCCTTCGGCTCCGGTCGTGACCCCGGGGTCCTGGGATCGAGTCCTGCGTCGGGCTCCCTGCCCAGCGGGTGTCTGCTTCTCCCTCTGCCCTCCCCACTGTGCTCTCTCTCTCTCTCTCTTTCTCAAATAAATAAATAAAATCTTTTTTAAAAAAGGATTCTCTTTAGCATTTATTGTTGTGTGCATCTGCTGTGGAACGTCCTCGTGCTCCTCGCGTGGTCGCCTGAGGTCTATTCTGCTTTTACTCCTGGCGGCACTTCCTCTGGGCGAGGCCCCGCGCCTCGGGGCTGGGGTCTGTGGGCGCGCTCCCCCGACTTCTGACTCACTCGCTTCCGTCAGCCTCAATGTGCTCGCTTCTCGGAAGGTGATAGGTGCTTTCACTTGTCTAAGGTTTGGTTTGGGTTCAGTTTTCAGCCGTTTTCTCATGCTGTCACGGGACCTGGTTCTCATTATCCTCCCCTGCTTGAGCTCGTTGGGCCTCTGTGCTGACGGCATGTTTCATAAGTTTTAGGAAAATCTAAGCCATTATATTAAATATTTCCTCCTCCTCGTGTCATCTGTCCTCCCCTTCTTTGATTCCATTTACACATGTATTACACTTTCACCATTTCCCGTTTGTTTGTTGATCCACATTCGTTCTGTGCGTTTTCATGCTCATTAATTCTCTCATTAGCTTTGTCTGAACTATTAGATATTTGATTACAGGTATTACTAACCATAATGCTAGTATGTTAAACGTATGCATTGAATTTTTAATTTATGTTCTCTTTCAGCACTGAGATTTTCATTTTATTTCATAGTTTCTACTTTTTGTGCCCAAATCCTCCATTTCTGTATGATTTTGCACGTTACCATAGTTCTCTTAAAAGCCGGGTCTGATCATCTCAATCCCTGCATCTCCTGTGGGTACGACTTCTGCTTTCCTTTACTTCTCCTGTGTGTGGATGTTTCTGATTGAATGCTAGACATTTTACATAAAAAATCTTATGAGGCTTCGAGAGGCCTTGCAGGAGTTCCCACTTCGGGAACCATGTGAACAAACCCAGGTGGGCCTCCGGGCGGGGGCGGGAAGACGGCTCAGAGTAGAGACCGAGCTGGTGAGGCCCCCGCCCTCAGCCCCGGCAGACTTCTGCTGACCCAGCGCCGACCGGCCCCGGAGCCCGGCTCGAACGGCCCAACCACAGAGTCTTCTGCTAAATGAACGTGTTTGACTAGAAAATGCACAGTAATAAATACATAAATGAATAATCTTGGACATAACGTGAGGCTTGGGCTGAACTATTCCTTCATAATAATGTAACCTTGCTTCTCATGTGCACCTGGCCCTGGACGGACCCCCTGCAGCAGTCAGGCTGGATACCTGCTCTCTCCGTCCCTCTCGCTGCCCCTGCCGTCTCTCCGTTTCCAGGGGGCAGATAGTTGACGATGGTCCCACAGGCGCTGCTGTTTACCAGCGTCTCTGCTCCAGAACCTGAAATCCAGTTACTGCCCCTCCACTCCTGGGAGACTTTAAGCATCTTTAATATGGTTTTCAGCTTCTCATTATTGGCAATTGTCTTAAGTGACGAATTACCCTCAGATGCTGGGCTCCTGCCTCCGGGTCCCCTTTTTCCTCAGTCCCGGTCGTGCCAACGCCCTCAGCCCCCAGGACTCCACAGCGCCCGCAGCCAGACGGACAAACGCCGCGTCCAGCTGCTGTAAGTGCTTCCAGCCCAGCAGCTTGGCATGCGGCCACCGGGAGACGAAGTTCTCAACAGGCTGCAAAGACCTTCCGTCTCCCTCTCCAGGCCAGCAGCCTTGTACCTAAGCCGGGGCCTCCCTCCCCAGGGCGTATGTGGGCCTCATCCTGGCACATCCCCCTAGAACGAGACGAAAACACTGTCCCTCAGATTTAGAAACGTCTCATTGAAAACCCGCAAGGGCCTTGGGGAGAAAGCAGGATGAGCCCTGGGAGACCCGTGCTTGGGGGGATCTGGCTGTAAAGGGGACACTCTCTGCCTTCCCCAAGACTTGCTCTGTCCCAGGGCCGCAGCGCGCGTTTATCACATGCTAGACAAGGAAGATCTCTGCCTTCGGTGGGAGAAGGGGCCTCTTTCCTCGGTAGAAGCACCCCCCGCTGCCGCTCCGCCGTCCAGAGCCGGCCCTCGCCTCGTGAGGACGTGGGCCAGCAAGGAAACAAGAAGGAATGATTGTGGGGCCCGGCGTTGTGGGAACATTTAACGCTTGATAAGCATTGACATTGCATTTCTAGAGGACTTTTCACTTATTCTGAACCTTTTCGGGTCTCTGCGGGACGGCCCCGCACTTCCCCAGGGACGGCCGGCCGCTGTGGGCGGCGCGGAGCCCCCCTGGTTGATCTGACCAGCAACTGAGTGGTCCCAGCGGGCGTCACACTGCGTAGGTCACACCTAACCCGACCCCTCGTCCTGCTGATGTCGCAGCAGGTTCGAGTCAGTGGATACCAGCTGCAAGGAGGCCTTTGCCCCGTGCAGGGTGTGGGACCGGGACGTGGGATTCCATCCTTGCCGCGTGCGGTGTGCTTCCCCGTGAACCCAACAGCGTTCGTCTCAGGTCCAAGGGTCTACCCGCAGCGTCTAACACCTGCTAGTGCAGCCGAGGTGAACGGTGCGCGTCAGAGAGAAGCACCCGCAGATATCGTGAGCCTGGAGCCTTCCACGTCTGGTCCACAACAAACTGCACGTCAAGAACTCGCAGAAAAATTATCTTTAGATTTGGCAAGACAGCAAGAGTAATGGAAATTAAAGTACCGCAATATGCAATATTCTTGAATTATCGCTATATAGTCAAGTAAAAAATGGAAGAAGTTTCTCATCTACCAGCCTTGTTTTTGTTTTTTATGGTCAGTTTCCTAGAACCCGAGAGACAAGGACTGTCTCTTTTAAAATTAAATTTTGTAATTACTCCCAGAGCTAGAGCAATGGAAACAACTAGAAACTGGAAGCAAACAATGGATTTCTGCTGGAAAGGATGAGGCAACGCGCCCTGTCCCCTGGCATGTTCAGGATACGGCCGCCCGCCCAGTGTAAGGGACACGCAGTGACGACAGGAAACGTGGGCTCCAGATTTGACTGTATTGAACTCGTTCTGCGATTCTGTCTCTTAATTCCTTGGCTTTCAGGTTTCTCATTTGTAAAGTTGAAATACTAAAACTACTAACCCGTCTTATAACCTTGTGCGTAGATGACATGCTGATGTGTGTGTCGTGCTTTTAGAGCCTAACAAATCTGGTGTTGCTGGGACTGTTACCAGCACCTCTATTCTCTCAAGAACATGAAATATTCAGAACTTAAAAATCAAAAAGAAGCACCTGTCAAAGTTCTCTGTGCCCAGTGACAGATTTTAAATAATCAGATATAATAATACCTTAAGATTCTTCATTCCCTATGAAGCTTAGGATCATTTCTTTTTCATCATATGCTTTTTGCAAAAAAGAACAGTGGGTGTACGAATTGTTGATTAATTCACCAGCTTCTCAGGGCTCACTTGCAACTTTGGAAGCTCTGCAGATTCACAAATAGTTATTACTTGTCGTGCCCAAGATGAAAACCTCCACCAATCCAGCTCATCAGCAGCACCAAGAAGCTCCTGAGTGGGAAAGCTCCATCACACCATCCTTCCCTCATGGCTTCGTGCTTTGGTGCAGAGTCAGCCCGTTCTCCTGCAAGGACCTCGCTCCCTCAAGCTGGAGCTGGCTAAGCCCCCACCTCCATCATGAGCCACTTCATCTGCACATGGATATTCTTTTTATGTTAAATTGCATATTAATTACTTACATTGTAAGGGAGAGAGGGTCTTTAGCCAAAGAGAATTAGGATGTTGTGTCTTCACCTTCGGCTGAGCCTCTATCCACTAGTGTTGTCTTATTTTGCAAGCTCAGTAAAGTGCCCCCTTCTCTCCTCCTTATTTTTCTGTTTTCCCAGGTCTCATGAACTTGGTGCTTTTCTATTTTTATTAATTTATTTTCTATCAACTTCCATGGATATTTATAGTAACTTATGACTCCTCCAATGTAATCATTTCATCTTCAGATTAATATTTCCCACCCAGGATAAATAAATCAGCATCATATGTTTCTCCCAGATGCAATTGTAAACCCAGCACCCAAATCTTGTCCCAAACGCTGTTTTCCAACATGAAACGTGGGCTTCCTGACAAAACAGCTGATCTAGGACTGGATCGGGAAGTATGCAAGAGGAGCCTGGACCATCCTGTAGGACCAAGAAGTAAAGCAGTGACAAGCAAACGACAGCAATACCTGGGTAGAGGTATGTGTATACCTGCTCAATGGCCAAGGCTGGAACAATTTTAGCAAGAAAATAAATAAATTAGTATTATAACCCAAAGTGTAAAGCAAGTATTAATGAGTTCATACTTATGTAAATTATGGAATAAGTACATAAATGGTGGAGAAAAGGATAAATCCTCCGTGAGGAGGAATTTCAAATAATTCATGTAGACGCGATGACCTCAGTGAAAGGGAGCGTAACACCCTTCCTTCGGTGTGGGATGGGCATGGTGACTTCCAATGAGCACCGACTGGAAAGGGAGTCTGCGGTGGAGACACCTGACAACACTCCTCAGCCAGATGCTCAGATCGACATCAATGGCAGTAAGTCGGGTTGATAATATGTGCCTTCGAAAATGGCCCTTTCCCTTGTGGCCCTCCTCCCAACAACACACAGACTCACTCTTACCACAAACATAAAATCATATGATTCCCATCTGTGGGAAACCCACATCACGCTTGCTTGACCAGTGTTCCTCAAAACTGTCAACATCACCAAAAACCAGGACAGTCTGATAAGTTGCCACATTCAAGAGAAGCCCAAGGAGACATGATGACTGCATGGGATGTGGTGTCCCATGTGGCGATCCAGGACAAGAAAGGGACATTAGGCAAAAACCAAGAAGCCTGAATAAACTATGGGTTTTTGTGAACAAGAATGTATTAATATTGGCTTATTATTATTATAACAAATATATCACCTTAATGTGAGACATTAATAATAATGGAAACTGGGTGAAGGATATATAGAAACTCCCTGTACTACCTGTGCAACTGTTTCTATAAACCTGAAACTGTTTAAAAACTCAAATCTAGGGATCCCTGGGTGGTGCAGCGGTTCGGCGCCTGCCTTTGGCCCAGGGCGCGATCCTGGAGACCCGAGATCGAATCCCACATCGGGCTCCCGGTGCATGGAGCCTGCTTCTCCCTCTGCCTGTGTCTCTGCCTCTCTCTCTCTCTCTCTCTGTAACTATCATAAATAAATAATAATAATAAAAAATTAAAAAAAAACTCAAATCTATTTTTAAAAGATGAAGATATGATATTGGTAGTTCCCCAATTATATTAAAAGATTTTGACAATTTTTTCTCAGTTATTGATAGAATAGATAAAAATTCAGTAAGAGCATAGAAGGCTTGAATAATGTTATTAACAAACTTGACTTAATTTCCACTTATAGAGCATTCTACTTAACCTCAGAAGATATACATCTTCAAGTGAAAGTGAACATTCTTTAAGATAGATCATGTGTTGAGCCATAAAGAAGTTTCAATAAATTTAAAGGATAGAAACATAAAGATAATATATTCTGACTAAAGTGGAATTAAATTTGAAATTGTTAATAATGAGATATCTGAAAATATTTGAAAAAAATAAATATACTTCTAAATAATGAATTAGGAGGAAATTAAAAATATTTGGAAGATAATGATCATAAAAACCTAATATATGAAAGTATATGGGATTCAGCTAGAACAGTGAATGGAAGAAAATGTATATATATGTTATAAGAGAAGAAACGTTTTAAATCAATCAGCTAATCTTCTACTTTAAGAAACTAAATGAAGAGCAAATTAAAACTAGCATAATTAAAAAAAAATAGTAACCATAAGAGCAATAAATCAGTGGAACTGAAAACAGAAAATCAATAATGTCAAAGGTTAGTTTTTTGAAAAGCTTCATAAAGTTAATAATTCTCTGCTAGCACTAACCCAAAAGAAAAGGGAAAACATGAATATTACCAATATCAGAAATGAAAGGCGGAACACTACTACAGACCCTACACACGCTCAAAGGAAGACATGGGAACGCGATGGACTCCATCATGGAAACAGATTTGTCAAGCTCAATGAAATGGACAATGCCTTGAAGAGTGCAGCTTCCTGAAACTGCTGTGACGAGATGTGGGTAACCTTAAAGCATATGTATACTTATTTAATACATAATTCAAGATCTTCCCCAAAAGAACACGTAGCCTTCCCGTTATATCAATCATCCAAACTCGCACAGATATTTTCGGAGTGTAGAGAAGGAAGGGGTATTTCCCAACCCCTTTATGAGGCCGGAATTCTTGTGATCTTGCAAAGGGGCAGGCAGGTGACAATGCTCCTTGTCTTGGTTTGGAAAGTTGCCCCACAGGTGAATACTGAGTTGTCAAAACTCATAAGGCAAAACAGTCAGAATCTCTGCACTTTCTGTAAATTGTAATCCAGTAAAAGTTGTCTATAAAGAAACCAACCTCAGATTGGCCCCTTCCCTCATGTCCACTCCCTCTGCTCAGTCTAGACCCCAGGCCCTGGTCGGGAGGCTTGGGGGGGCCGGGGGGCCCTGGCAGGGCTGCTCCTTGGGCTTCTGGCTCATGCATCTGCCCCCACCCAGGGTTTTGTGATGTCTCATTTGCCCGGGAGCTCCTTCCTCTACTGGCTTCTCATTGCCTGTAGGCCAAAATCCAAACTTCTAGGGGAAGGCCTACGAGATCCTGCCTGCTCCCCGTGTGCCTCTTCCTGGCATGTCGCTTACTGGGACAGCACTTGTGCAGTTCCAGGGGCTCACGGCCAAGACAGCCGCAGCCGCTTTTGTGCTGCTGACAGTGAAGGGGACGTGGCCCTGGGGTCAGTGCAGGTGAGCAGACCCGGACCAGCTCCCTCGCTGTCCTCAGGTCACCACTACTGGATGCCTCTGTCCTCTGCTCCTACGAGGAAGCACCTTGCCTCCTCACCCTCACCCTAGTTACTACCTCTTCTGCCTGGGGGGCCCTCGGCACTCACGTGCCCTCTTTTCTTGACTGGATTCCTCAATTGAGTAAGCTCCATTTGTTCCACGAAATTTTTAATTTTGAATTTAAAAGAAAGTTAAAAGAATAAAAAAGAAGAAGACGGTACCAACAACACTCCCTATGACCAGCCAAATATGTTACTTCTGGACATTTCTGGAAGCTTTTTGTAGACTATGTGATTAATGAGCTGTTGGTAGTAAATTGCAAGCATATTCACGCCTCTAAGTCACGTTATTTAACCTTAAATTTATTGACTGGAAAAAACTTGGAAAATAGAAAGTGTGACTCCATGTGTCATAGACATCCCTCCTCTGGGATTCTAGAGGTTGAGAGAGAGCCTCAGATTTATACCAATCACACGTGTACCTTGAAATAAATGCAACTTCACTGCATCTCAGTTTTTTTTTTTTTAAGGTAAAAGCCAATGATCATTTTCAGATTCGTAACCTATCATTTTTCCCCCTACACAGGCCTTTAGCCAGATCAGAGAGAGGAAGGCAGGAACGCAGGGAGAGGCCAGCTGGCGTTCGGAGGACCCACGGGCCAGGGCTCGCCAAATGCACCTCCCTCTTCCCTGGGAGCCGGGGGTGGAAGCTGGCCCTGCCATGTGTGGGGTCGGCGAGCGGGCCAGACCCCAGCTCTGGTGCTGCAGCGTCTACACGGACGCCGTCTTCCCTCCGATGGGAAACACCTTCCAGCTCAGGCCTGTGTTGTCCCGGCTGGTGCTTCTGGGGGGGAGCGTCCCGGTCCACATGGCAGATGCCAGTGTCGCCGGCGGCCTGTGCCCTGGTACAGCGGCCCCCTTTGTCACCTCACAGACGGCCCGCTCCCCCGTGTGAAGCCCAAGTCCTCCGTGTCAGCGGCCAAACCGTTTCAACACCTTCCTTGACATGAACAAAATTGACTCCGTGCTCCTCTGTGTCATCGGCACCGACGTGGTGAGCTCATGGCTTCCGCCAGTTTCTGCCAAGACCCCCCGGTCAGCCTGAGGTCTATCGTGTGGCCGTGCCAGCCGCCCAACAAAAACGTGAAAACAAAACAAACACGCAGAAAGCCACCGTTGTCTCTGCTCTCTCTGATCTTTCTAGAAAAAACACGTTGCCGCTTCAGTCCCCCAACAGGATGGAAACATTGACCCTGGGCCCCGTGACCCCTGGAGGCGCCCACGTGGCCCACGAGGCTGCAGCACCCGAGATGTGGGGCTGCTGCCCTCTGCACGCCCTGCACCTGCTGAGCGCCGGCCCCATGTCTGGGTCCCACCAGCAGGGCCTGCACCCTCCCGAGGAAGGAGCCCCTGGGGCCTTGCCGTCCTGGCCACGGCGCATGGTCATGCCCTGGGGAACAGACCCTGCACCCCTGGAGGCTCCTGAGGCTCTCACGCGTGCAACCGTCACAGGCTCGGATGCCCACTTTGCTCTCAGGACGTGACCGCCCGCCCCGGGAGGCCCGGCCCCCGCCCGCCCCAGCTGCCTTCGAGACTCTGAGACGTCAGGAGTTTGCACTTCCAGGATGAATTTCTATTTAATGAGAGAATCTTTAGCAAAAACAACAAAGAAAGACTGTGTCGGGACGAGCGGTGTTGAGTAACCGGAGGGAGGGTGTCTCTCGGGCCACACCCGCGCCCAGGCCGTCCCGTGTCCCGGGCCGGGAGCTGCTCCGTGAAGAACGCCGTCGTCCTAAGGCAGTGCCGTGGTCCGCTCCTGGCACAGACCTGCAGGCAGAGAGACATTTGTTGTGCAAAATAAACCAGCCCAGGCTCCGAGCTGCTGTCACTCGCAGACGTCGTTCGTTAGGCCATCTGGTCCGCGGCGCTTGGCCGCATCCCGGGGAGCCGCCCGCAGGCCTCAGTCCCGAGCCCCGGCCTGACCTCAAATGGCCCGGGCGGCCTCCGCAGGGGTTTCTGGTGAGTTCCGCGACCGCCTGCTCCCTCCTGGGCACAGCACGCCTGCATCGAGCCGTTCCCCTCGGCGCCGAGAACCCTGCCGGGTCACTGGGCACCACGACGGGGGCAAGGTGCTCGGGAGGGGACAGGCTGGCGCGGATCCGACGTAAAGGCACCGTGGCCCGTGGGCTAGAGCCGCTGCTTCCCGGGCCTCGGCGCAGGACGGAAAGCCCGGCCGGCCTGTGCCGCGGTCCCCGCGGGAGGAGAAGCCCCATGGGGCAGGGCTGCCCCGGAGGGGGACGGTGGGGCGGGGGGCGAGGGGCCAAAGGGGGAAGGTGCGGGGCTGCTCCTGCACGAGCCTCAGCTCTGCTCGCGTCAACGGCACTAAGCTTTACAGACGTGTGAGCGCGAGCTCTTCCCCGGGACCTCGGGCCACGGGGGTCGCGCAGCCCTGCTCCCCTCCTGGGGGACCAGGCCGAGGGCGGCGGCCAGCGCTGGGCCCCAGGCATGCGACCCTGCTGCCGGCACGGACCTGGGCACGGTCCCCTCGCCCTGAGGCGCCCCGCGCTGTCCTGCCAAACAGGCTCTTCTCAGGTTGGAGGCAACACGCTTTGTTCTGGTTACACTGAGGACACGGCAGGATTTCTGTGTCGGGTCCTTGGGGGAACAGCGCGATCAAGGTGGGTTCGCGGGAGGCCCCAAGGCACCCCGGCGGCTGCGGGCCTGCGGGACGGAATGGGCGCCCCGGAGGCGACACGAGGGACCCGCCTTAGAAGGGGGGTGGGGGAGCACAGGGCCTGGCGGCCCGGAGGCTCCAACGGAGGGGGCGCAGGTGCCTGGGAGGAGACGCGGTGGGGCTCGGCGGGGCTGCTCTCAATTATGCTGATTGGTCCGCGGAGTTGGTCATCCTCAGCCCGTCCAGTTGTCTTCGGTCCCAGAGAACAGGGTCCGGAGCCAGCCCTGCTTCCCATTCCGAGGGGCGGGTCCTGGGGACGCTCACCGACCTCGCCGCTCGGTGCAGGTTCCAGTGGACGTTTCCCCTTAAAAACACGTTGTCCCAAATTGAGAAAAATGCCACAGTCTGGCTTTGTCCTGTGCCGGCAGCTTTCCCGTGCGCTGTGCTGGCTGGTGAGCAAGAGCACAACCGCCTCCGCCCCCAACTGCCTCCGTGGGGGCCCCTACGGCCCCAGGCCCCTGATCCCCCCACCAAGGAGCCGGGTGCAGGAGGGTCGCGGCCTGCAGGTGCTCTTCAATCCGAGACCAGCGGCAGACCCGAGTGCCCCGCTGCCCCCGAGGTTCCCAGAGCTCGTCCTGTGACCAGTGTCAGGTCAAGGTCGTTCCTCAGGAACTGTTCTGATCAGGTGAACCCCCAGCATTTGGCGGAAAGAGACAAACGGGGGCAAAACCCTCCCCATCTCTTCCTCAGGCTTCAGTCTCCAAACGTCCCCGCAAACCCGCCCAGGGCCCGGGGCAGAGTGCGGAGGAGCCGGGAGTAAGGACTGCGCCCCTCGCCCCACACCCTGCACCCCATGGCCCGCACCCTGCACCCCCCGCCCTGCACCCCATGCCCTGCACCCCACGCCCTGCAACCCGTGCCCCACACCCCGAGCCCCACACCCTGCACCCTGCGCCCCACACCCTGCACTGTGCCGCACCCTCCCCCTGTGGCCCATCCCCCCCAGCGTCCTCGCATGCCATCCGCAGCGACAGTTCCGGGTCCCTGGAACCCTCCCCATCCTCGTCACACCCCTGAATTTTCACATCTGTCTGCCCTCTTGTCACGTCACACTTTCTGTGTACGTTCCCGATTACCTAGTTATCCATACTTCCGTGAGCCCCGTGCTGGGCGCCTGGGGGCCGGTCGGCTACAGGCGTGTGGCTCTGGTGTCGGCTCAGGTCACCGTCTCGGGGGGGTGGGGGAGGTCGAGCCCCGTGTCCTGCTCTGTGCTCAGCGTGGCGTCTGCTGGACATTCTGGACATTCTCCCCCTCCCCCCCTCCCTCCTCCTGCCCCTCCCTCCACACACCTGCTCTCTCTCTCTTTAAAATAAATAACTTTTAAAAAACTCAGTGTTAAAGGATAAACCGAGGTGTAGTAAAATCCTAAGAGTTTATTTGAGCCAAACCGTGTGTTTTGGGGCGGGCAGCAGCTTGGTGGCGTGGGCGCCGCAGGCGCGGGATCCCGGTGGAAGCGCCGGGCCCACGGCCTCCTCGTGCAGCCTCACAGCAGGATCCGCAGTGTGTTGTGAGCCCAGGTCACGCCTTCTCCTTCGGGAGAACCCAATCCTGTGGAATAAAGGAAAGACGCGGAGGTTTAATTAAGAGTAACAGGCCACCACGTGACCAGATGTTAAGAGGCCGCGGCGACCACACGCGGGCCGTGCTGACATCCCCATAGGCCCACGGCTCGCACCCTCCTCACCAGGGCAGGTGTTCGCAGCGAGCGGGGCTCTGCCCTCATTCTCCAGGGATCTCCGTGCTCACGAGGGGAGAGAGCGCGAGTGGGGGCGGACCCCAGGCCGACTGCACGGAGCGCGGGGCCCTGCACGGGACTGGACCTCACGACCCGAGACCGTGACCTGAGCCGATACCAGGAGCCGGTGGTCACCCGCCTGAGAGGTCCCCGTGCTCCCTCCCAGGCACCTGTCAGAGCGGAGTCCCGGGAGCCCCGGGGCTGCAGTGGGTGTGACGGTGCATCCGGTGCCCTGCAGGACCCCCTGACCCCTCGACCTGTGGCCTCAGCAGGATGTCAGGTCCTGTGCTCCTCCTTCCGACCTGCTGGCTTGCGGAGGGAAGGGACTGGGGGAGCAGGACGTGGGGAAGGCAAACAGGGCCCCTCGTTGCGTTTCGCCCGAGTTCCCCCCCTGCCATGTGCTCCGGTAAAGGGGAGTCGTGGTGGGAGCAGCCTCGTGTTTGGAATGAGGCTGACCCTGGCCTGAGACCTTGCTCCCTCGCGGCCGTGTCCATAGTGAGCGTGGGGGCTGAACACCCACAGCCAGTGCGGCCGTGGGCTCGGTGCAGCTGCCGTGCGAACCGCGCACCTGTGAAGTCCGGGCCAGCTGGTGCTCGCCCACCTCCCAGACCCCAGGGCGGCTTGCAGACCGGGGGGACGCAGGAGGGAGGAGGAGGAGCTGGCCCCTTTGTCACGGCGAGGCTGTGTGGGCGCTGCCCGGGACTCCACGCGGAGGTGGCTGCTCCACAGAGGAGACGGTGACCTGAGGGGCGGCCAGCTGGAAGGCACACCATAGGGAAAACACAGATTCCAAAGCACTTCTGAGGCCTGCAGGTCCAGACCCCAGAGTCCTGTGCTGCCATCGGGCCAAGGACAGGCAGAGGTTAGGAGGAAGCCCTGGGCGCCATGAGGAGTGGGCATTGTCCCCACGTCTCCGTGTGCATGGCCCGGGGAGGGAAGGAGGGCTGCGGAGGGAAGGGGGGCCAGGGAGGGAAGGGGAGCCGGGGAGGGAAGGGGAGCGGGGAGGGAAGGACAGTAGAGGGAAGGACTGCGTGGAGGGAAGGACAGCAGTGGAGCTGGTAGGAGGGCCGTGGAGGGAAGGATGGCAGCAGAGGGACTCTTGGACACTTGGGTCCGTCTCTGGTAGAGGCGCACGCGGTGTCTGCAAGGCCCAGGCCCCGCTGGGACAGACACGGGTGCTGGTGTCCCTCCCGCAGGCACAGGACTCCCAGACTGGGAGCGGCACACAGGAGGCATCTGCCCTCAGGGCCCCGGCCGCTAAGGCCCGGGGCCGCAACCCGGCTGAGCACAAGCTCCTCTTCAGACAAGAAGCGCTGAGAGCTTTGGCTACCGGCTGACCCAGAGCACAGCAGACGCGGTTTCACTGGTGTCTGAAGTTCCTCAGGCTGAAGGAGAATGATGAGAATCAGATCTACAGAAAAGATCGAGGAGTGCCATAAACAAGAAGTATGTGGGGAAAACCACCGTATAAATAAATTTCCAGTATTTATAAAATACAACTGAATGTTTAAAATAAAAATTGTAATAACGTCCTTTGGGAATTACAAAGTTTGCAGAAATAAAACCTATAAAAAATAGCACAAAAAGATCAGAGTGGGTAAGATAAGGTTTTTATAAGTGTTATAATTTTTATGTAATATGATAATTTAGGTATGAATAGTATGATTGTTAGCAGATCCTTTGAAAAGAAAAATAAATAAAACAGAGGAGAATTAAAAAAAAACCGACACAGAATAAACACACAAAAAAAATACAAAAATGCCATTGGATCATCCAAAGAAGATAAGGAAGGAGGAACAGAGGCAAAAAAATAAAAAAATAAAAAAGAGATGAGAGAAATAGAAAATAAAGAGCCAGATGGTAAACTTAAACCAACTCTATCACTATAATATATATAAGTAAACTAAACACTACAATTATGAAACACAGACTGTCAAGGTGGATAAACAAACAAGCCCCAATTGCGTTCTTTTTAGAAGACACACACTTTCAACATAAAGACACAGATTCAAAACAAAGAGGTGGAAAATATATACTTTACAAATACTAATTATCGGGAGGGTGTAGTGGGTATATTAAGAGTAGACGAGCAGATTACAAGGAAAACAATCCTTACCAGAGCTAAAAAGAACATTTCATAATGAGTCAATTTGTTACGTAAAACATAGTAATCATAAGCATGTTTGCACTCTATACAAAAATCACAAAAAAAAAAAACCCACGTGGAACAAAACTGGATTAAAAAGACAAATTTGCAAATTTGCTATTTGAGTTGGGGATTATATCACTCATATTTCAGTAATTGAGATAATTATTAGACAAAAGAATCACTAAGGATACAGAAAACGTGAACAATACCATCAGTTTGACTGGATCAATATTTACAGAATATTATAATCAACAAATGTGGAAAACACAATCTTTTCAACTGTATAGGAAACATTCACTAAGATGCACTGTAAGCTGTCCTGTTAAATAGGTACCAATAAAGCCAAACTAAATTCATAGACAGTACATTCTTTACACGATGAAATTAAATGAAATAGTATCAATAACAAGTTACCCAAAGTATATAAATTAAACACTCCATCTCTAAATAACTCACACATCAGAGGAGAAAACACAGGAAATAGAAAGTCTAACTTAAAAATAATAAAAACACGACATATTAAAACATGAGGGACGCTGATAAATACAGTTTCAGGGGAAAGTTACAGATTCTCGAGTCCCATAAATCAAAACACACTCTAAGAAAATCAACAGGGAAAACTAAAAGTGGGAAAACATTCTTATACATCTACGTGAAAAATAACTCATTCGGACTATAGAAATAGTCTGCAATTCAAAAATGAAGAGGGTATTTAATTAAAAAGGAGCAAAAGACTTGAACAAACACTTCAAACAAACAAACAAACAAACAGCAACCCAGAAAACCAGGGACAGACTCATAAACACAGAGAACGAACAGGTGGCGCCAGAGGGGAGACAGCGAGGGGAGGGTGAGACAGGTGAGGGGACCAAGAGTTACAAGCCTCCAGGTATGAAATAAAGAAGTTGTGGGGCGAGCAGTTTGGCATAGAAGAAACAGGCCGTCCCCTGGGGGCAGAGGGTGACCCACACACCCTGGTGAGCAAGAGGACGGTAGGGACGCGTCCGACCGCATGCCGTGCTCCTAAAGCTGACACAACGGTCTACATCAACTAGGCTCTGGTAATAACTTTTTTTTAAAAAAAGAAGGTCTATGAATGACTCAAGAGCACATTGAAAAGTTCCTGACCCGGTGACTCACGAAGGACACAGACTATAGTCGGAGATGGAATTCTCACAGGGCGTAACGGACACGGCAGGGAATCCGTAGCACACGCAGAATCATCACAGGTCAATGAACAACCCAGGAAAATGCCTGAACAGACACTTGGTAAAGGAGGGACACGAACAACGCGTAAGTGCACGGAAAGCTGCCCGTCCTTGGTCTCTGCGGAAACGCCCGTTAGCATCTCCGTGCGGGGGGGGGATCCCTGGGTGGCGCAGCGGTTTGATGCCTGCCTTTGGCCCAGGGCGCGATCCTGGAGACCTGGGATCGAATCCCACGTCGGGCTCCCGGTGCATGGAGCCTGCTTCTCCTTCTGCCTGTGTCTCTGCCTCTCTCTCTGTGTGTGTGTGACTATCATAAATAAATAAATAAAAATTAAAAAAAAAAAAAAGAATCTCCGTGCGGAATTCTTCACCCGACTCCATCCTCCCATCGCATTCACTGAGGTTTATATTTCTAACCACCTCATCGTTAGACTCGCGACTATGCACCATCGTGCGTCTCTGGGTGTTCACTCGCCACTATGTCTGGGGAGGTATCAACTGAAAAATCCATTTCTGGGGCGCCCGGGGGGCTCCGGCAGTGGAGCGTCCGCCCTCGGCTCAGGTTGTGACCCCCGGGTCGTGGGATCGAGCCCCGCATCAGGCTCCCTGCTCCTCCCCTGCCCGTCCCCTCTTCCTGCACATGCTTGCTCACACTCTCTCTCTCAAACAGAATCTTAAAAAAAAAAGAGAAAAATCCATTTTTTTCCAATTCAAATTATAAGCATTCTGGGTGAAATGTAGCAGAAGATAATAGGAAATAGAATACCCAGATTTCACATGAGATATTGGCAGCTGTCGGAAAGGATGGGGACCTTGGATGTGACAGCAGCGGGGCATGTGCAGCAAGACAGCTCTGGGGTCAGCACATGTGTGACTTACATACCGCAGGCTGGCCCGGGTTCTGATGGCGCTTGGTGCTCGCCCTGACCTGACCGCCAGTTACCCAGCGGAGAGCAGAGTTCAGGGTCGGCGACCACAGGACGCTCACATGGGAGACACCAGCGGCCTGGATGGGGGTGGGGGTGGGGCTCTACAGCTCTGCGCTTCGGGTACTGGGTAGAGATGTAACCAGGTATTGTCCTGGAATCCAAATTCACATGGTCAATATGAGCCTTATATCAAGAGCCAAAACGTGATCGCAGAAACTACTGCCTTAGGGCCCCAGAAGAGTGCAAAGCGTGGTATCTGCAGGTGCACTTTGATTGACACAAAGCACAGGACTCTCCAAGGGTAACTCATAGTGAACCCACAGTAATACAACTGAATCACAAAGATCAAAAGTAGAACGACATCCAGTGACACCGGGGGTGAATTCTCCACAAATTCTAGAAAAGTTGCAACAGTAGAAGACAGAGGGAAAATCAGAATCCAGAGATGGAAGGAGTAGACGCCCACAGCATAGACAGGTGACTGTAAAGGCAAAGAACAGGAAAGATATTTCAGAAGGAAAATCCATGCTCATTTTTATAAAAACCGAATGGAGAACTTGAACTTCATTCCAGACACAACCAAATAGAAAATTACGTGGTCTGGAAGGCAGCCGCAGGAGGTGGCCGTGAATGTGAAGCAGGGGCAGGGGGGTGGAAGAGACGTGGAGAGACGCCGAGGACGCAGTAACAGGTCTACACGGCTCAGACGGGAATTGAGGAAGAGAGTAGAGGCTGGAGGAGGTGCTGGTTGCAAATCCCCAAAATGAGGGTGTCACAGAGTCCAGGGCAGGACTACACACAACAGATCTGTCCCTAAGGATACGGTAGAGACATTTCAGAGCATCTGAGGCAAAATGAGTCTTGTAAGTTGGACCAGAGAGTCCGTAGAGTTCTTTGTGAAGAGGTGGTAGTCACGCTAACAGAATCCCGCGGGGACCAGGAGGCCAGGTCCTGAAGGAAGGAAAGAAAACGCCGTCCCAGGACTCTGCCCGGCGAGGCTGTCATTACGAGTGACAGGTCCGACTGTCAGTCTGCTGTTCACTGGTGAGCCCTGGGCAGACCTCAACGGGGACTTGACCCCCAGGGCACATGGGGGGGAAAGGGCCGTCTCCTCTGTGAGCAGGGCTGGGAAACCTGGGCTCCCACACGCAGGACAGTGGAATGACATCTTACGTCACGCAGAATCAAACAACATGCGTTAGAGGCCTAAAGTCAAACCTGGAATTATAAGACCCGTAGAGGGAGACATAGGAGACGCGAGCTCTTCAATGTGGTCTTGGGGTGGTGTTTTGGATGCGGCATCAAACGTGAAAATAAGCAAGTGGGATCACATTTAGCTAAAAAGCTTCTACACAGGAAGGGAGACCATCAGCAAGATAAACAGGCGACCCGTGGAGCCGGAGAGAACGTTTACCAACCGTATATCCAATCAGGGGGTGATATCCAGAATACACAAGAGTCTCCTGCAACTCGATAGCAGGATGGATGGGTAGATAGATGATAGATAGATAGATAGATAGAGAGATAATAGATTGATAGATGATAGAGAGATAAGTAGATAGATGATAGATAATAGATAAATAGATGATACACAGATGATAGATTGATAGATGATAGATATATGATAGATCAATAGATAGACAATAGATCAATAGATGATAGATTGATAGATGGATAGATAGATGATAGATCAATAGATAGATGATAGATGGATAGATGATAGATGAATAGATTGATAGATGATAGATGATAAATGACTGATAGATAGATGATAGATATTTGATAGATCGATAGGTAAATGATTGATAGATGGATAGATGATAGATCAATCGATAGATTGATAGATGATAGATGATTGATAGATGATAGATGATAGATGACCAATAGATAGATGATGATAGATATTTGATAGATCACTAGGTAAATGATAGATGGATAGATAGATGATAGATTGATAGATGATGGATGGATGGACAGATAGATCAATTGATAGATGATGGATGATAGATAACCCAATAGAAAATCGGTCGAAGGGCCTGTACGGTCATTTTGCCAGGGGCCAGCAGGTATAGGGAGGAGCGCTCGACATCACCGGTCATCAGGGAAATGCAAATCAAAGCCACACGGGGCCACCCCGCACGCCGGCCGGCATGGCCACCCCTCAGTTACAAGGCGTGACGGCGGGTGGGCACGCGGAGAAGGCGCCCTGGCACTGGGGGGGAGATGGCAGGTGCAGCCGCTAGAGGAAAGTATGGAGGTTCCTCACGTCGAGGCTGCCTCGCGGCCCGCGGTCCCACCCCTGACCCAGTCGCAGCCCCTGGGCGCCGGCGCCCCCGGCCGCAGCCTGAGCGCCCCGCGCGGAGGGGCGGGTGGGCAGAGGCCCCGTGGCCGTCCTACGCAGTCGGTGCTGGAAACAGACGCTCCGAGCCCGCTCTACCAGGTTGGCGGTTAGTGATGAACGGGGACCAGTCCTCGTCGGGCTGCAGGGAGCCCCCACGGCCCTCGCCACGCAGCGCCAGCAGGGGACGCGGAGGCCGCCCAAACCACGAGCCTCGCGCTCCCGCAAGGCTGCCTGACGACGCTGTCGGAACCATCACTCACTTTCCCTCGCGGAAAAAACAAGGACTTTAAAAGCCACCGATTAAAATACACATTAAACATTTTTATAGTTCGTCATTTCTTTCCAGCTTCTAAACCGTTGCCTCCTAAGGGATTGCACTAGGAGGACGGATTCCTTCCTCTGTCCTCGCTCCGCGGCCTCCCAGCGACGGCTGCCCGATTTCTCTGGACGCGGCCGTGGAGCTTCCCGGAAAGGCTGGCCCGTGAATGAGGAGAGGGCGGAAGGCATCTCCCGTCGCGCTGCTGTGTCTGTCTTTCTGTCCTTGCCCGGGGTCCGTCCCGGCGAAACCCATGACTTGCAACGTCACTTGTAGGGTTTCTCTCATGATCGCCGCTGGGTGAGCAGGGCCTGGAGCGAGCCGGGACCCCCAGGTGGCCGAGGCGTCAGGGTCCATCCTGCCCCGCGTGCCCGGCCCCAACCTCGCCAACCTGAACCCGAGGGACCGAAGTCGGCCTCCTCCCGCCTACGAGACGCAAAGAGTCCGTCTTCCTTGTTTTGTTGCTTCGAATGGATTTAAAAAACGTTCCCATCCAAGCGCTCGCGAAGCTGTGAGGAGCGAAGTGAGCCGCAGAGACTTGGAAGAGCCTGGGGATGGGACGGTGAGCAGGCGGCCCAGCGTGGACCGGGCGGCGAGGGCGGCGGGGGTGGGATCTAACCCAGAGGGTCCAGCTGGGCGGCATCAGGGACGGTCACAGCACGGGTGAGGAGTGCTGATGGTCTGGGCTGTGGGTGCCAGGGGGCTCAGGACTGGCACCGAAGCAGCGTCTGTGGGTGGGTGGGTGGGTGGGTGCACCATGGGGCAGGAGCTCACAGTGGTGCTCAGGCCTGACTCACCTGAGGGCAGCTTCCAGTGGCCGCCGTGTGGACTCGGGTCCTCGGGACGGTGCCCGGAGGTGGCCGCGTGGACTCATGTCTTTGGTTTGGGCCCATGCCCTTGGGGCCGCCAGCTGCTGGTGCCCTGAGTAGCTGCCGGGTGCCCACACATTAGCTATTACATTATCTGGAGAAGAAACGAGGTTTGTGCTCATCGCAGCCACCGGAGCACCCGACAAGCCTCGTGTCTCCGACCTCCTCTCCCGCACGCTTTGGAGGCCTGAGCTGAAGATCAGAGGTCACGGCAAATATCTGCTTAAAAACCCCGGCAATCGTCTCCATCACCATCGCCGCCGCCACCCTTTGTACCAAAACACGGGAAAAGTAGGTTATCTGAGTTTGGAACCGACCATTGTTTCCTGCGTTATTGCCGTAAGAAGTCCTGAAAGCGCGGACCCGCAGGTCCCTCGTGTATCCTCGAGCCACCTTGCGACCCCGCAGCCCTCGGTCCACGACATCCAGGGACATCCGGGAACCGTGGCTGATATTGGCCTTGGCAACGACTGACGACGACGGAGCACCAGGTCGCCAGGTGACTTCTCTTCAGTGAAGCGATCAGCGAGCTGCGAGCCTTCGGGGAGTCGGGCCGGTTAGCCTAAAGTGACTGCCTGGAAGATCTGGGCGTGGGAAGCCCCAGAGGGAGGAGGAAGAGACGTGCCGCAGTCTTCCCCGGCCCGGAGAGCCTCGCGGAGCCCCTCGTGGTGACTTTCCCTGCACATGGTCGGGATTCAAACATTTCAGGGGACCCTGGAAAGGGAAAATCAGAGACGGTTGGCGGGGTGGACGCCATGGGCGCGTTGCTGCATTTCCGTCTCCCCAGACACCCGGCTCTTCCGCTTGGGACTGGCTCATGGCCCAGGACGTGCGGCTTATTTCTGGGATGCGACACCTGCACGACGCGTGCCTCAGAAGGCAGCACGGGCCGGTGCTGGGCCACGGCCTCCCCTGCTGCGGGGTAGGAGCGCCGGGCACCGGGGGTAGGTACTCTGCACCCGCCTGGCTGCGAGTGTCCACGGGCTGCTCACCTCTCCCCTCCCTGGGAGACGCCCACCCCCGACTGTGTGAACGGGGCCCCGGGGGGAAGGAGAGCAGATGCCGGGCCCTCCCGCCGGGGGTCTACACAGCCCCAGCCAGCATTTTGCAAACAGCCCTGCTAGGCTCGACTGTCTCCCGTCCTGGGTCTGTAAACCTTGCAGAAGTCAGTAGCTTGAATTCTTGGGAGACCTTCTGTGGGCCCCGTGTTGCCTGTGCCCCCCAACTGTGAGGGGTGCTGCTCCCCTCCTACCTCAGGACCAGAGACCACAAGCCTCCAAGGGTCCCACCCACGTGGCTAGCTCTGCTTCTGGGGTGAACCAGCAAGAAGGGTGGCACTGACAGCCAAGACCTCTTTCTCTCTCTCTCTCTCTCTCTCTCTCTCTGGAGGAGAGGCCTCCAGATAGGGACCTGCAGAGAGGGACCTCCAGAGCAGGGCCTGCAGAGAGGTGCCTGCAGAGTGGAACCTGCGGACAGAGGCCTGCAGAGAGGGGCCTGCAGAGAGGGACCTGTAGTTAGGGATCTGCAGAGAGGGACCTGCAGGGAGGGGCCTGCAGAGAGGGACCTGCAGAGAGGGGAATGCAGAGAGGGACCTGCAGAGAGGGACCTGTAGTTAGGGATCTGCAGAGAAGGACTTGTAGAGAGGGACTGCAGAGGGGCCTGCAGAGAGGGGCTTGCAGAGAGGGACCTGCAGAGAGGGACCTGCAGAGGGGGACCTGCAGAGAGGGACCTGTTGTTAGGGATCTGCAGAGAAGGACCTGCAGAGAGGGGCCTGCAGAGGGGGACCTGCAGGGAGGGGCCTGCAGAGAGGGACCTACAGGGAGGGGCCTGCAGAGAGGGACCTACAGGGAGGGGCCTGCAGAGAGGGACCTGCAGAGAGGGACCTGCAGAGGGGGACCTGCAGAGAGGGACCTGTAGTTAGGGATCTGCAGAGAAGGACCTGCAGAGAGGGGCCTGCAGAGAGGGACCTGCAGAGAGGGACCTGCAGAGGGGGACCTGCAGAGAGGGACCTGTAGTTAGGGATCTGCAGAGAAGGACCTGCAGAGAGGGGCCTGCAGAGAGGGACCTGCAGAGAGGGGCCAGCAGAGAGGGGCCTGCAGAGAGGGGCTTGCAGAGAGGGGCCTGCAGAGAGGGGCCTGCAGAGAGGGGCCTGCAGAGAGGGACCTGTAGTTAGGGATTTGCAGAGAAGGACCTGTAGAGAGGGACTGCAGAGGGGGACCTGCAGAGGGGATCTGCAGAGAGGGACCTGCAGAGAGGGACTGCAGAGGGGGACCTGCAGAGAGGGGCCTGCAGAGGGGGACCTGCAGGGAGGGGCCTGCAGAGAGGGACCTGCAGAGAGGGACCAGCAGAGGGGGACCTGCAGCAGAGGGGGCCTGCAGAGGGGGACCTGGCAGAGAGGGGCCTGTAGTTAGGGACCTGCAGAGAAGGACCTGCAGAGAGGGACCTGCAGGGAGGGACCTGCAAAGAGGGACCTGCAGAGAGGGGCCTGCAGAGGGGACCTGCAGGAGGGGCCTGCAGAGAGGGACCTGCAGAGGGGGACCTGCAGAGAGGGACCTGTAGTTAGGGACCTGCAGAGAAGGACCTGCAGAGAGGGACCTGCAGGGAGGGACCTGCAGAGAGGGACCTGCAGGGAGGGGCCTGCAGAGAGGGGCCTGCAGAGAGGGACCTGTAGTTAGGGATCTGCAGAGAAGGACCTGTAGAGAGGGACTGCAGAGAGGGGCCTGCAGAGAGGGACCTGCAGAGAGGGCCTGCAGAGAGGGACCTGCAGGAGGGGCCTGCAGAGAGGGCCTGCAGAGAGGGACCTGCAGAGAGGGACCTGTAGTTAGGGATTGCAGAGAAGGACCTGTAGAGAGGGACTGCAGAGGGGGACCTGCAGAGGGGATCTGCAGAGAGGGACCTGCAGAGAGGGACCTGCCGAGGGGACCTGCAGAGAGGGGCCTGCAGAGCGGGACCTGAAGAGAGGGCCTGCAGGAGGGGGACCTGCAGGGGAGGGGACCTGCAGAGAGGGACCTGCAGAGAGGGACCGCAGGAGGGCCTGCAGAGAGGGCCTGCAGAGAGGGACCTGTAGTTAGGGATCTGCAGAGAGTAAGGACCTGAGAGGGGTGCAGAGAGGGACCTGCAGAGAGGGGCCTGCAGAGAGGGACCTGCAGAGCCTGCAGAGGACCTGCAGGGAGGGGCCTGCAGAGAGGGGCCTGCAGAGAGGGACCTGCAGAGAGGGACCTGTAGTTAGGGATCTGCAGAGAAGGACCTGTAGAGAGGGACTGCAGAGGGGGACCTGCAGAGGGGATCTGCAGAGAGGGACCTGCAGAGAGGGACTGCAGAGGGGGACCTGCAGAGAGGGGCCTGCAGCCGGGACCTGAAGAGAGGCGCCTGCAGAGGGGGACCTGCAGGGAGGGGCCTGCAGAGAGGGACCTGCAGAGAGGGACCTGCAGAGAGGGACCTGTAGTTAGGGATCTGCAGAGAAGGACCTGTAGAGAGGGACTGCAGAGAGGGGCCTGCAGAGAGGGACCTGCAGAGAGGGGCCTGCAGAGAGGGACCTGCAGGGAGGGGCCTGCAGAGAGGGGCCTGCAGAGAGGGACCTGCAGAGAGGGACCTGTAGTTAGGGATTTGCAGAGAAGGACCTGTAGAGAGGGACTGCAGAGGGGGACCTGCAGAGGGGATCTGCAGAGAGGGACCTGCAGAGAGGGACTGCAGAGGGGGACCTGCAGAGAGGGGCCTGCAGAGGGGGACCTGAAGAGAGGGGCCTGCAGAGGGGGACCTGCAGGGAGGGGCCTGCAGAGAGGGACCTGCAGAGAGGGGCCTGCAGAGGGGGACCTGCAGAGAGGGGCCTGCAGAGGGGGACCTGCAGAGAGGGGCCTGCAGAGGGGGACCTGCAGGGAGGGGCCTGCAGAGAGGGACCTGCAGAGGGGGACCTGCAGAGAGGGGCCTGCAGAGAGGGACCTGCAGGGAGGGACCTGCAGAGAGGGACCTGCAGAGAGGGACCTGTAGTTAGGGACCTGCAGAGAAGGACCTGCAGAGAGGGACCTGCAGGGAGGGACCTGCAGAGAGGGACCTGCAGAGAGGGACCTGCAGGGAGGGACCTGCAGAGAGGGACCTGCAGAGAGGGACCTGCAGGGAGGGGCCTGCAGAGAGGGGCCTGCAGAGAGGGACCTGTAGTTAGGGACCTGCAGAGAAGGACCTGCAGAGAAGGACCTGCAGGGAGGGACCTGCAGAGAGGGACCTGCAGAGAGGGACCTGTAGTTAGGGACCTGCAGAGAAGGACCTGCAGAGAGGGACCTGCAGGGAGGGACCTGCAGAGAGGGACCTGCAGAGAGGGACCTGCAGGGAGGGGCCTGCAGAGAGGGGCCTGCAGAGAGGGACCTGTAGTTAGGGATCTGCAGAGAAGGACCTGTAGAGAGGGACTGCAGAGAGGGGCCTGCAGAGAGGGACCTGCAGAGAGGGGCCTGCAGAGAGGGACCTGCAGGGAGGGGCCTGCAGAGAGGGGCCTGCAGAGAGGGACCTGTAGTTAGGGATCTTCAGAGAGGGGCCTGCAGACAGGGGCCTGCAGAGAGGCCTCCCTGGCACAGCAGGACCGTGGGCTACACCGGAGCCTCTAGGGTTAAGTAAAAGGTTATGGGTTAAGTGTGGTTCAATGCCCGTGGGCCGCGGCCTCCCCGTGTGCTGCTATCCCGAACTCTTCGTGGGAAATGTCTGGTCCATCACTGTGGAAACCTGAGACTCTCAAGGGCATCGGCGTGTGGAGCCCGGTGCCCCGGCGCTCTGTGTCGCCCTGGATCAGGAATGCGCCTTATTTTGTGGCCAGATGTGCTCCAAGGCGGCTCACGTGGGCCCATATGGAGGTTGGTGGCCTCGGGGCAGAGAAGAGCTGGTCAGCGCCGGGGCACCGGGTGAGGGAAGGCGTCCTTTGTCATCAACTGGCTCCAGAGACTCCTTGACATGGGGCCCTGCGCGTGCAGGTCTGAGCGCTGCGCCCAGAACATCGGTTCACGTTACGGCGCAGACGTGCTGGCTCTGCTGGGAGGTCGGAGGAGCGCGTGGCGGCGGGGCGGCAAGGTGGCTGCTGGCCCACGCTCACCCGTGTCCGTGGGACCAAGTCAGAGAACCCCTGTGACTTCTCCGTTTATTGAGTTCTAGGAACCACTTTCCAGGGACCTGAAATCCGTCACGGAAGAGTGGCCGGAGTGTGCTTCCAGGAAGGCCGCATCCTGCGGGCAGAACCCGGAGAGACACGTGGTGGGGACAGGTGCGGCCAGCGGCAGGAGGCAGGAGGCGGCACCGCGCTTGCTGGGCTAAGGGGACACCTGGGCCGCGGCAGCCGTGGGGGGAGGCCTGCAGCGCCCAAAGCAAGGCCAGGGAAGCCTCGCTGAGGAGGTGACATCTGCGGGACGAGGGTCGGGTGGCCCTGGGTGCACTCGGTCATGGCTGGGCCCCAGGAACACGGGTTGGCCAAGAGGGTGAAGGCAGGGAGAGCAGGCCGGGGCCGGGGTGACACTGGGGCCTGTGCGGAGCAGAGTGGGTCACTTCCACCGAGGATGCCGCAGCCTCCCAAGGGCTTCGGCCGGAGAAGGGCGGCCGTGCAGGCGGCATCACCAGGCTCCGTGTGAGCAGGTGCGTGTCCCCCGGCCTCGCCGTGACTGCAGGGCCCGAGGCTCAGCCGCTTGGCGGCAGGGGAGCAGTGGGCACAGCCCGAGAGCCTCACCCAGACCAGGGCCGTGGGTGTAGACGGAGGCACCGCACCCCTGACCGGCTCTGGGAGCACCTGCAGCCCCGGGAGCCACCCGAGAGGAGCCCTGGCCGCTGGGTGCAGCTGGTCCAGCAGTTGGAGGAACTCGCCCGTGAGCCCCTAGCAGGTACCTGGAGCATGAGAAGGAGGTTTGGGAGTGCGTGAGCTTTACGTGGAGGAAAAGATCATTTGACGGACAAACTGATTATTTTATTATTTTTATTTTATTTTATTTTATTTTATTTTATTTATTATTTTTGGTTTAGGATCTTGTTTTGAAGAAAGCAATCCATTCAATAAAGTTAATGCGGGAAGGGTTTTCAGATTAAAATAAAACTGCATTTTTGGGCAGCCCGGGTGACTCAGAGGTTTAGCACCACCTTCAGCCCAGGGCGTGACCCTGGAGACCCAGGATCGAGTCCTGTGTCAGGCTCCCTGCGTGGAGCCTGCTTCTCCCTCTGCCTGTGTCTCTGCCTCTCTGTGTGTCTCTCGTGAATAAATAGACAAAATCTTTTAAAAAAAAAAAAAGACTGCATTTTTACGCAGCTGTACCTTATCCCAAGGGCATCTCTATGCCCTGGTCACCGTAGAAGATTTCCGGAGATGTTGAATCTGCCGAGACATCCCAGAAACCCTAACCTCACACAGTATAATAAAACGGGCCATATTAAAAGCCACAGTCTCCAGAAAGAGGGCGACCCTATGATACGAGGGCACCGGAATCCCTCATGCTCTTCAGATGCACAATTTCCAACTTCAGTTCTGAGGGGTGTTTCATTTTCAGCAACCACCTGTATAAATAATTCATTCTCTTCAAATATTCTGAAAACACAGCCCGTGGGGTAATTGGCAATTCTGGGAGGAAGCAGACAGACATGCGTGTTACGAAGAAGTCGTATTTCCTATAAGTTATTGTCTGAGGATTTGTGTGAATAAGAATAAGAAGATCTAAGTCCACTGGATTATTTTCCTTGAAGATCTCAGAGAATTTCAAAATATTGTTTCTTCCGTGTGAAGTTAAATAGAAAAGGAATTTATGGGGCCCCTGGGTGGCTCAGTGGGTTGAGCATCTGGCTTCCGCTCAGGCCGTGACCCCGGGGTCCTGGGATCGAGTCCCGGGTCCAGCTCCCTGCTCACTGGGGGGTCTGCTCCACCCTCTGCCCCTCACCCACTGCGTGCAGCACGCACTCCCTCCCTCTCTCTCAAATAAATAAAATCTTTTCTTTAAAAGGCAATTTATAAATGAGCTGCTTAGAATTTTATCAGCTTCGTCCTGTTTAAGGAAGCCCAGGAAAGTCACCCCTGCAGCAAACACACTGCGTGTGTAGATCATTTTATTTCAAGCTAGTTCCTTATAGGCAACAATATTTTTTATTTTATGTAATTTAAGTAATATATGATTCGTCAATTCCACATTTTAAAATTCTTCAGAAAGAGGATTTAGACGCACACAGTGAGGGTGAGGCGCTACCGCCTGGTGGTATGAACGGTGAGAAATCACGGTCTCACGCGGGCGCCCCGCTGCATTTGCACAGGTGACACCGCAGGGCCAAGAAGGCAGCCGGTTTGCGTTTAAACAAAAGTCCCAGGGAAATGCTGGGGAATGCGAGCCGGGTGGGGACAGCGCAGACTCCCCGACCCCGGCTGCCCCACACGAGCCTGGGACTCAGAGCCCCGCGGGGAGCCCGGCTCGATGCTCGGAGGCGGAGCGGAGGGCTCCCGCAGCTGCCTCGGAAGGCGGCCTGTGCGCCGGGGCTCCCCGTGCTGTGCCTCCCACGCTGCAGCCAGACTCCCCGCACACCGGGAGCGCTCGCTGAATGCACGTATTTGAAAAACATTCCAAGAAGAGTTGTGTGGTCCCCCCCCCCCTCAAGAATCTATACTTTTTAATAGATTGGCTTTGCTTAAAAGCAGCTTTCAGACTCATTTGCTAGAGAAGAGCTGGAAAGGGACAGTCGGAACGGGAGGGTCCGGGGCACCGAGTCTTGGCTGCTGGGCAAGGCTCCTCATGCTGCTAAGACGTCGGGCCGGCGAAGACTCGGGCCGCGCAGCAAACACCACAGGCAGCCGCCAGCCCGGCGGTAGAGGCAACCGGCCAAACCCTTCCCGTCCCCCACGTTAGCTGGGCCGTGGGACGGTCATCGGAGGAAGGAAAGCAGGCCGGGCACCCCGCAGCGCGTTTCCAAAGTAAAATACTTAGTGTTACTGGTGTTACTAGTTTGTCAAAAAATGACTTAATTTGATTTAAATGCAACTTAAGTTGCAGTTTACTTAACCTGCTCTTCAGCGATCTTGGAGCAGGCCGCGGAACTAAGAAGTAAACAAGCCAACGGTCAGCCGTGACGCCGAGTGGCGCGGGCAGGTCCCCTCTGGGCTCCGCAGGTGCCAGCGACGGAGACACATCGCGGGGCGCACACCGCCGGCTGCATGCGGTGCCCCAAGAACGTTGGCCGTCTTTGGCGCCCTTGACTGAACAAGAAATTATCTAAAATATAAAAGGGAAATCCGCGCCGCTTGCTCCATCCAAGAACCGAACACGCACAGTCAGGAACTTACCGGCGCCCTCCAGGAGGCACCAGGTGCCGTCTGCGCTTTGGAAGGCTCCTCGACTGACAGCGAACGCTCACGCAGGGTCTGTCTTAGGCCACAAGGACCACGTGCTTCCCGAGGCCCACGCGAGGGCGGGCGACCTCCCGATGACAGGCGGGTGCCTGGCTGGCCCCGTGGTGCGCAGTCGCCGAGCCGCAGGTCCACTGTGCCTTCGTCGTCACAATAGGGAACAGCATCTGGGGGATGTGCGTGCCTGTGCCCAGCACCTGCCCAGGGAACCTCTGGGTGTCCTTTGTGGGCGAGTGACATCATGCAGCTCAGACCAGGTAACAGAGAAAGGCACGTCACCCTGGTTCCCGGCTCCTCAAGCGGCTGGTACCCCCGGCGTGTCCCTGCTTCTCTTGCCGCCCCCCCACCCCCCGTCTGCATCTCCACCTCTGCCCCTCTGCCGGTCCGACGACTTGCTGAACAGATGAGTGCGCAGCCCCAAGCGTCCCTACTCAGGGGCCTCTGTGAGGAGCTGGGGAGGCCTTGTGGGCCGTGGCCAGGCTGCCAGGGGGCCCCCTCCTGGCCAACACGGATGCCCTGTTGGGAGGACGGCAGGCAGGCGGCTCCCAGGCCTGCGCTTCTGTGGCTCAGCTGGGGAGGCTCTCAGCTGGGGAGGCTCTCGGGAGGGCGGGCGACACTGGTGAGAGGGGAGGCGGGCAGGGGAGCAGGGTCGGCTCCTGCAGGGAGGAGACGTGCAGCCAGGAAAGCACCAGGCTCTGAATGCTGTACTAGAAGGTAACAAAACGCTTTTTAATTTTATTTTTTTTCTAAATCAAAGCTGAGCTATTTGAGCAGATGAAGAGGGAGGGTGGAGAAGAGCACGTTCAGGGAGGGCCCAGCAGTGGGCTGCAGGAGGGGCCTGGCAGGTACCCCACGGCGGCCCCACAGGCGGCGGACGTGCGCAGAACTCACACGGCATCCTGGGAAAGGCATGTCCCCGAGTGAGTCTGCACCGAGGGATGGTCTGTCCAGACGTGCGTGGCATCGAGCTCAGCACCGAGCGACACTGCGCAGATGGGCACCCGGGGCCTCGGAACCATCCAGACAAAGGAAACGAAAGGCTGCAGGTACAGCAACCAAGGTCTCTGTCTCCCCGATGGTGTCACCCCTGCCTTCTGAGCAGGGGCCTCTGCTCCCGTCCTCATTCATGAAGCTCCTCCCTGCTGTCGCACACTCACGCTGCACATGTACTCATTACAAGCTGCCTCCGATGCTTTCTCAGAAGCAGGTGTGAGGCAATTAATGAATTTTTCTATAAATAATACCTTCTTTTCCCCGGAGTATCAGCATTGTTTTCTAGAACAAGCTCTTGGGAGGGCAGCAGGTAGGCGGACTAAACATCAGGACGTGACGGTCGGCGGTCCCCGTCCAGACACGCGCCCCCACTGCACAGGCCGCGGAACGTGCGGCTTTCACTGCAGTCCTTCCGAGGCTCTAGAATTTCACCAGAAACCGCCCCCCCCAGGCCAGGGCCTCTGAGTTGCACCCAAGGGTAATTGGGTGTGAAAACCCTGGAAGATCGAGGTGGGGGGAGGGGGCGACGTGGTGCGAGAACCTCCACTCCAGCCCCTTGCTGCAGTGGGACCCTCTCCGCCTCCGCATCCCCTGTGACCCAGACTTGCTCAGACCGCAGGTGGCGGGAGCCCGGTCCGCCCGGAGGTGCGGCAGGTGGAGGAGACTCGGGACTGCCCCGCCCCCATGGGCCCGCCCTGCCCACCTTCCCGCGGACCACGCCCTCCTCTGGCCCCGCCCTCCCCGACCACGCCCCTCCCTGGGGCCCACCCTCCCCTGACACCCCGGCCTCCCGAGCCCCACCCTCCATGGGCCCTGACTCCTGTGCCCACCTTCCCGTGGACCACACCCTCCCCTGGCTCTGCCCCTGAGCTCTGCCCTCACCTGGACCTGTCCTCCCCTGATCCCACCCTCCCTGGGACTCACCATCCCCTGGACCACGCCCATCCCGAGCCTCACCCTCCATAGGCCCCACCCCCGTGCCCACTTTCCCCAGGCCACGCCCTCCCTGGCCCTGCCCCAACCACGGCCTCCTGGCCTGCCCTCCATGGACCCGCCCCCGTACCCACCTTCCCGTGGACCTCGCCCTCCCGGCCCCCCCGCCCCCACCACGCCCTCCCTGACCCCGCCCTTAATAGGCCACGCCCTCCAGGACCACGCCCCCTGGCCCTGACTCTCCTCTAATCCCACCCTTCCCGACCACGCCCCTCCCGAGCCCCACCCTCCATAGGCCCCGCCCCCGTGCCCACCTTCCCCGGGCCACGCCCTTCCTGGCCGCCCCCCCGCTGCCCCCACACCTGCCCCTGCCTCTGGGCTTGGCCACTCCTCGCTCACAGCCTTTAACTCCGAGTCTTCAAAGAACAGTGTCTGCTTTTAAAAATGGGAGAAGGCAGGAGATGGTTTCCAGAAAGTGCAGTGCTGGACCCCTTCCCGGCACAGCGTTTTCCCTGGTTCCCCGGAGGCTCCGGGAGCCCCGCACAGGCCTCGGCTGCCAGGAAGGGGTGGCCCGAAGCCTGGGGGGAACAGGTGTGGGGTTGGGCGTGGGGATGTGAACACGGGGCCTCGCCCTAACCCTCCGCTCACTCGGTGCCCCTGGAGCACCTGCTCCCTCCGGGTGCGAGCACCTGCTCTGAAGGCCTGCCAAGGTCGCGAGCGGCTTGCTCTTGCCCCGGGGGGCCTGGGGCACAGCCGACGTGCATCAGGGCTCAGGGCTACGGTGGACGGCAGCGGCTGGACCCAGACCGAGAGGTGGCCCTGCAGGGCCCGGGTCAGCGTCGGGTGCCTCACGTGGGTTCCACACAAAGAAACAGCAAAAAGGGGGGGTTCTTGCAATGAGAACCCCGAGAGACACTTTAGCCTTATTCTCTTCCCACATCTGTTCAAGTTAGTGTCTTTGCCTCGTTTTACTGGTTTTGAAATAAAAGCCTGGACGCAGAGGGCTCTGGAAATCTGTGAAGGAGGGAGAGGAGGGGGAGAGGTGGACGGACACCCGGAGGAGGAGCCACGGCTGGAAGGTGCCAGGGCCAGGCCGCTGGCTCCTCAGCAGCAGGTGCAGCCCCGGGTCCTGCGGCCTGGCCGCTGGGCTGTCCCTGAGACCAGAGAGACATGCTCGGGCCTGGGTGGGGTCACCGATGGCGGGAGGGGCATCCAGTTGGTGACCACCGGGGACCCCAGCGAGCTGTCTCAGGGACAGCGGTGGCCCGAGGGTGGGGGCCAGGTTTCTGGAGGAAGATCAGGGGTTAGAGACAGGGTCCTCGCAGACACCTGCAGACACACGAGCAGTCCTTGTCCCCCTGGGAGGTTTTAGGGCTGCCGTCAGGGTGGTGTCCCCAGCTTTCAACCACCACCACCCAAGAGCCTCACAGGACCCTTGGGGCACACGCACAATTGCACAACCAAGCCATGGCTCACGTGCAGCTGTCTCGTGCCGCGAGCCCCCGCACAGCTGGGAGAGGGGCACCTGCAGCAGGAAACAGGTCTGCTCTAAGGCGCTTTCACCTGGACCCACTGTCACGGGCACCTCCCTGCCATCCTGCAGGCCGTGGGTCAAGGAGGGAACAAAAACAGGGCGAACTGGAACACGCACGGGGATGGGCACACGTGTCCACAGCGGGGCTGGGAGGGTGGTGCAGCAGCGATTTCTTCCAACTCTTTAAAATTCCTTCTTACTCTGTGCTTCATTCATGATTTAAAAATATGATTTTAAAGGCATAAACTGTGGAAATTTTCAAGAAAATTGCTTCACCTAAAAATAGTACAAGAAGAAGCCATTCAAACATTTTTCCTATGCTAATTTTTATCTACATCTTATTTCACATATGTCTTAATTTTCTATCTATATTTCTCAATGGCTTTTTCAGTGAATTACCCCACCCAGCTCCTCAAGGGAATTTCCTCTGCATATCAGTCAATTTGGGTTCAGAGTGAACAACTTGAAACTATTTTGGAATTGTGAGTATAACTACAATGAGGAAGGAAACTGAGGTGAATTTAAGGATTGTGTTTATTGGAAAGAGACGGAAGGAAGAGCAGGGCAGGGGCGGACGGAGAGGGAATCTGCAGCCGACTCCCAGCTGAGTGTGGAGCCCGGCGTGGGGCTCGATCCCACCACGCGGAGATCGGGACCTGAGCTGCAACAAGAGCCAGAGGCCTAAGGGACTGAACCACCCGGGAGCCCCAGAAAATGATGTGAATTTTAGAGGAAGTTGGAAAAGAAGCAGCGGTCCTTAAAATCATAATTATTTTTCCATATCCTCATTCCTTCACATTATTTGCTAGATACCATGACTTTACTGGTTTTTCTCTCAGTAAATTCTCTTTTCCTGATTTCTAACAAGAATTTCCCTTTTTTTTTGACCAAAAAAAAAAAAAAAGTGGGACTATCCAGGGTTTCTCTTCAAACTAAGTACAGTTTTGACTTGGAATGTGCAGGCTTCTAAGGAAAGACAGGCCCCTCCCGCAGGGGGTGCAGTGATGAGCGCGGCCGGGTGTCGGGGGCTTGCCTCGCGGCCCCGGGCAGTGGCCCCTCCTGCCCTCCGCAGCGCCAGGCTCTTTCTGCCCCCCGGTGTGCTGGAGCCGCTCTGGGAGATGTCATCTGTCCTGGTTCATGGTATCTTTTTCGCCATTACTAACTTGTTTTTCTGTGCATTTTATTTATTTATTTCATTGAAGTTCAATTTGCCAATATATAGCATAACACCCAGTCCTGTGCATTGCTTTACTGCTGTTGCGTCGGTGATTATTCTTAAAGTGGTGTTTTGAAGCTCTCCGGGGGTGGGGGCGACGAAGAACCAGGCTTCACTGCATTTTTGAAATAAAGAAGACGCGGTAGCCGAGATGGGCCTCTTCCTCCACGGCCCCCCCAAATGGGACAGCTGCTCCCCCTTGGTTGGTGAGCACAGGCCTGGGCCTGACGCTCGTCAGGAGTCAGAAATCGTGGAGAGCGTGGAGGGCAGCGCCGAGCTCCGCCGATGAATCCATTCATTGTTTGTGGACAGACTCATCCGCTCCCATCGTCAGTCTGGTGATCTGTTGGCGTGTCAGGTACCCGCCCGGGCAGGAGTGCTACGCGGCAACGTGATTCGGGTTCCCTCCCGGCCCGAGCAGTCAGGGTCACGGCCGAGAGGCAATGACAGCTGTGTCACGTGTGTGGATCAGGAGAAGCGCTGCGGGTTCAGGCAAGTGGCACGGGGTGAAATCACGTCCCCGGCAAGGAGGCAGAGCCAGTTTTGTCCCTGGACAGCGCGTGTTCTCACGACCCCGGCCAGGGTTGCCCAAGGGCCTCGCGGCCTGGGCAGATCTTGTCCGCGATCAGTTCCCGCCTCTGCGCGGGTCTGCAGAAGAGGACCTCGGAGCATGGCCAGATTTCGATCCAGTCTGATAACCGAGCGGATGACACGAAGGGCGCGACCCTATTTCATGAACCTCCCGGCTTTCACTCAAGCTCTGGATACCTTCCTCCCGCGTCATAAGTATTCAGTTTTCTGTTACGTCTTCCCCTTAAAAAAAAAAAAAAATCCAAATATTACATTAACCCTTTGTGACAATTTTTTATTCTGGGAAAACACCATTGGAAGAAAATAAAATTGTTCATTGCAAGCAAGGGCGCCACGCCCGAGAGAGAAGCTGAAGAATTAGAGGGAGCGCGGACGAGACCCAGCAGCCTGACACGGAGAGCCAACCACCTGCTGGCGTGTGGGGCGTGTGGAGCAGGTGCGCGTGGGCCCCACGCAGGTGCCAGCGCTCGCCGGTAGGGACAGCGCCAGGGCCCGGCTGGCGGAGCCTCGGGTCGGGGTGCAGAGGAGCTGACCTTAAGCTCCAAGGGGAGGGGTGCAGGTTACTGCCACCGAGAGAGGCTCCAGGTG
The DNA here is from genome assembly GCF_018345385.1 of Vulpes lagopus. NCBI lineage: Eukaryota > Metazoa > Chordata > Mammalia > Carnivora > Canidae > Vulpes > Vulpes lagopus. Next base: position 133,393,858 of record NC_054828.1, read on the forward strand.
TGAGAGGGCGGGGCAGGTGTAGACAGCCGTTCTCACACGGGGGCCTTACTTTGGGGAGCTCGGGGTAACCAGGACTGCTGGCGGGGGACCCCGCGTGTTGGCACCCCGTGGCAGCGAGCTCCGGGTCCCCCGCGAGTGGCGGGGCCTGTGCTTACTGCTCAGACCCGGTGCAGATCTGCTTGTTGGGCCCTCGACAGCGGAGCTGTAGCCCCGCAAACAGGCGGGAAGTGGAAACGAGTCTTGGCCGGGACAGAAGCCACATCTACTGAGAGAAGCGACCCTCCGGCGGCTTCCCCATCCTGCGCCCCCCTCGCCATGGAGCCCCCCGACCCCACCCCTCCGGGCCAGCAGCCCCGGGCCGCCCGTGCTGCTTGCGTTTGTTTGCACGCCCGCGCTCCTCGGCGCTTAGCCACACCTCCTGGAAATGACCTCATCCACCTCCCAGAGAGCTGCCCCGCGTGTGCCCTCTGCAGCAGCGCGACATTCCGCCGTGCGGTGCCATGTGATTGCCCCACCACACTGGCGCGGGGACCTCGACGTTGCGGGCGCTATGCGGCAGTTTCGGGGTGGCAATGGGGAAAGAAAATAAAACGGTGAGCGCGCGTGCATTTGCGTTTTCTACGTTTGGAGATGAAGCTTCAGGGCAAGTGTCCCCAAGGGGGTTGGTGAATCAGAACATAAATGCTTCCGCGGCTTTGACAAATGTCCCCAAATATTCCCAAAAAGGGGTTGCAGTGGCTACCAGTCCCCCAGGGCCGTGGGGCAGAGCTGGTGCCCCCAAGGCCGCCCCCGAGGCCTCCCCCGAGGCCGCGCTGGCTTCCTTCCGGCCGGTTAGCCGGGTGGCCGCGGCCCCTCATGCCGCCTGTAACACGATTCCCAAGTCACGAGTGAGCTTGCACATCTCTTCCCGCCCGAGCCAGGCCCCCGTCCTCACAGCAGCTCCGGGAGATCCGGTCCGCGCCCCAGGATCCTCCCTTCCAAGATGCCGTTGGCCGCAGGGTCCTGTGTGCGGGTTGCTTCCCAGCGTTTGCGCCTGTTCCCGGCCCGGCTGCCCCTCTGTCGCATGGGGGTAGCGCCCTGGACGTGGATTGTCCCTCCATCTCCTGCGTCACGAACAGGCACCCGTTTCCTGCTCCGTGGAGCACGCGCCTCCGGGCAGGATGCCAGGCTGCGTCAGGTCTGTGCCGCCACCCTCCCAGAATGCCAAGTCCCTACGGTCTTTAATATTTCTTCATTTTAAGAAACTGTCGAAGAGATGAACGGATACCTCATCAAAGGAGTACAAGCAACCAGGAAGCACGTGACAAAAGCCATGCAACATCCGATTGATCCCGAATCAGATTAAAACAGGGACAGAGAGTCCTGCTTCTCCGTGGAGTCGCTGAGAACGCCTTGCTGGTCCGGGCCTGGCGAGGCCGCGCTCCAGGGCCTGCTGCCTGCTGGGAGCACACAGGCGTTCGTGACCTTGACCGAGAGGATTTCAACTTAATTCCTCTTTGGAAAGTCGGACTCTGTGCTGAAGGGTAACGTGATAGGAGGCAACAGGCATTGGGCTCCAATTCCGGCTCTGCCCCTGCACGCCCGCGCCTCGGGCAGGGGCCTGAGCTGTCCCCTCCCCAGGGCCCACACCTGTGGGCTCCCTCCCTGGGCAGCAGGTTCCCCCGCGGAAGCCCCGGGCGCAGCGCCCGCCTCCGCCAACGCCAGGGCCCAGCCCCATGGGGGGGATGCACCTGAGAGCACCTGTGCCCTCCTGCCGGGCCACTGCCCCGGGGGAACGGAAGACGTCCCTGGGCACTGCCCGCCCTCCTGCCCTCCCCGGCCTTCCCCGGGGCTGCCCTGCTTCAAGGGAGCTCGTGCACCAGCCTGGGGTGACCCTGGCACCCCCCACCCTCCTGCCCACACCCGAGGTTGTGCACCAGCCTGAGCCTGAAGACAGACAGACGGCAGGTTTTGTCGTGACAATGAGAGAACCGTCCCGTTTCCCTGCTGGATCGCATTTGCGTGTCCCACTGGGGGAGCCAGCCAAGGGGTCTGGTTAAACATTTGGTGATTATTAGACTTTAGAAGCTAAATGACAAATCTGGCCTCATCGCTCGCTGGGACGACAGATGGGGCTCCGAGGCGTGCGTCCCTGCTACCCACATTGTGCTCCTACCACTCTCCTCCCTTTCACAATCTCCCAGCATCGCGTTTAAGAGCATGAGGCCCGAGTCCTTCACACAAGCGTCCACCTGCTTCAGCTCCCACTTGGGGTTACGGCAGTTGCGGTAACTGATCCGTCTCGCGGGAGCGAGGAAAATCAGACCCCGAGTTGCACCTGCAAAGTAAGGGCAGGAGGGTGAAGCGCAGCACAGCCTCTGTCCCTGCAGGCCGCGGGCGGGCATTTCGGGGACGTGCCCAGACGCGCCCTGCCCACGGCAGAAACGGCAGCGGGGGTGCAGACAAACATCACGGCTCACGAGGCAGCGGCGGGCTTGTCCCCTCAGGGTGGACACCCTCCCCTGCTGCCCCAAATCCAGGCTGTACTGCAGGGTCGCGGGGGCCACACCTTCCTGCAGATGCAACCGTTCTCTCTCTCCCTTTCCTTTTCTTCCTTTCTCTCCCTCTTTCCCTCTTTCCCTCCTCACTGTTCTGAGTGCACCTTTGTAACATTCCGGCGGCCTCGCTCTGCGGTCCTTCCATCTGGGCTGCGTGGCCCCTCCCTGTGACTGCGGATGAGCGAGCTTCCAGCGACGGGGGTCCTGGGTGGACACACAGAAGGGGAATTTTGACGAGACCCCGGGCGACCGTCCGGCGGGTGGGCAGAGGGTCCTCCTCTGAGAAGACCTTCACAGGAGGCATCCAGACACCGTCGAAGCTCCCGGGCGTAGCGTGCGGACGCTCGGCCCTAGCGCCCCTTCTAATCACAATGTCCTAGGGCTCAGTGACCCAAGCTCTTCTCCGGGAAGAACGACCTGCTGTACGTGTGCCCAGTCACCAGGGGCTGGAGCTCCGGGTCACAGAAAGCCCCGTGAGAAGGCTTGGATCACCTGCGAAGGCGAAGTCCCAAGTCCGCGGGTCCATGCGTCTCCATCGCACTTTCTCTGCTTCTGCGCTGACCACAGAAAACGCTTCAGTCCTCGACACTATTGTTAGGTCTTGTCCAACTTGCCCACAGTTGCCGGACGATCTCTTGGTCCTCTTGGCTGCAATGACCCAGCCAAAGTGTCAAATAAAAGACTTCAGTCAAATTGACAAAGTAAATGCTTAGCGGTCATCCTTTCGCTCGCCGTGGATCTCCGGTGGAAGTGAAGCGAGGATGGCAGCACTTGGCCTAAAGCGCAGCGAAGTGGGGGAAACCGGCGGCCCCTTCTGGGGAGCTCACACGCGGTGGCGTGCGGATCCCCTTTGCACGGAACATCCATCAAAATGTACAAAATGCATCAAGGAAGATGGAGTAGAATTCCGCGCGGTCAGAGGAGAGGCCGGGAGGGCTGAGCAGGTCACGGGCCGGCTGCGACTGAGGAGACGGGGCGAGGGGCCTGGGCCCGTCCCTGACGCCCTCTATTTCCCTTGGAGGCAAGAGCTCATGTCTATGTCGTTTTCCACGACAGCCGCACGGACGGGAGGCCGCCTCTCCTCACCCCACGTCCACCCCCACCCCCTCCCCCCGGCGCAAGCGGATGTTTCACGACACACAAAGATAGTAAATTTTGTGGCCTGGAGCCTGCAATCAATTTTGGTTGTCCCCGTGAGCCTCCGTGTTGCCGCCGTCCCCGGGAAAACTCTGAGCGTGGGCACCTGACGCCATCAGTCCGGGTGAGCCCCGCCGGCACACCCCAGGCTCCTGCCCCACCTGTGGAGCTCCTCACGGGCTCCTCTGCAAGGTCACCGCCTCCGGGCTCGCTGGGGAGCACCGTGCTGTCCTGCCGGGGCCCCAGGAGCTCCTGCCTGGCAGTCGCGTCATTTTCAGGGTCAGCTTGTCCCAGGGACGCCAGCCATCGTGCACCCCAGCAGGTGCCAGGACACTGGTCACCAGAGGGCTCCTGGGCCCCTCAGACCACGTGGGATGCTAAGTGCGGTGGGAGCAGCTCCTCTTCCCTGCCAGCCCGGCAGCTGGACGAGGGGAACTTGCGTCCCTCGGAGCAGGACACGGTTGCCGTGACGCTTCCCAGGAAGCATCGCATTCATCTTGGGAGACTTGACACAGGCAAGTGAGCCTCACGTCCGACAAGACATGTGCCAAGAGCAGCGAGCGATGTGCGCAGAACAGGGATGGCCCAACAGGAAGGGCACGTCCCATCTTCCCAGCTGGAGGGACGTAAGGGTGGAGAAGATCCTCGTCATCTTTCTGCCTTTAAAATAACAGAGAACACAGCTTCCCCGTGACATTTCACACCTCCCCCGTCCCGTGACCTGGGCTACAAATGCACCTGCTGCTCCAGGTGGTTCCGGTAACACTCGTCCTGCCGACGTTCACGGGACCCGGTGTGCGTTGGGCGCTGGCCACGGCTGTTCACCTCCGAGTCCGGACCTGCTGCTGCTTGAGACGGTGATGGGCCAGGGCCGGGGAGCACCTGGGACCACGTCGCCGTGAGGGTCCCACATCACGCTACCTGCTGCCACGACAGGTTACAGGACGTCTCGTCCCAGAGTCGCCCCGGTTTATTTCTCCTTGCAGATGGACAGCGTCCTTTCATTCTCTGCAATCAGGAATGGCGCGGGCTTAATTTCAAAAGTTGCTCCAGTTATTTCTGTTTTCTGGCGTAGACAGTGTGGGGAAGCATGCAACTATCTTCAGAATGTTGCATCGAACAGCCTCCCCTCAGGGCCGTGGCCTCCACTGCCGATGCCTCCTGAGATGATTCCACGCAGGGTAACGAGACCCCGGATATAAATAAAATCCATGCTGAGTTTCAAAGTTGCCCACTATTTGCCCACATCAGGGATCTTCTCTTCTCAGTGGGCCGAGAAGCCTCCACATCCGTGCTCCCCCTAATTCCCCGTGTTCAGGAGGACCCCGCCTCTGCAGACTTGCGCTGAGCATGGGCGACTTGGCCAGGCTTCAGGGTCACTACCTCCCACGGACACCAGACTGGCCGGTGGCTCGGCTCGGCGTCGCACAGAATCTGAGCGCGTTAGCTGAGTGCCAAGAGCCATCACAACTCAAATTAGGTCGACGTGATTTTCGGTTGGTGGTATTTTCGGTCACTTCATGGAAAAGGCAGCATTTTAAACTGAAATTAAATTGAAAGTTTTCGCGTTGAAAAAGGCAGTGAGACTAGCATCCTGGGTTAGCGTGAATAGGATGATGAGGGTGAACTCAGGCCTCCATGGCCTGCGGCTTTCCGCGCAGTATTCACGGAGCCCTGATGCGACGTCCAAGCACTGGGTGTGCGATTGTCTCACCCGGGACGTCGGCTTAGGCAACTGAGACTGTCCCAGGGTCGCCAGCAGGGCCGGAGGTCGCCCTGACCCGATCTCCATCCTAAAGGCCCGGCTTTCCTATGCAGGACCGCTGCCTTAGGAACAAGGGGCGAAACAGCGTCTGTCAGGAAAGGGAAACTATTCCGAGAGGCTCGTGCGAGGTGCTGAGTGAGGACGTTGGAAGAGGGAGAGATGGAAAGTTCTTGGGGGGAACATTAACGAGGGTGTCACGGCCACAAGTCCCGGGACGTGATGATGGCAGCAGCCACAGGGGGTCAGGAGGGGCGACGCCCGAGGCCAGGGCCCAGCAGCTCATGGCAGGGCACCTGCCCGGTGCTTGCGGGGTGATTCAGCAGGTGCATAGACGAGTCTGCTCGGTGACCTGGAAACTCAGACTCACAGGCATTGGCGTTTTGGCAAAACCCTTGCATTGCAGTTGGGTCTCATCAGCGATGCCAAGGAGCCCTGGAAATCCAGGTAAAGTGCTCAGGTGAGGATGGCAGCAAGAGGGGAGGCGGGGAGGGGGGGAGGGGACGGGAGGGAGGGAGAAGGGAAGAAAAGAGAGGGAAGGGGAGAACGGGGAGGGGGCGGGCCATGTCGGGGGCACCCTAGGGCCCACCCGTAGCTCTATCCTCTCTTCTGACCCTTCCATTTGTTTTCTGAAAGAAAATACCCTTTCCGTGAAAGGTGAGAGTGGAGCGTCGGATGCAAAGCAGAGCATCTCCCTGCCCGCCCCGCCCTGAAGGTGGGCCCCGCCCCCACCCCACCCCGCCCCGCCCCGACCCGACGGTAGGCCCCGCCCTGCCCATGGCAGGCCACGCCCCTCCCACCGGTAGGCCACGCCCCCACCCGAAAGTAAGCCCCGCCTTGCCCCAACGGTACGCCCCGCCCCGACAGTAGGCCACGCCCCCACCCCATGGTAGGCCCCGCCCCAACGGTACCCCCCCCCCCCAGCCCTGCACACAGTCCAGGGTCACCGCGGGAGGCGGGCGGCGTCCCTGCCTGGGGACTTGGGGGCGTCGTCTTCCAAAGCCCGGGGTGTGACGGGCGCCGTGTCTTCTGCGCCGTTGGAGCCTCCGGATTTTACTGTGGTTGTTGTCGTGCCTGAACCTCCACTGCCCCAACCTCAAGTCCTCGTCCAGGGCCCTGCCCTCCCTTCTCCGGGAGGTGTGTCCCCGCCTTGCCCCCACCCCCACCCCCATCCCAACCCACCCCCGCCCAGGTGTGTCCCCGCCTTGCCCCCACCCTCACCCCCACCCCGCCCCCCCCGCCCCCGCCCAGGTGTGTCCCGCCTTCCCCCCACCCCATCCCCACCCCCGCCCAGGGGTGTCCCCAGCACGTGCAGCAGCCGCAGGGCGCACGTGTCTTGGAGCCGCTGTTTGCCGCGAGCTCCTGGCGGCGAGAGGCTGCAGCTCCACGCGGCCGCCTCGGGCTCGCGCGTCTGGCACCGACCTCCTCACCCGTTTGGGAGATGTGGTTTCTCCTTTCCCGGCGCTGGGTCGGCTGCGGAGTCCTGCAGAGCCGCCTGGAAGCCGCAGTACCTCGGAGGCCCCGCGGGCATGTGCTGCACGCGGTGGGCGGGGCACGCGGTAATTGGGGCAATAACTACTGGAAAGCCGGAGCTACATTCTGTCGTTACATTAAACTACAATTCAGAGAAATTGTCTGAAAACGCCGCAAAGTGCACGTGATTTTTGGAGGCGTCTCCGTCCCAGCTGCTCCTCTTCCCTGGGCCTTGATGTCCCCTCGGCGCTGGGTCCCAGGGTGGGAGGGTCCTCCTGGTGCGAGCTGCCTCAGGCCCCCGGGGTGTCCTGTCGCTGCCGGGCCTTGCTGTCCTGACCTGTGACCGGTTGTGCCGTCACCAAGGAGACACTAGGCATCGGACATAAGAGTCAAGGCATTTAAAGTGAATGAATCAATAGAAGAGCTCCGGCTGGGGGTGTCAGACCCCTAGAGCTCCAGCCCCAGAAGGCAGAGTAAAAACAACCGGAGGCTTGTTTGAGCTTCTTCTCCTCTTCCCGCACCTGGACATCAGCGTTCAGCTGCTAACAGTCGCTCTCCTCCCGGCCCATGTCGGAGCCGGAGGGAGGAATGACGTCTATGCTCGTGCTGGCGGGGACCAGGCACACGGCGAGCGTCGTGCAGGAGCCTGGACACCACGTGTCACGCTGGTGTGTGAGTGTCACGCCGCCCCTGCCCGCAGAGCCTGGCTCCCACGTCAATGTCGGCGTAGTGCGCAGGCCCGTGGACACCTGCACATGGACAGACACATGCTGTGCACCGTGTGGGCCACCCGGGCGCAGGGTGAAGATGCTGGGCAAGAGCTGCGGCTCTGCAGGCCAGCCAGCCCTGCGCCAGGGAGTGTGCACGTTCCAGGCCCCATGGATGCCAAGTGGACCGCCCATGGGCAGCAGTGAGGACCTGGCTCCTGGCACCAGATGCGCCCGAAGGACAGCCACCCACCCTGGCCCTGACGGCTGCACCCACACCTCCGTGACTTCCAGGGGCTGACAGGAGCAGGTGTTGGAAGGACGCTGTGCAGGAGCCACCCACCAGGCAACACCATCCTTGCAGGCGTCGGAGGCCAGGGTGGAGGGTCCTCAGGTGCCGGGTCGGCGCGGCCAGTGACCTTGGGAACGTGGCTCTTCACCACGCCGTTTGTCCTCTTTTTTGTCTTGAACACAGAGCAGGTAAAAACAACACGATGATGAGCTAATCAGCAGAAAACGAAGCTCTGAGCGATCACCCGTGACAGGCGCCACACGTCCGCCAGCTAACAGCCGCCGCCTTCCCGTGGGATCCATTCTCGACACTTGGCCAACATGCCTGGCTCTCAGGGCAGTACAGTGGGGGACTCGCCCCCAGCCGGACGCCTGCTGCCACAGCCACGGGCTCAGACCTCCCTCCCCACGACGGCGTGGATGCCCGGAGGCGGCTCCTGCAGCGCGGGACCGGCAGACGCACCCAAACTTTCCCACCGCGCAGCCCGGTGTCCGTCCCGGGGCCTCGGGCGGGCGACCAGCCCCACGGGTCAGCGTCGGCCTCAGGGAGCTGCTCACAGCCATGTCCCACGGCTGCCCCGCGAGCAGCTCTGATGCTTCCCCGGGGGCCGAGGTCCCCCCGGACTCAGGGAGGCCGTGGAGCCTTTGCCAAGCCAATGAGCCGGCGGCCTGTTGGTGCCAAGGGCGGCCGCCCCCTGGACCCGCCCGGAGGCCCCGGGCATTTGGTGCGCAGATGTTTGGCTCTTTTTCTCTTTTCAAGAAAGAAAAAGTATAAGAAAGCCTCTCCGAGGAAGGTCCAGACTTGGTAAAGAAAAAAGTTGAGCAGTTTTCTGAGCGAGTCCATCATCAAGCGGCATTGGCGAGCGCCACGGAGCAGCCGCCGGACGGGGCAGCCGTGGGAGCACGGGGCCAAGTCTTCATCAAAACCAGGCCTAAGCGGCTCATCCTGTGGCTCACGACCCGGGACGATGCCGCGGCTTTGTGTCCCGCTCTTCCTGCCAAGTCTTTGCTTGTTCTGTGTCCTCAGACAAACTTGCCGACAGCCCACGTTTGGACCGGCTCGCTTACCGAGCGCCGGCGTGGGCCGCAGAGGCCGGGGCCCCGGGGAAGCACGACAAGCCTCCCAGCGGGGGGGGGGGGGGGTGCTCGTGAAAACACGTGACTCCTCTATGAAAACGTGGAACCTTACACAGCAGAGTCGGTGACAAAAGCCCCAAATGCCAGTGGAGGGTCGTCCGCCACCAAACCTGCCTTCCCACGGGCCGCCTTGGGAACGCCGACGACGGGGTCCCTGTCACCTCTGCCTGCAGCTAATTAAACCTAGACTGCCTACCGCATGAAGAAAGATGCTTATCTGTGCTTTTCTCCCTATTAAAAATAAAAAATCAGCCTACAGAGTCGCTGAATAGCTGTCAAGAACTAAAGATTCTGCTTCAGAAACCCTCTGGCCCTGCACCTGCCCTGTCACCTTTCCGAACACGACCCGAGGGCCACCTGCCCTGCCGTCTTGCCTCAGTCGCGCACCGTCGTGTGCCAGGCATCCGTGAATTCCTCAACTCAAGAAAGCTGGCTGGATGAGATTTTCTGTACCAGGCACTTCTCTTTAAGAACTAAAAAATTCCAAAATGAACAAAGGAGAAAAATATGCCTGCCCTCCTTAAAGAAGACAAACAAAAACATGGTAAATGGGTGAAACCGTGTGAGTGCTAAATAGTAGAAGTGATCGCGCTGAATATGAACGGGAGAGTGAGCAGGGGATGTGGAGCGGCGGGAACTTCGGCAGGTCCGTGTCGTCTGGATGGAAAGACCGGGAAGACACCGGGCGGGTGTGACCTGAGAGATGGGGGCGGCGGGCGGCGCCTGGGGTCCAAGTCGGCCTGGGCCTGTGTGTGCAAGCAGGTGGGCAGCTGAGCTCGGCGCCAGCAGAGGCTGGACTGGGCACGACTGTCCCCCGGCACGTGAGCCACAGCCCAGAGACAAGAGGGGGCAGGTGAGCCCCAGTGACACCAGGACGGGGGAGGCTGGGAGGAGCAGGGACAGAGCGGGCCCAGGCAGTGAGGCCCCGAGGGCGAGTGGGAGAAGGGCCCACACCGGGTGGGTTGGCACAGAGGGTGCAATGCGGCCGACATGCCCGGGACGTGGGGGTTAAGGCCTCTCTGCTGGGTATGGTGCCACGAGGTGCTCCGGGGGCGTGAGGAGCACTTCTGAGGGTGTAGAGGCGGGGTCCCGGAGGATGAGAGAGACGAGGGGAGGGCCGGGAGGCAGCGCCAACGGGTGGGTCCTCAGGGTAGTTTTGCTGAAAGGAGGCAGAGGACGGGGGCCGGGTCGCAGGGCTACGTGTAATCGAAGCTTTATTTTAAAGACAAGGAAAAGTATTTACGTAGGTGGATGGGGATTATCCAAAAATGAGCAAAACTCATGTTTCAGGAAGTAGAAGGGGTGCGGGGCGGGGGGATGTCCTTGAGCGGGTGGAACAGGACAGACTGGCTGTGCCTGAGGCCGGAGGAATTGCCTGGCCTGGGGCACGGCGGGGTGGGGGCAAGGGTGCTGGTGACGGGCGCCGCTGCTTCTCCCGGGAGTGGAGGGCGAGGGAGCTCCTGCAGCTCTTGGGGGAGCCGGGGGGGGGGGGCCACCGGAGGCAAAGCAGGCCCCAGAGGAGGAGCGGCCGCGGGCAGTGGCGACCTGGGCCAGCCGGGCTGCTTCCTCCGCATCCGTGTTTCTGCAAGTGAGGCCTTGGACCCGCGGGGTGGCTTGGCCAAGCCGATGTGCGAGGGGAGGGGAGCGGAGAGAGCCAAGGTCGTGGGGGCACCGAGGCGTGAGCTGAGGCTGCGGGACAGTGGCCGAGACTGAGCACCCACAGGCCAACGCCCAAGAGTCCGGGTTTGGAGGAAAGTGCCGGGGCCGGAGGCACCTCTTTGTCCTTCCACCTCCCAGCCTGGAGCCAGCCAAGGTCCCGCGCACCCGAGGCCGCCTTCTCGCCGCGCCCGCAAGCCCTGCGTGGCTGCATCTGCCCTGGCTGTTGCGATATTTCACCGTCACGGCTTTTCATGGGTAATATTCTTGTGCCTTGATTTTTCTGCCCTAAAACCCCCATGTACTGCATATTTAACCAATTTGAACATCTGCTACATTTCATTTATCTAAAACATGATCGTTGCTGTAGGGTTTCTTGAGGCCCAGAAGTGAAATATCAGCATTTTAAATTCCACTAACCAAGATAAAAATTCCCTGCTCTGAGAAACAGGGAGAAGGAGGCAGGAGAGGTGAGGGAGGAGGGTCAGAACAGACGAGAAAGAGGCCAGGATGCGAATTCATCCAACTATCACATAAACAACAAGCTTCATTCATCCAGTTAATTGAAAACACAACCGCTGTCAGGGATCAATTATCACTACATGTTACTTTACTTAATACATATTTATTTTTACAAAACCATGCCTTGGCTCAAGGAACACAAAATCTAACCAACTTCATGTTCCACAGAAAATCTTATTATACCAACACGGGATGATATTCAGGCATAGAAAAGCTAATTATAAGACAAATCACCTAGGAAGTAGCCCTTGCGCTGCCCATCGGATTTTTTTTCATTAAAAAAAAAGTGTAAATCAAAGACTTACTACATGTCAAATATTGGCCAGGTGAGGGGGATATAAGCCAGATGCTACTCGTGCCCTCAGAGAGTGCAATAAATTTCTGGTGTAAATATTTTATTAATGTTCAGTTATTGCAAATGCAGCCTGAACAAAGAATGTGCTTGTTACTCAGCTAAACAATGGGGTCTTATTGTCAAATTCAAATGGAATATGTCTCATTTCTGACTTGACTTCTCCACTCATGCTTTTCCTCTCTAAGGGTGTCCCTTTCGGTGGGACTCCTCCTCCTACCTCGTGTTAGCTTCTTCTCTGTCTATACTGTCAGTGCCACTATTCAGAGAGGATTGATCTGCTGTTTTCTGGGCTTCAGCTTCTATAATTGCCCCTGGCTGACTCACCAACACCATCATCACCACCATCATCACCATCATCACCCTCACATCACCATCATCATCACAAACACCATCATCACCATCACCATCATCACCATCATCACCATCACCATCATCACCATCACCAAGACCATCACCATCATCACCATCATCACCCTCACATCACCATCATCATCACAAACACCATCATCACCATCACCAACACCACCATCACCCTCATATCACTACCATCATCATCATCACCATCACCAACACCATAATCACCATCATCATCATCAACACCATAATCACCATCATCGTCATCAACACCATAATCACCATCATCGTCATCAACACCACCATCACCATCATCACCATCATCACTATTAACATCACTATCATCACCATCACCCTCACATCACCACCTGCACCAACAACACCACCATCATCACCATCACCATCATCACCATCACCATCATCACCCTCACATCACCACCAACATCACCATCACCATCACCACCATCATCACTGTCATCACCATCATCACCCTCACATCACCACCACCATCACCACCATTATCATCACCACCATCATCAATGTCAATATCACATCGACATTATCACTAACACTTGTAAAATAGTTTTAAGTGTTTTAAGTCATGTTTGTAAACATTGCCCCATGTTATCCCCCTAAAAAATCTGGGGTGGATACAATTTTCACTCAACTTTTCCAATCAGTAAATGTTTGGCTTAAATGCTCTAGGGCAGGAATGATAGATACCGAATGACACTGTCGTGGGGTATAGGCAGGACCCCATCTAGTGGGAGAGATAAGGGCATATGCAGTTAATTATAATAGGATGAAACAAGTACAAAGAGATTTACAAACTGTCATGGGCCACAGAGAAGGCTGCAGGCTGTAAAGGGAGTCCTCTGGGCTAAGCTCCAAATAGGAGTAGGACCTGCCCAGGTGAAGGAGTAAAAGGCGGTCTATGCAGACAGCACGGCAGGACCGAAGGCCCAGGAATGAAAGCGTCAGGAGGAGAAGGCAATTAAAGTGGCCTGAAGTGCGTGGAACACAGTTTCCAAGGCTGGAATGGACAGGCAAGCATCAGGAACCTTAGAAAAGTCTGCGTGACCATGCCAAGGAGCAGGAGTTGCTCTCAGCCGAGGGGGTACCTGCCAAACAATTTTCGGCAAATGCTCGCTATGGTCTTATTTGTGCTCCAGGCAATGTGTCTGGTCAGTTAGCAGAGGCTGAATTTTATGGGCACAAACCCCAACGCGTGGATCCCAGGCAGATGCTGTTGGGTTCAGGGAAGAGGCGAGAAGAACCACGTGGCGCTGGTATTGGAGGTAGCAGGGAAGGGGCACTAGTGAGGCCAAGGAGTGGGGCCTGATGGCTGCACCCTAGAAGGTGCACCGAGAGCAGACAGGAGCCGAAGGACGAGCGCCACGTTCCCGACAGAGTGGGTGCGGGTGGTGCTGCCGCGGACCGCGGTGGGGGGGGGGCCTGGAGGAGAGCTGCGGCCCGCTGCCTGCTGGGTGCAGAGGACACGCCTGAGCTGGGCGGCAGCCGTCCGAGCGCGGGCAGCGCCCGGAACCAGGGGCGCCGCGGGGAGAAGCCGGCAGACTGGGGACAAAGTCGCAGAAGTCGGGTCAGAAACGCACTTGACGAGTCGGAGCCAGAAGCGGAGATCCGCACACAGGTGCCAACGGAGTCGGTCCAGGGAGAGAAACGGCGTGGGCACCCGTGTCTTGGTGGGAATCCAGGGAATATCCGGGAAATAACCAGACAACTTGGTTTGGCTGGACTGAAGCTGTATTTAAAATATGTTATAAGTAAAACACAGAACATAAAGAATGAGTGTAACTGGACTCGGATACACTCTACGTCAGCAAATGTTGACTGAATATCCGCCGTCGTCCAACCGCGCCGAGGGGGTCGTTTAATGAACGGACGGCGCGAGATCCCCCGCTGGGCTGGCAAGTGCCCAGCACTGGGTACGTGCGCGACGGCACCGCTCAGGGCACGGCCCGAGCTCCGGCCTCACCTACTGGAATGTTGCTGGAACCTTATAAAGAACCTCTTGTCTCTCCTCCAGCAAAATAAATAAAACGCCGGATCCTGTAAAGGCCGGAGGGCGTTGTCTTATAGGTCCTTGATTTCCAGTCACAGGGTCTCCTGTAGACTCTCTAGCCAGTTAGTCGCGGGCCACTGGGACCGTCGTGTCCATCGTGTCCCAGAACCTCCGCCTCACCCGGTTCCCGCCACCCTCTGCCTCCTCAGGACCCAAGGAGCCGCTGCGCTGCCGGCCGTCGCCCCCCTCCGTGTCCAAACCCGCACACACCCATCAGCATCGTCACCACCACCTTCTCTTTGTCGCCTGGTAATGAAATCACAGAGGCCGGGTGTCCTGAGCGTTTCCCATGGAAGACCCAGGGTTGCCACCAGCGGTGTCCTGCCCTGCCTCCCCCTCCCGTGTCTCCTCGGGGCCTCCGTGTGCGACGGGTCAGCGCAGACTTTGAGTACGAGGCGCGCTCAGTCTCGGGCTTCCCTGCGGATCCGAGGCCTTGGTGGCGTCTACAGGAGAAGATATATTGGAGCGCGGTATGTGCGGGCCCGGGTTCTGTGAGGGGGTGGGGACCTGACACAGCGACCATTATAAATCATGATTCTAAAGTCACGTGACCGTCCCCACCACCCCCCACGATGGCCGTGACTTTCCCTAACCGAGTGGGAAGGAAGCTGATGCAAAGGGCGCGTCGCCGGTGGTTTGCACCGGGTTGCTCGGGATGTGGGAGATGAGGCCGCAGTGCAGGCACAAGCACCTGGTTCCCGGGCTGCCCTCCTTCCGCGGCGCCTGCCCCCCAAGGGGTCTCTGTCTGTGATAGATGCCACGTATGACGTGGGTGGCCACGGAGCGGCAGCACGCGGGCCGCGAGGAACGCTGTGCGTGGAGGGGAGGACTGGCCGGCAGGGCAAGGGCGCCGGAGGGGAGCTTCGGGAGGGCTGGGGGGCGGCTGGCAGCAGAGACACAGGTGGAGAGAGGGTCCAGGACGCACCGGAAAGAGGGATGCGCCTTAGAGATCCGCTGAGCCGTGTCCCGGGTGAGAGACGTGGGCCGGTTTGGTGAGGTGAGGCCGAAGCGTGGCCCAAAAGGTCAGTGGGACCAAACTGCGCTCCGCCGACCTCCCGCCCGTGCACGCTGCCTCCGCCCCGCCGGAGCCCACCTGCAGCTCTTTGCATTCTCCTGCTTGTCTTCTGTCTCCCCACAAGGAAAGCAGGATCCGCGGAGACGGGCGCTGCGTCCCCGCGGAGCGTTTAGGGGGCCTGAGCGCGGAGGAGACTGACGAGTGTTTGGCGAGCGGCCACTGTGGGCAGCGGGAAAAGGGAAATCTCGAGGATACTTGAGAGCGGGAGCAAACCACGAAGCTGGGAGCTGGGAGCCAGCGCCCTGAGGGGGGAGGCGGGGAGGGGAGGGCGCCCCGAGGTAGGAGCAAGAGCATCGGGTGGGATCCCGGGGTCACGGACTGGGGAGGCCTGCTCGGGTGGGGAGCCCGGGTCAGGATCACCCACCCTGGCTTTGGTTGACCCGACACGGGCCAAGGGGGCTGGAGGACTTTGCGATGTGCGTAGTGAAGCGTCCTGATGAGCTTCGGATTTCGGGGAGGAGAGAACGGAGACAGGCAATGCTCTCCTGCTCCCCTGCACAGGCGGTGCGGGGCAAGGACGCAGGTGCGGACACAGGACCTGAGGCTGCGCTGTGAGTCCTCCTCTGCCCACCTCCTCCAGCCCGGCCTCCGGGAAGCCGCGTAGCTGCTCACCAGTGTCAGCATCTGCCTTACAGGTTGCTTTCAAATATCAGATGTATTTTATTTTTAAAAAATATTTTATTTACTCATTCACGAGAGACCCAGAGAGAGAGAGAGAGAAAGAGAGAGGCAGAGACACAGGCAGAGGGAGAAGCAGGCTCCATGCAGGGAGCCCGACGTGGGACTCAGTCCCGAGACCCCAGGATCACGCCCTGGGCCGAAGGCAGGTGCTCAACCGCTGGGCCACCCGGGCGTCCCCATCAGACGTATTTTAAAGGGAAATATCTGTTGAATGACTCGCGGCTTCATTCCTGCTCGACAGCAGAACCGCGTGCACCTGCGTGTGTTTGCACAGGCGGGCTTAGGCCCTACGGGGCAGGGACGGATCCAGACGTGGCGACTGTGCAGAGGAAGGTGGATGAAGCTGGGGACGTTCCCTCAAGGAGGCCCAGCGTAGTCGATCCTCGGACTCTGGGACACCCGGCAGTCGGGGTCCTTTGGCCAGAGCTCCCCGCGTCGGGCCAGCGTCCTGGAGCATCAACCGCAGGTGACGGCAGTAGCTACGTCATGGTTTTGCTTCTTTGGCATTGAGGCCCCGAGCACGACGGGTCTGCTGGGACGCGGCCTGGCACACAGGAGGTGAGGTGCCCAGCAAGCTAAGGCCGCCGCAGCCCCCAGCTGGGGAGGCCCGAAGCCCACGGCGTGTTCCTTGTCTCGCAACAGCTCGACGCTCATGTTCGACATTCAGACCCCACAGGGTGACTCAGTCCCAACACAACCGTCTTTCTGCAGATTTCTGCCTGCTGCCAGCTAAAGGGCAAAGGGCGGACAGGAGAGACCCGCGTCTCCGGCGTCTCTGCGTCAACCCCTCCGACCTGGAACTCCTAGACGTCGCTCAGCTCAGCTCGTCGGGGGGCCCAGGCCACGGCCCTGCCTCCCTGCAAAGAGGGGCCGGACCGTGTGCTCGTGGGGGCGGCCCCATCACAGAGATGCCGCGGCCCCCGAGGCCCGCCTGCCGCCCGCCCGGGCCCGCACCCCCAGCCGGGCTGTTTCCGTTATGCCATTTGGAAAAAGACGAAGAAGCGCGGGGTGTGTCTAGAGCGTCGGCGCCATCTCCTGCGTTACGGTGTTCCAAGGACTTGCTTTGACTTAATTCATGAAATTAGACACTAATCATCCCCAAAGGGAAAAAAAAAGCGACTGGTAAGATCACCGCCTACCTCTGGTCTCGAGACGAGGCAACTGAGGCAGAGGCGAGAGGAGTCCAAGCCACAACCTGGAGCCTTCCGCGGGGCCTGGCCGGCCGCACGGCGGGACAGAAGTGCCGCGTGGCGGTCAGTGTGGGCCCACGGGGACCAATGAGAAACAGAACAGGTGTTAGTGTCCCAGTCTCTCCCACCCTTGCTGGCCCCGACATAGACCCCGATATAGTATTTTATTTCCGGGGCCACATCCTCCTAATTCTGGAGATCCTCACTAGAAGCCACATGATCCTGGAGAACCGGCAGGCCCAGGCAAGGGGGCTCGAGTCAGCACTCCCGTCCGCGGCTCCCACGTTCTTTGTCACTGTTTATCACCAGTTGAAGTCCCGACGTCAGGTGCTGTGGCCGCAGCTACGTCAGGAAGTTCTGGGCAATTGCTTTTGGGGATATCATCACCACTGTGGCGTTAACACGATGTGGCTGTCGTTGTCAGACGTTGTACACGGAGCCTTTGTCCGTGACTTGTTCTCGAGCTCCTGACGGTCTTGTTCCTTGAAGCTGCCCAGGAAGGGAGCAGCCTCCTGCCCCTAACAGTGGGCGCAATTCCTTATTACAGAAAATCCATATTTTGAACGCATAATGGGTCTTTGAAAGTAGGACTTGCCTTGTTGAATCCTAAATATGAACCCACAGAGCACAGCGTGGTGGTCGTGGTGTGCTGCACCCGGGCTGCTCCCACACGCTGCTCACCTGCTTCCCCAGGTGCTCACCCACCCTCCCTGGTCCTCACCTGCCCTCCCCAGGTACTCACCTCCCCTCCCTCCCCCTGGTGCTCCCCCACCTACCCCCCAGGTGTGCAGCCTCCAGGCCCAGCTCCACAGCTTCACCTCCTCATGTGGCTCCACATGCTGGTCTGTTCAACCTGCAAATTGCTGTTGCCTGCACATGAAGAGAAGCGCAAGGCAGGAAGGACTTTCGTCACTGCACCTGTTTGCTCACCTGACAGGTAGACTAGGTGGCTGCTGGAGTCTGCGCATGACCATCAGCCTCTGTCCTAAGGCATCCACAAACCTTCTCGATCGCCCAAGTGACACCATGATTCACAAGAAAAAATCAAGTTACACAAACTTCGAGTAAAGCCACTTTCCCCTCCCTCCGTGCCTGTGGAGCGTGTGCCTAGGCTGCTGTGACTGCACGTGCACATACACACGTGCACACATCCGTACACATGTGCATGCACATGCACACACGTACACACACCTCCATGCACTCATGCACACACACGCACACACACCTCCATGCACTCATGCACACATCCGTACACACACCTCCATGCATACATGCACACACACGTACACACACCTCCATGCACTCATGCACACACACGTACACACACCTCCATGCACTCATGCACACACGTACACACACCTCCATGCACACATGCACACACACGCACACACACCTCCATGCACACATGCACACACGTACACACACCTCCATGCACACATGCACACACACGCACACACACCTCCATGCACTCATGCACACACACGCACACACACCTCCATGCACTCATGCACACATCCGTACACACACCTCCATGCACACATGCACACACACGCACACACACCTCCATGCACACATGCACACACACACACACACCTCCATGCACACATGCACACACACGCACACACACCTCCATGCACACATGCACACACGCACACACACCTCCATGCACACATGCACACACACGCACACACACCTCCATGCACACATGCACACACACGTACACACACCTCCATGCACTCATGCACACACATGTACACACACCTCCATGTACACATGCACACACACGCACACACACCTCCATGCACACATGCACACACACGTACACAGGTGCACACGCACACACCGTGTGCCGATTCACGAGCACCCATCCCCAGGGTTGCAGGTCTGTCCAACGTCCTGGGTAAAGAATAAAAACACTTGGGCCCAAAGAAAAACCATGGAGTGGGGGCTCCGGGTGAGCTTCGGGTGAGGGGCACTGGGTGAGGGGCGCAGGCCGGGAGTCTCGGCAGCAGTAACAGAAGCCAAAGGAAATGGAGCAAGACTTCTGGTTCCCG
Organism: Vulpes lagopus; assembly: GCF_018345385.1. Classification (NCBI taxonomy): domain Eukaryota; kingdom Metazoa; phylum Chordata; class Mammalia; order Carnivora; family Canidae; genus Vulpes; species Vulpes lagopus. The sequence continues at coordinate 133,412,872 of NC_054828.1, forward strand.
AGGAAAAACCGTTATCAGTCCTGCCGCGCCGGGACGCGGCGCCCCCTCCAGCGGCTGGACCCCCAGATGGCGGGACCGGGACGTGAGGGGCGGGGCCCGGACGAAGCCGGAGGTCCCAGCACGGCCCCCAGCCTACCTGCTCAGGTGAGATGAGGGGCCGGGCAGCAGCCGTCCCCGGACGCCTGGTGACCGCCGAGCCCCGGGCCCTGCCTCCGCCTCCCCGGCCGGGCGCCCTCTGCTGAAGCCCCGGCTGGCATCCCAGGAGCCAGCAACGACCACACGTGGGTTCTGGGATTGCTGGGATGGTGCTCGTCACTCGTCCCGCCTCGGGACTCGGCAACGCTTACAAAATAAGGTTGTTTGTTTTAATTGACGTCCTGTGGCACCCAGAGAATTCAGGGGCGGTGAACCCTGTACGATCCCGTCTCCACCTCTGCCTGAAGCCATAGCATGAGCACGACCGTGGAGCCCACGCTCGGGGCCGTGCTGCGTCCACGAGGTCTCACCAGTTGTAACAAACCTGCCGTGTGCTGGGGGCGTCGGAAATGGCCCAGCTGCGCCCGAGCGGGAGCACAAGATGCGGACAGTCTCTGTGCCCTCCTCTTAATCTTGAGGTGAACCTAAAACTGCTTTAGAAAGAAAAGACCTTTTTTTTTTAACATTTTATTTATTTATTCATGAGAGACACAGAGAGGCAGAGACACAGGCAGAGGGAGGAGCAGGCTCCATGCAGGGAGCCCGAAGTGGGACTTGATCCCTGGACCCCAGGATCATGCCCTGAGCCGAAGGCAGATGCTCAACCATTGAGCCCCCAGGCATCCCCCAAAATAAAGACTTTTAAGTTAAACTTAGAAGTTTGGCCAATCAGGTCTCTGGACTTCTGTGTTTGTCTTTGCTTCCCGGTAGGTTCCTTACCATTAGCTGATTCCACCTCCTCCATGGATCTGAATGTATTCAGCCTCCTGCTGCCCCTGAACCCGCTTCGGTGACACACATTCCTGCAGAAAATTGTCTGCGGGATCTACACGTTCATCGTAAACAATGAATAAATGAAAAACAACTCGCTGTTAAAATTTAATATGAAAATGCAATTAATTCCATTCTGTTTCTTGATAATGTTGCTAGAGGTTTGTGCAGGTCTCAAGTCTTCTCAAAGAATAGATTTTCTGCCGTGCTGGAAAAAAATGATGCTCTGGTTTCAGAAAGAACGACTTTAGCGCCTACGGGCTCTGCGCACTGCGCTGCCTTGTAAGACGTGCCGGGTCCTTTCTTCACGAGATAATCTCCCAGACTAGATTTATAGGCAAGAAGGAAACTAAAGAACAGCAAAAATTACTCGGTATAGGGAGCAATACTCAAAAAAAAAAAAAAAAGGACAAATAATCTACATTTTCATGTTAAATGTTTAATTTAAGCACTGAGCAATGAGCTTGTCTACTTCCAAATGCGTCCACATGCCATTTAGCTGAAAATACTGTTGGTGAACCTGTGTGTGTTTTGGATGAACTTTAGAATCAGCTTTTCAAGTTCCACCAAAAATTCTATTGGAGATTGGATATTTTTAACTGAAGTAATTGGATATTTTAACCAAATCGTTTTATTTTTTTTTTGTTTTTATTTTTTTTACCAAATCGTTTTAATAGATTAATTTGGGTGTAGTGACGGCTTTAAAAAGGCGAATTCTTCTACTCAGCATAACTGTCTCCTTGGGTAGGTCCAGCTTTTAGGTCCTCAGGCTTTACCATTTTGCACCACTGTAAATCTTGCACGACTCCTGCAGATCTCCAGATCCTTGGGGGAATGTCTCGGAAAAGGTTTTGTTTTAGCCTTTACAACCGAAAATTGACAATTAACGGCCTGCTTAAGTGTTCACTTCACCAGTTTGCACGTACGCCGGGGTAGAGCGTGTTGCTTGATCAGGCCGTGATTAGATTGTTTCCGCATTTCTTTCCATTTGGGCCAGTTTTCCCCACCGAGTAACCACACAAAGTGCTGCTTCGAAGCCGAGTTGAGGAGCCTGGACTCCCTTTCCCGTCTGCAAACCTCCACGTGCTGCCCCCTCACAGCTTGGAACGCTCACCTTCTGCTGTACCGGGGTCCCGGCCCCGAGGTCCCGACCCTCGCAGCGCAGGGGATCACCTGGGAGCCCTCAGGAGCTCGGCGCTCAGGCCACACAACACGCCGTGACGCAAACCCTGCAGGGTGGGACTGAGCGTGGGCCGTGCGCAGCCCGGGGGACGGTCCCACAGCTGGGACGGGAACCGCCACGCCGGCCCTGATCCTCCGTGTGGTCCTGCGCCTGCAGCGGCGCCCCTGGGACCTCAGTGAACATGCGCTGGCTCCGGGCTCAGCCCAGACCTTCGGGGTCACAGTGTGCGGCGAGCGAGTCTGCAAGTGGAGCTTGGGCCGTGCTTCTCTGGAAACCGGTCTCCTGAGGCCCATCCATCCAGGCGTGTGCGGAGAGGCGGGGGGCTGCAGCCAGGATCCGCCGGCCGAAGGCCCTGGGGTCTCCGTCTCACACCCAGTGGCAGGGCTCAAACCTGACTCCGCTCAGGAGCCCATGCACAGCCCTGGGGCTCTGCACACACAGATCCCTGCCTCTGCACACCTGGAGAGGCCCATGCAGCCGCTGGGGGTCTGCACACCTGGAGAGCCCATGTGGCCGGCTGGCGACCACGTCACGCAGACTCCGTAGCAGCGCCCTCCGCCCCGACCGGGCTCTCAGCCCCACGGCCTGCACCCCCCACCCAGCGCTTCCTTGGCCCCCACCCGGGAGACGCTGTGCCCACAGCTTCCCCATCGCAGCTTCTTGGGTGCTGCCACCTCGCCTCGGCCCGGCGGCTTCCTGCGCCCGATGCCTGCCTGCCGTTCACTCCAGTCTGCTTTTTCCTCCCGACCTCAAGTCTTTACCTACTGATGTTTTTCATCGGTTTTTGCTGGTTTCCCAAATGTTTTCTGATTCCAGTTTATGGACCTCTGCTCTACAGTGCAGGTCCCACCTATCGCGAGCTCTCGGTTTATCTGACTCTCCTTTTTGTGGCTTCTTGAGGCAAGAACCTAGGTCTGTGCCATTCACCCCTTCGTGGTTTGTGACTCACGGGACCCCACCGTCCTGGGGGCAGGACCACCGACCGGCCCTGCACGCGGCACGGGGACACCTGTCCTCAGGGACCGGGCCGGGCCGCTGCATCCCGCAGCTCCTCCCCTCACATAGGAGCCCCGAGGCCAGCGCCACCACCACAACGTGGAAGACGAGCTCTATTTTCATGGTTTTAAAATCACGGTGGTGGTGGTGGTGGTGGTGGTGGTGGTGGTGGTGGTGCGTGTGGTGTTCTCTGGAACACGGCGGTCACCCATGGTTGTGGTGCACACCTGCCCAGGCCTCGGTGGACTGGGCCGGCTCTCCTTGGAGCGGCTGTGCTTGCGACCTGGGCGGCTCTGGCTGGAGGTCACGGAGCACCCGTGGGGGACCTCTGGGGGCCACGGGCGACTCACTGTCCAGGACATGGGGGACAATGAGGGCCCATGTGTCCTGCTCCCTCCTGAGGTCCCTGACCCCTGCCGTCTTCCTGTCCTTTCCGAGATTTCCTGTGTGTCCTTGGGTCCCGTCCCAGGTGCATCAGTGCCAGGGAAGCACCTGGGAGGTCCCGCGGATCTCTGGGGGCCACCCTCCCAGGGCGCGGCAGGCGACAGTCTCGGTTGGCCCTGCGGCCACCCCGTCGGAGCTCCAGGGAGCATCTGTCCCCCTCGGACGATGACAGGACGTGCCCGCAGCCGGGGGAGTTCAGAGCCACGTCCCTGTCCCCCAGGTGTGGACTCCGGGCTCCCGCTGAGAGGCCTCACCGCCAGTATTTTGTCCCCGAGCCCCGGGGAGCTCCGAGGAGCCGGAGCCCGCAGTGTCCGCGGCCGCGCTGGCGGAGCCCGGTGCCTCTCCCGTCCTCGACCCGCCCCCGGCCCCAGCCCCCGCTCCGTCGAGGGCTCCTGCCCCCGCGGGGACGTCCCCGAGGTCGCGGTGCCAAGGCCCGGAGCTGCCTCAGGACTACCTGCCCCTCGGTTTGGGGGAATCTCCACACAGTCGCGGTGATGTTGTTGGCCCCGGGCCTTCCCTCCGGCATTTTCTGAGATCGGTTGAGGGTCTCCTGACGGGCGTTCGGGGTCAGAGGCAGAGGAAGGGAGACGCGTGTTCACGGGGCCATAACGTCTTCGTTGAAGGACTGTCATGTTCTTGGCTGGTGAACCGGCCCAGGGCCCCCCGGATCCACGTCCACGACGTGCAGGAATGAGTCGTGTTTCGGGAAACGACCAAACCACTACCGCACAACTGCGTCTCATGCGCTCATCCTGGGGCCCCCGAGGGCTCCCCCAGGGCTCCCCCGAGCGACAGGTCCAGCCACCGTCCCCCCCCTCCAGCAAACCACGCTGGATCGCTTCGGGCCCCGAAACCTTTCATTCAAAGCCGCGCGGGCGATTTCGCGTGTCTTCCCTACCAAGGGCGCCCGTTGGGGGGAGCGTGAGGTCGGAAAACTTAGCTCATCGGGGAGTCCGCATGCCCTGGGCTCTGAAGACAGTGAGCGGAGGAGGAGGCACCGCCCCGATCGGGCCCCAGGCGCCGGGCTCACGCCTCACTCACACGCAGGACTCCTGCAACTCGGGAAGATACTCATCGGCTTTGCTGCACAATTTGGCTCATTCAATAGGATTGTGTGAGGCAGGAAAATACACGACGACGGCCAGTGTGTCCTGGTCACTCGATCCCGAACGTCCAGCTCGGCCACATGAGAGCGGACGGCTGAGGGGTCACCGTGCTGCGGGCGGGACTTGCATGGGGCGGCGCTCGCCGGGCCGTGCAGGGGCCGAGCACACCCGCGGCCCCCGCCGCCTCCAGCCCCCGCCTCTCCCGACCGCCCCCCCATGGAACTTGGTCACAAAACATCAGGGAAATGCAGAGTCACCGTAGGAAAAATAATGATGCAAAGTCTTGTATGAGCTCGGTCTCCCGCCCGGGGAGGGAGCCGTGGGCCGGAATCAGACGGACTGGGAGCCCCGCTTAGCTGGACACGGAGCTGAAGGGTCACAGTCCCTACAGCCCGTGGTTGCAATCGCCGAGGCAGGGTGAACGTTGTTAGCAGAGTGACCCAGGGGACTGAGAATAAATAGTCAAACTCCCCAAATTTCTTCTTGTAGAGCACAGAGATGTGGGAGGTTTTACAACACAATGCGGATTAAACTCGTATTTTTTTTTAAAATCTGTCCTGGCCTTTGACAAAATATATATTTTTTAATTTTCATAAATTTATTTTTTATTGGTGTTCGATTCAAAATGTTTTTCTTAATGGGACACCCACCCCTCACAGAGAACGATGACCTGGAAAAGGAGAACAAGCAGCTTAGCTAAAGCCTCGGAATTCGAGGGGTGGCGAGGCCGGCCGGGGCCCGGGGGGCCGCGGGGGGCGGGGTGGCTTCCCGGCCAGAGCTCTGGACTCACGCTAAATGATGAAAACTTGGAATTCTTTCCTTCCGCAGCTTCTCATTCAAGACAGCAGACCCCACATTAGGTCACTCCCTTCGGAGCGTAGGACGTGTCTGGCTTATTAACTTCCTGCCTAATGGGTCTTGCTACACAAATTGGACTCTTCGGGTTTTATTGTCTCCTAAGGGGATTACTGCTGGATTATGTTCATTTACTCTTTTTCATTCTGCATCTATTATTTATATGAGGAAATATTCCTGTTTTTCTTTCTGAAAATCCTCAGTTATTCCTGGCATTGGCAGAAGAATTTTTGTCAATTTTATAAATGGCCTATTACTGTACGTTTCGTAGCCAGAACCCCATGTGGACGCTACTGAAAGTCAAGATTTACACTGTACAGTAATTGAGGCTGACAGTGGAGATACAGGCTATTGCCTTTTTTATTTCCCCGTTTAAGATCCTGTGTGTGGAGAACTTACCCTGGGGTGGTCAGGACGGGGGGAGCCTCTGCTGCAGGTCCCGGGGCGCCCAGGGCGGCCGCCTGGGTGGGGGTCCCTCCGCGGCAGGTGCACCCCCGCGGCCTCCTCCAGTGGGTCCCGCAGGAACATGATGGGACCGGGGTCTCAGGTCTCCTCTCTGTCTCCAAATCCCCGGGGTCTCGTCTCCAAGTCCTTGGTGTCTTGTCTCCAACTCCCCGGGGTCTCGTCTCCAAGTCCCCAGAATCTCGTCTCCAAGTCCCTGGAGTCTGGTCTCCAAGTCCCCAGGGTCTCGTCTCCAAGTCCCCGGGGTCTCTCTCCAAGCCTAGGCACCCCCAGCACCGCACCCATCTTCCCTCCGCCCAACCCCTTCCTACTTTCCATGACTCCGCTTGCGTGTTGCGTGTACGTGGTCTTCCCGACCTGCTCACCTGCCGGTGCGGGACACACTTCAAACCTGGCTCCAGCATTGACCCCACGTCTGACCCCACATCCTCCCAGACTGAACCTGAGGGTGGTCTGGGGCCCGGCTGCTCCTCGCCCTTCCCGCCCACCCTCCATGGGGAGGGACCTTCTGCAGCTGGGGGCCGGGCCAGGGGCGTATCCGACGTTCCTATGAATCGTTTGGCTTATGAACATATAAATAAATGAACAAGCAAACACATTCAGGGGAGTAGTTATTCTGGCCACTTCCAAGCCAAAAAACTATGATCTGCTTTGTTCAGAAATCAGATAGAGTCGGGCACCTGGGCGGCTCAGTGGCTGAGCGTCTGCCTTCGGCTCAGGTTGTGATCCCGGGGTGCCCGGGAAGTGGACACCAAGTCGCCTGAGTCCTGGCTCATCCACGACCAGCAGAGCGAGCCGGTCGGGTCACCTCAGGCTTTCGCCGGGATCTCAGGGAAGGAGGCACCAGCAGGGCCCCCGTGTGGGGCTGCTGTGAGCTCAGACGCAGGCGTGACTCGCTCCCAACTCCATGAGGAACCTGCCGAACTTACTAGACCGGCGCCTCTTACCAGTGTCCTCCGTTTCCTCCTAAAATTTTGAAATTCTTAATTGGAGATATAGACCTTTTATGTGCACTGAGCTGGGATGCGGTCAGCTATGGAAAATGTTAAATTCCATTTCCAGAAGGACGGACAGCTGCGTGGTGAGGTAGTTGTCCAGCCGTGGACCTGCCAGCGACCCTCCCGCCCCCCTCTGCGGGGACCCGGGGCCCGTCAGTCATTCCCGGTATTTTAGAGCCTAACGGAGAACACAGGTGTCCTGCCTACCTCCTGCTTCCATGAAGTGGTTAAAGCAGTTGTTCTAAGAGCGTGGGACGTTCGGGATCAACTAAGAACTCTCTCGGGTCCGAGGAGGGGACGAGGCTGTGGCTCCCCGTGCAGCAGCACATACGTGCACAGGCGGGGGGATGTGGATCTAAAAATAAAAAGTGTGTTTCTGAAAGGTGCGGAGGCACAGCACCCCCGTGTTGGCAACGCGGGCTCCCGTTCAGGGCTGCCCGCTGCTGCTCGGGCCTGGGGACACTCGCACTCCCCCAAGCGGTGGCCGCGGGCTGGGGGTGGTGGTGGCCGGAGGGAGAGGGGGGCCCATAGGAGGGCGACGGATCGGGGTGCGGCCTGCACTGGGCTGCCAAACGGTAACTGGCCGCCCCGGGGCCGTCGCTCCTCCCTGCACCTGTGCTGCAGCAGTGGGTGGCAGAGGCACCCCTGAGGGCCAGAAGCGGGGGCTGCAGGGGGGGGACCAAGAGCTCAGACGGCGCAGGAGCCCAGCACCGCACACCTGCCACCCGCCCTGCTCCCCTCCGCGGGGCCACCCTGCAGCCGGAGTGGCCTGTGGCCCACATCCTTCCCGCGGCTGGAGAACCAGGCCGAGCGGCGGCCGCAGTGGCCCCGAGGTCCCGCGGGGTCTCCAGCTGCAGGGTCTGCTCCCCGCGCTGTGGGCTGGGCGCCTCAGGTCGGCACAGCCTGTGTCGCAGGGTAGAAACGACCGGAAGCCTTTCCTGAGGCTGCTCCCGCCTAGGGCGGAATGTAGGGCAGCAGCGCGGGGCTCCAGGGCCACGGGGGGCTGGTCAGGTGCAGGGCCGGGGGCCGGGCGCTCCTCCGTCAGTGCTGGGAGACCACGTCCTTGGGGGGGGCAACCAGCCGGGGGATGACGGCCGCCCCCCCGACCCTGGACGCGCCCCTTGCTGCTCAGGGGAGGCCCCTGCCCTGGGAGAGGACCCTCCCCAGGTGTGGACGTGGGCAAAGACACCCGCCGGGTTGCAGCGCACGTGCCCAGGGAAGGGCAGCCCCCAAATGTCCCTGACTGATTGGTTTTTCAGGCAAATTCAAGCAAATAGGTGCAAACTGGGGGGAAAAAATTGCAAATGACTCGCTGCATTCTCACATTAATGTGATTACGGATTCTCGGAGCTGGAGCTGGAGATGATGTGAGCAGTTGAACAATCTGACCGTCACTGCCCCACGGAGCGAATGACTCCCTCCCACCGCCCTCAGGGTGAGGGCTGCGGCCCGGGGGACACGGGGTGTGAGGCGGATGCCCCCGACTTCCCAGGCACTTGCAGTGCCGTCCGGCGATGACCTGCCGACGGGCGGGCGGGACCACCTGTAAGACGGTGAGTAGGGATGTGCCTTGGGGTGACTGCAAAACAGACTGGGAGTCGGATCTGCACTTGGTGACGCCAAGGAGCAGAGCCTGGTTCATGCTTCATGGAAACCCCGTGGGACGTCCCCCCAGAGGCTTGTTCACGAGCCCAACAGGGTGACAACAAGAGCACGGGCCCCGAGCAGATCCCAGAGCCGCCCCGACATCCCGGAGCCCCTGCACCCCGTCGTGGGAACAGCTGCGTCGCCGGGATTTTGCGTAATTTAAATGAGGAAATAGCTTTACACAGCTTCCTCGTTTTAATTGGGGCCGTTTACAAACACACTCCCGCGACCCTTTCTTTGAGACCATAAACCAGGGAGCGTTTCCTTATTGCCTCCACAACCCTTCCAAGGGGCCTGAACACATTTGGGGGAATGGTTTTGGGCACTGAGATTGCAGGGTTGCAAAAACACTATTCATGAAAATATTAGCATCAAAACACCTTTTCATCCCCATAAAACGAAAACGAAAACAAACAAAAAAAAAACCAGCGCATTCCATTAAACATTAAAGAAAATGCATGAAATCATTTGAAACAGAACCGTGGTTTTCCAATTCGCTGCCGGTCCCTAAAGGGACATATCTTTACGAGCACCTGGAAGATGCTTGATGATGTGTGGCTTTTGCCAAAACAGCGCCTCCCATTCCGGTATCGGGGGATTTACCTTCCTCCGCCATAAAGGCTGGTTTATTAACGCTCAGGCCAAAATCCAGGGAAGGGATTGCAACTGAGACAGAAAAAGAAGGGGATTTGGAAATAAGAACATGGACACCTATGTAGAGAGCCAGGGTCTGTGAAATTGGTGTCCTTAATCTGGTATTTCTCTCGGTTTTGAGGGACCTCGATGTGCGTGCGCATGAACGCGGCCCCAGGGGCGCTATCTCACTGTCATGGAGCATCGTTAGGATTCCCCCCAGAGTCAGCCCCAGGAGGACATTTCAATAAACCAGAATGAAATAACCAGGCAGCCCCTGTCGCCGCAGCCCACAGCCGACCGCCGCGGAGCCGCGAGCCAACCGCGCTGCTCAGGCCACCGCCCTCACCTCGAGCACCGACACGCGTGTAAGCAAAACCCGGGCTCGGCGTGAAACCTGTGCGGGACCCGGGGAGCCTCTGTCGGTAGAGACAGAAGAGAAGGACGGGCGGGGGCATGTGGGGAGGGCGGTCGGGAGTTGGATCCGCTCACAAAGACGCCGAAGAAGCCAGAGACCGGATGACCCAGGGGACACGACTTCCTTGAAAAACAGGGAAAACTCAATATTAGTTTTTAGAGACGCAGCCGTTGCAGCTGGAGTTTGAAATCAAGGAACATCTCTTTTGAATGGAAACAGAAGACGCTGAGATTATGAACGTTAGAAAATAATCCGGAGCGTGTGTGGCCCGGAGCAGCGCCTTGGGAATGACGGGGGGAGCTCCGGACCCGGGCCCTGACGGGGGGACGCCGCGACCGGTCCCTGGAGCTGCTCAGGCTCCTCAGACGTCCGGGTCGGGGCATCCTCTTTTATTTGTACTTTTATATGATTGAACCAGGCTGTGATTTTCTCTCTGTGATAAGTTCAAGATAAGAGGAAATACGCGGAGCGTGCGGAGGCGTGTGCGTGTGAAGAAGCCGCACGGATGCCCAGCCCTTCCCCTGCGGGGCCGCGCGGCGAGGCGGCAGCTCGGGGCTCACGGCCCCCCGCACCCTGGCCCACGCCCCCCAGCTGCAGGAGAATCGGCCCGCGGCCTAGACAGACGGCAAGTCGGAAATTCATCGCTGCGAATATCATAAAATTTATTTTGTGACAAATAAATAGGCTTGTGATTCCCGATGCTGCCGATGGCTGCTGATGAAGGACAGACGCCCCTCCACGTGGCACCGGGTGCTCAGGGTCAGTGGGTCTCGGCCGGACGCTCCGCACGAGGAGAGAGCAGCCGTCAGGGGCCCAGAGGCTCCTCCTCCTGCGGGAAGCCCTCCCAGCGCCCGCCCGGCCTCCCTGAGCTCTGGGACCTGCCCCCGGCTAGTCCTCCCCAGCGCCCTCCCCGCTGGGAAGACACCAGACCTGCACCCAGGCCGGGGGAGGGGACAGCACGCTGACCCTCCAGCTCCTGCTACCGACCCCGGTGACCTTGGCCTGCCCCACGTCGACCCCCGTGGCCCTACCACGTCCTCAGGCCTCCTTGTGGGTTTCTGACTTTGCCCAGTAACAAATTCACGTGGGTGCCTACCCTCTAAGTCGTAATTTATGAGCTTCTACATTTATGTCCAAAATTCTGCTTTGACAAATGCCAGAACTGGCACAGAGTACATTTTTTTCTAAATCCATGAAAATTTAATAGTATCATTCACTTCTTTTTTTTTTTTAATTTCAATTCAGTTTGCCAACATGTAATATCACACCCAGTGCTCATCCCTCAGTGCCGTCCTGGGCGCCCTGGCTCCTGATCCCCGGTGACAGGTCCAGCTCCCTCCCCTCCCCCAGCTCACCCCTCCCTCCTCCCCCCAGCTCACCCCTCCCTCCAGCATGTGTCAGAAGTCCAACGGGTAATCTAACTCACATTTACGATGTAAATTAAATGTAAATCTACGATGTAGATTAAACACCTATTAAACTTCGTTTTTTTAAATGCGTAGCCATTCTATGTTTCCTAAACTCGAAATAATCAAATTAACGTCTTAAGTGACATATTCACAAAAGGTGTCCCCAGGACCCACACCAGGCGTCCGACAGTGGGAGTCACCACCGGGGAGCGCACCTCCGGGCACAGCCGCGGGCACCGTGGCCTCCGTGGGACAGCAGCTCATGTGCAGACTGAGTTGCTTTAAACACGTTACTTGGGGACGCCCACCCGAGCGCCCCTCTCTGCACACCTTTGGGTGGCTCCCCAAGCCCTGCAGCCGCCAAGGGGAGCAGGATGAAGGATGTGGGATGCTCACTCACGGTCAGCGCGGAGCACATGATGCCTGAACCTGCTTACCCAACACGTGAGCCTCCCTGCTGGTGGTGTCTCCCCCAACGTGTGGACGAAACTCAACTCAGACACGACTCTTCTAGGGTCACAGGCTCTTAGAGGCAGCAGGGGCTTCACAGGCATCTGCTGTGGGACCCTCATCCCGACTGTGGGACCATCATCCCATCCGTGGGACCCTCATCCCATCCGTGGGACCCTCATCCTGACTGTGCGACCCTTATCCCACCTATGGGACCCTCATCCCAATGGTGGGACCCTCATCCCGACAATGGGGCCCTCATCCCGATGATGGGACTCTCATCCCACCCTTGGGACCCTTATCCCACCCATGGGACCCTCACCCCATCCCTGGGGCCCTCACCCCGTCCCTGGGACCCTCATCCCATCCCTGGGACCCTCACCCCGTCCCTGGGACCCTCACCCCAGCTGCTCTGCACCCGAGTCCACACGGTGGGCTAAGTAATTCAGCAAAGTTGACCTTACAGTAAGTGAGGTGTTCCGGGGTCTCAGGCCTGTGAGACCGTCGGAGTCAAACCTCAAAGCAGGAGCTAGCGTACCCCACAAACCACTCTCGGAGCAGGAGCGGCGTGGCTTCTACGCTGTTCCCTTCCGATTCAGTGCATCTCAACCGGCTGCAGACCTGAGCGAATTCTTAGGGCGAAGAGCGAAGATCACAGGCTGGCAGGTTGCCCCTGGGATGCAGGTGGCTTCACCTGGGCACGCACCGCGGCCTTGCCTTCCTTCTCTGGGCCTCCGACGATCTCGGGCGGGGACTCCAGCGGGGATCCGGGCCCCCCAGGGGCACCGAGCCATCCGTCTCGCAAGTGTTGCCTGAGTCCACCACTCACGGGCACACGCTGACACTGCTGTCCCCTCCTCCACGTGGCTGCAGCCCAGGCGGGAAGTGCAGAAAAGCCTCAACCTGATGGAGCCCGTGTGACGTCGCAGTGGCTCACGGTCACAGCCCCGCAGGAAGGAGCCCGCCCGGGGCCCGGACACCCCGCTGCCCTGCTGCACCTGCCTGCACCTCACCCACGGCACCCAAAGGGCTGAAAAAAGTGTTTAAAAGAAATTCTTCATTTCATTCTTTAGAGATTTTTTTCTTTGTGTGTTTTATAATGAAAATGATATTGGAACCGCTCTAAAATAAACACACCTAAGAATAACTGGGCTCGCGGTCAAAAATCACGGCAAACCCTGATCTACGGGGTGAGAATCAATAATAAATGCCTCCCCTGACTGGGGCTAGATCGCCCCAACCTACGCGAACCTGAAAGCTGCCGCCGATGCTCCAGGGGTGGGTGCGCACCTGGAGCAGACACACTGGTGCCGCATCATTCATTCTCCACCTGGAGAAGTGCCGGTTTTACCCAGAACATGAACATGGGAAGCAGCTTCTCTCAGGGGTGCTCCTGGACGATGCTCCTCCCAGGTTGCTCCTGGGCAGTGCTCCTCCCGGGTCGCTGCTGGACGATGCTCCTCCCGGGTTGCTCCTGGGCAGTGCTCCTCCCGGGTCGCTGCTGGACGATGCTTCTCCCGGGTTGCTCCTGGGTGGTGCTCCTCCCAGGTTGCTGCTGGGTGGTGTTCCTCCCCGGTTGCTCCTCCCCAGTGCTCCTCCCCGGTGCTCCTCCCGGTTGCTCCTCCCAGTTGCTCCTCCGTGGTGCTCCTCCTGGATTCCTCCTGGTTGCACCTCACTGGTGCTCTTCCTGCATTGCTCCTCCCTGGTACTCCTCTTGGGTTGCTCCTCCCCAATGCTCCTCCCATGTTGCTCCTCCCCAGTGCTCCTCCTGATTGCTCCTCCCCGGTGCTCCTCCCTGGGTCCCAGCCTGTGCACCTGCTGCTGTGGGCCATCCCACCTCCCTCCTGCTCTGCTGACCGCATCCATCCCGACCCCCAACCCCAAGCTTGGGTCTTTTTGATCCTGACACCCTGGAGGGTTTCTGCTCCGTAGCGGCCCCACTGGCACCCCCACCTGGCAGCCGCTCCCCACGCACCGCCCCCCGCAGGTTCCTGAGGTCAGAATCCCCCGCAAGCCTCTGGGCCCTGTGGTTCCGAACCTTCTTCGCCCTAAATCACCGCTGTGAGCACCACTTGTACTGTGTTTATATCACATTATGCTTATATCATATTAGTCTAATCCATTCAACACTAACTTAAAGTAGAAACCTCATGAAAGTACAGAAATGTAATGTAAATGTGGGTATGTAGAAACACATAAAAAACATGTAAAATGCTTAAAAGGAGCCACCTCTGGTTAATTATTTCCTTCTTTGGTATAGTTTTCCTTGCTTTCTGCCAATTTTAAAATAAAATATGTTAATTTATAATCAACAACTGTGAATATTACCCACAAAATAAAAACCAAATGCAGTGCACAGGGCATTCTTCTGGGTACTTACTTAAAAGCAAAAACCGTTAGAAGTAACTAGTTCCAAGTATCTAAAAAAGATGCACTAGCAGGGAAAATTAATACAAATTCTCACATATTCAGGCTGATTTGATAGATCCATACAATTAATAAAAACACTGGGTCAACATTAAATTGTAAAGGTTCAAACCGGAGAATCAGGTTTGGTTGCCCTGGGCTCCCCGGCGAGGAGACGGAGGCCAAGGTGTCCACGCCGGGGGCGGCCGGGGTCCAGGTCCTGCTGGTGCTCTGGCGACCAGGCCGGCCCACCGGGCGCACTCCCAGGTCACTGCGCGCTCCCACGGCCATCCCAGGTTCCTCTGCGCACCGCAGCTGGCACCCTCTACCTTCACAGCCAATCCCGTCCCGGGCCGAGGCGAGGGCACCTGAGTCAGCAGGACGGCAACAGGTGGCCCCAGGAGCGGCGCGCTGGGCCCAGGCCTCCCCTGGCCACCCTGGCCGGGCGCGGCGTCTGGAAGCTGAGTGGCCGTCAACCACAGATGCCCCCTCCTGCACCACCTCTGCGGTCCTCTGCGCCCTCCCACACGCCTTCCCTACCAAGCCTGGGTCAGCTTCCTCGCCCCCCACGGACCTGATTATTGATCTTTGCCACCCTCCCCCCACACAGCAAGTCCACCCCACTTCTCAAAGATGGGAAACAGGCCTTGGGGCCCTTGCTCACGTCCTTTGTTGTATCTGATAACCACTCATGTGCCCCCCAAGGGACATGGTGGCCCGCCCCTGGCCTCTCACCCCACTCCAGGTGACTGGACCTTCGCTGGACGTCTGACCCAGAAAGGGTCGATCCCGGTCTCTACCCCAGCATTTATGTGTGTGGCAGGGAACCCAGGAGCAAGACGGGGGCAGACAGGCCCGTGGGCCACGCAAACCTGTGCTTTTCTGAGCATTTGCTGAAATATTTTCACATCACGTAGTTGCATATGTGGAAAGGATGAGCCGAGGAAAGCGAGCCTGTGCCATCTGCAAGCTTGCTCTGGAACCAGATGCACCGAGAGAGGGAGAAAGAAGGGAAGAAGAAAGAAAAGAAAGAAAGAAAGAAAGAAAGAAAGAAAGAAAGAAAGAAAGAAAGAAGAAAGAAAAAGGAAGGAAGGAAGGAAGGAAGGAAGGAAGGAAGGAAGGAAGGAAGGAGAGAAAGCAAAGAAAAAGCTGTAATTTGTATTATGAATCCCAATAAAACCTAATTCTGTGTGGAATGAACACGTCCAAGGGAGCAGGTTTTCATCACTACGGCTGTCCCGTAGGCGGGCGGCCCTGGCACCGCGGGGTGGGTGGAGCCCGCGGTGCAGTGGCCTCCCCTGGGATCTGGCCTCAGGAGCAAAGCCAGCCAATCCCCTATGAACAGGTTCACCACAAGCACAACGCTGCTCACCTTTTTTCCTGGTTTCCCTTCTGTTGTTTTTTTTTTTTTTTAATTCTTAAAATTTTTAAAAATTTTTTTAGAGGTGAAAACGAGTAGGGTCCTGGAACTTCTTCCTAATAGTACAGACGGGCCTTCCGATAACAGGACCTGGAGGCCTTGGAATCCCTTAGGAGCATGCTGATTTGTTGCTGACGTCCCAGTGCGGCGCTGGAAGGCCAGCCCTGCCCCAAAGCTCACTAATTAATCCTCCGCGGACGGTTGTTCGCTCTCGGAGCCAATGTTCACCGAATGCCTCAGGTAAGCCGAGCTCCGCAGACACGCGAGCGAGCAAGGGGAGCTCAGTTCCTGCGCAGACGGAGCTCGAGGCGCAGCGGGACGGCCCGCGGGGGTCGGACAGTCGCAGTAAGCGCGGTGGCCGCTCGCGGGCAGGTGCGGGCAGCCAGCCGTCCCTCGGGTCGTCGCCAGATGACAGGTGGACGCGTCCTAGATGGGCTCGCTGGGCGCGTGGGGGCTCTACTTCCAGCTCCGTAAACCCCGCAAACCTGAGCAAAACGGAAGTGTTGGAGGTGCGTGTGGCAAGGACTGTAAGTGGGCGGTTTCGTCCGCTGCCGCCTCGGGCCTGCGGGGACGCTGGATCTGTGCTCGGCGCACTCCCTTCTCGGGCCGGGATCACTGACCAAAGAGCAGGTCTCTGGTCGCGTGAATAACCGACCGCTCGGTCCCTAGGTCCCCCCGCCACGGGGACGCTAGGGGGAAGCCGCTCATGTCTGTGTTTCCTGAACCCGATGATCACGATCGCACGCGTTACTAATGTGATAACTGCCAGTTACAAGAATGACTCCGTGCCCGAATCTACGGCTGCGCCGCATCCGAATTCAGTACGGCCGCGTCACCGCCAGCGGACCCAGGAGACGAAGGTCTATTTCCTCCTAAAGAGAGTGGAAAGCTTTGGCTTCTAGTTGAGACTCATCAGAGCAACGGAGAAGATATGAGACTAAAATTTACATAAACGTGGGAGCCCCTGGATGATGAACCCCCCCCGGTGGCACCCAGAAAGTCTCCAAGAAACGGATTACAGGGTGCCACGATCCCGGCCGCACCCCGAGGCCCCTGGCGGAGCCAACCCCAAAGGCGAGCGCAGGAAAACCCGCTCCCTCACTGACGCCGTATTATCCACCATCCCCTTCACTCCCCACGTGAGACGCGCGGCACCGGCAGCGCATCCACAGGCTCGCGAGTGCACGTGCGGCCTCCGTCCACTGCTCCGCAGAGGCTCGTACCACGGCCACGTGGGCCGTAGGGAGACGGGGAGGCCCAGGGCTCCAGAGAGCTGAGGGCCCGAGCGGGCTGCGGCTCTTGTCACGTCCAGTCGGCGCGACCGGCTCTGCCCGGGATCCCGGCCCCAGCGGCCCTGCCCTGCGGCTTGGCCCCGCACAGCCGACACCCAGGAGCAGCGTCCCTGGAGGGCTTCCCTGCAACCGCGAGGGAGGGCGGGCAGTGACGTCACGGCCTGACGGGCGAATGCACCTGCCACCCCGACCTCCTCTGCGGGGGAGTCTCCGCTCTTCCCATCCTTCCCCAACGAGAAGAGATCGGACGTTCTGCGTCACAGCAGGAGGCCGACAGCCCGATTCGGTGTGGGTGTCGTTCTCCTCCATCCACCCTGGCGGGCGGCCACGGGCACCGCCGCAGGGAGCAGGCTGAGCATCCCCTTCCTCCTGTGTCCGCCTCCGCCTCTGTCCTCACCTCTGGGGGCCTGTCACTCATTCCCTGCGTGGAGCCCTGCGCACAGCCCGCCCCGGGGCGCTCTGGGTGTTGGCTAAGACGGTACGTGCACACCTCACGCACCCCCTCCTGGGTCACCGTCGGTGCACACCCAGCGTTTGATCTTTCTTTCTGCCATCGCTCCTTGAACCTATCGCAGTCAGAAATATCCGGAAGGGGAGCGAAGCCGGGCATCCCGGGTGCTCCCACCAGGAGCATCATCCAAACCTGACTCGGAATAATGCTGGTCAAGAGTCCGCCTTGTTCTCCCCAGAAATAGAGGTAAGTATGTGAGCTGAGCCGGCGGTGCGTTAACTAGCTCAACCGTGGGGCCCGGAGAAACGTGCGTAGCTGATCACCACTGTGTACACTGCCAATATACCGCCTGTTTGTCAAGCAGTCCTCAGCGAAGCTCGGGGCTGGAGGTCGGGAGGGAGGTCAGGAGGGAGGTGGGGAGGGAGGTAAGAAGGGAGGCCGGGAGGTCAGGGCAGGAGGTCAGGAGGGAGGTTGGGAGGGAGGTCGGGAGGTCAGGAGGTTAGGGCAGAAGGTAGGGCAAGAGGTTGGGAGAGAGGTCAGGCAGAGGCAGAAGGTTGGGGCAGGAGCATGGGAGGTCGGGAGGGAGGTCGAGGTGGAGGTCGGGGTGGAGGTCGGGGTGGAGATGGGGAGGGAGGTTGGGAAGGAGGTCAGGAGGGAGGGAGGTTGGGGAGGGAGGTTGGGCGGTCGGGGCAGAGGCACGAGACCTCGCCGGGGGGCCCCTGCTTCCGCGTTCAGGGACATCAGGCCTCAGGAGGGCGCGGGGGGGGGGGGGGGGGGACATGGATTCCCACAAAGCGACCTGACGAGAGAGGAGACAACAGCCGTGTCGCCGCCTCTTCTGAGCGTGTGCGGGGACCTGTCTTCGGGCCTTTCCTGCTGTTTTAAGTCCCTGAAGGGGAAGGAAGCTGTTCCCTCGGCCGCCGGCACCGCCGGTTCTGACCCGCAGAATCCATCCACCTTCAAGGCCGTGGCTTCCCGTGCGATCACGGCACACGATGACGGCATCTGGCAAGTTCTGTGCGGCTCAGGGACAGCAGGGCCCGAGCCGGGGCCATCGGGGCCGCCTTGGTGCCGCCCCCCACCCGCTGCGGTCGCCACTCGGCCACACTGGGGTGCATCGGTGCTCGTCCTGTCTGGGAACCTCCCCCCCACCCCGTGGCTTCGGGGCGGAGGGCAGGTCCGATTCGAGGCCGGGCTCTAAGCAACAGAAGGTGAAACCCGAATTCACCAGGTTAAATCACAAACTGTCGCGTGCACACGGTTTAAAGACAGTTTAGAGGGAATCGTGGGCATTTGCATATACCCTGGCAACCCCCCAAATAAACTGTGGGGTACTTGCCTCACCCCGAAACGCCCCTTCTTTTTCCCAGGCACCCCCACGACGGAGGCAAGCGCCCCCGGTCTCTGACTCCACGCCAGGCCGCGTGGGTCCTGAACGTCGTCTACACGCGCTTCTCTGCTGCAGCTCATGGCCCACGACGCTGCGGGTGTCAGCCGTGTGCTGTCCTTCGCCCGCAGGCAGCCCCGTGCGGTGGCCTCGCCCCAAGAGGCTGGTCTCTCTGGTCGACGGGATCGGGATGTGTCTGCAGCCCTGTGAGCACACTGGCTGCGGACACCCCCGTGCAAGCCGCCCTGAGACCCTGAGTCTTCACCGCTCTCCGGTCGACCTCTCGGAAGGGGCCTGGCCGCCCGCAGGTGCCAGCGGACCCGTGTGCAGGGCGGTGGGAGCTCGTCACGCCCACACCAGAGACAAGCGGTGACCCCCGCTCCGCGGCCTCGCCCACGTTAGCTGCGCCCGTGTGCCTGCTTCACTCACACCGGGTGCGGGTGTCTTCTCCAGGGGTAACGGGCTGCGAGTTGGGGTCAGGGGCGTCCCCCACACCCGCTGGCGGCCCAGGAAAGGGACCCTCTGCTCAGAGGGAGGTGCCGGGGGCCTCAGGACGCAGACTTTGAGGAGGAGGGGAGGGAGGAGTGCGGCCTGGAGCCCGGGGGGCGGGGGGCTGCACCCCGAGAGACAGGGCACGGCGGCAGGTGGCCGCACGCCCAGCAGCTCCCAGTCAAACCCGCACGGTGACGGGCCGAGTCTCCCATGAGCGGAAGTAGCCTGCACGACCGGCCTCGTCTGGCATCCCCTTCCGGACCCCGTGCCCTGGGCTCCTCGACCACTCACTGCCGCAGTTGAGGACAATGACAACCTGCGAGAAATGACTCTTTTTTTGACTTTTCACCATTTGCATTTGTAACAGGCAAGCGGAGTCTGCGTGACTTCTGGATCTACTCACTTGTCGGTAAGGGACACGTCACGCGCCCAAGTCACCTTCGTGCTGCCAAGAAGTAGAGCAAATTCCGACTTTACGTGGAATGTGTCAGCGTCCCCGGGGGAAACGGAGAATGTCGGACGCTCGCACCAGGACGTGCCACCCCAGATCGGAGGCCACGGTGATGGCGCTGGACTCGTCATCCCGACAGGGCCACCTGCCCGCTGCTCAAGGGGGCGGTGACCAGGGTCCTGCCTGACGCTTACAGTGGGGCTCAGACCTCCGAGCCTCCGGGAAGCGTCCCAGGGCTTCCGGGCGGCCTGTCTCCGCCTGCACGTGATTCCGCCAGACGGACAGCGGCGTCCTGAACAGGACGCGCCCGAGAGCGCGGTCGGGTCCACAGGGACAGCGCAGGGGCTGGGGCCGGGGGGAGACGTGCCCGGGTGCCTGGTGGCCCAGGGGTGCAGCGTCTGCCTTGGGCTCAGGTCATGGTCCCGGGTCCTGGGGTCGAGCCCTGTGGGGGGGGGGTCTGCTTCTCCCTCTGCCCCTGCTCACTCGCTCTCGCTCGTTCCCTCTCAAATAAATAAAGTCTCTAAGAAAAAAAAGACAATGACAGAGAAGAAGCAAATAAAGAAGAACATGATATAAGTAAAAAGACAAGCAATTTGAGTCTCTGCAGATGAGCGTCCTGGTAAGTGTGCTGGTGAGGGTCCCAGGTGAGTGTGCAGGTGAGTGTCCCAGATGAGAGTCCCAGGTGAGGGTCCCAGGTGAGGGTCCCAGGTGAGGGTCCCAGATGAGGGTCTAGGTGAGTGCCCTTGTGAGTGTCCTGGTGAGGGTCCCAGGTGAATGTCCCGGTGAGTGTGCAGGTGAGGGTCCCAGGTGAAGGTCCCAGGTGAGTGTGCAGGTGAGGGTCCCAGGTGAGGGTCCAGGTGAGTGTCCAAGTGAGGGCCAGGTGAGTGTCCTGGGGAGTGTGCAGGTGAGGGTCCAGGTGAGGGTCCCAGGTCAAGCCATCCAGCCTGCAGAGCAACATGCTCAGGGTCTGTGGTCCGTTCGGTCCTACCTGTGGAGCGAGGCCTGCAAACCGCGTGTGTAATTAACTGCACACCTTAAGCTCCTACCACTCTCATTTTATTTCCAGGGCGGCTGTCCTCGGCCTTGGTGGCTGTCGCCTGCCCGCCCTGCCCCGAGCCTGCACGGGGGCGGCCTGAGCCCTCCCCGCCTCGCCCGGCCGCCGCCCCACGGCCCTGCCCAGCTCCTCGGCTCGGCTCCCACCCCAGCATCTGTCCCTCCAGGTCGCCTCACCGCTCGGCTGCGACCCTCTCCACGAAGCACACGTGCACTTCTTAGCCGTTTTCAGCACGTGGCCCTCGTTGTTAAGCTGACAAAAAGCTCATCTGCCGCTTTTACAGTTTTTATCTTTTTAAATTCCAATGTCATCTTTCCACGCAGGAGGCGCCAGGCCAGGGTCCGGGCAGTCACAGGGTCGGCCCCTTGGAGCTCAGGGCCGTGCAGCCAACTCGACGTGAATTCACTAGACTCGCTCCTCACCGTGGTGCCCTGCGGTGCAGATGCGTATACTTCTAGGCCCCGAGATGTCGGATTGGTTAGACTGCATTGGGATTGGGACGCCGGGGGCTCAGCGGTGGAGCGTCTGCCTTGGGCTCAGGGCGTGACCCCGGGGCCCCGGGATCGAGTCCCGCATCAGGCTCCCCGCATGGAGCCTGCGTCTCCCTCTGCCTGCGTCTCTGCCTCCCTCTCTGTGTCTCTCATGAATAAATAAAATAAAATCTTAGAAAAAAACAGATCACGTTGGGATAAGCCCCACAGTCGCCACGGCCTGGAGTGCTGTTCCGAACAGCAACGCGCTGGCGGGGGTCGGGCCGCCGTCGGGGAGCCCGCCCGGTCCGGAGTGAGCTGTGGGCCGCCGGCCGCCGCGCTACCAGCTGGAACATGAAGGGGGGTTTGGCCCTCGTGCCGTCTTCCAGGAGGTGGAGCCTTTGGGGGTAACTCACACTGCGGAAAGGACATAAACCTTTTATTACCTCAGTTTAACACAATAAGGGATCGTTACTGGTTGTGCAATATCACGGAGGATTTATAGTCCGTGCAATGAGCCTAGGTTACAGCTACGAGAAGATTCGGGGGGAGGCAATTTGTGTAATGAGGGACTGAGAGAGCAGACCTACTAGGAGCCTCCCCGCTCTGTCCTTCCCACCCCCCTGCGTGTGCAGGCGCCACGCAGGGCACACGTGTGCTCCCAGGTGCCCTGCAGGAGGCGGAGTGGGGACAGGGGAGCTTCGGGCGGGAACGGGGGCACCACGGCACCAGCCCTGCTCATATGGTCTCAAAATTGAGTCATTGTTCGAGCTCTATAAACACCACTGGTTTATGTGCGTTTTCATCGAAGGAATGTCCCCCCCTTGGGTCGTCATGGATTTGGTCCAAGGCAAAATTACGTTTAAAAATTTATACCCACCAATAAACCAAATTTACCCTGGAAATAATAAGCATCCACCAGACGGGTGCTACTGTGGTGGGGACACAGCGAGCGGGAGCCTGGTCCCCGCGCGGAGACTTCCCGTCTCTCTAGCGTTGCCCCTGTGTCATACCCACCCCTGCAAGACCCAGAGCTCTTGCGGAGAGACCGAGTCGCGGCTAAACAGCCCGGGCCGGGCCAGCCCCGTGGGTGCCCCGCGGTGCCCGCTCAGCCCTGCCGCGCAGCCCTGCTCCTTCTTGCAGACCAGCAGCAAGGTCCTCCAGCTGGTGAGGGGAGACCCCCCACCTGCTGCCTTAGATGTGCTGCAGCAAAGGGCCGGGGCCAGATCACCTGCTCCTGACGAGGTCAGGGTCTGCACGCGGAGGCCGGGGACAGTGGACGGGGTCCGTGACCGCAGCACCGCGGAAATCCGATCCCCGGCAGCAGGACAGCCCCGAGCCCCTGAGCCGGAGGGACTGTGGGCGTGCAGCGGGGGGCAGGGGGCACCGTCCCCCGGGGGCGCGGGGCTGGGTCCATGCCCATCAGGGGAGGTCACCGAGGCTCATGACCGGCGTCACAGGATGAGGGGACGAGGCAGGAACAGAGCTCAGACCCCGAGGAGCCCGACGGCCATGCCCCGGGAGGCCCAAGGCTGGAGCGCGGCGTGTGCTGTCCGGGCAGGGAGGGCACACGGCCCGGGGCTGGGGTCACCTTATCTCCGGGGCGGGAAGCGGACTGAGGCCCTGCCCAAGGCTGAGGGACGGGTCCCAGGCCAGGACACGGCACGCAGACCCCGGAGGCCTTGACCTGAGCCCACGTGCTGAGGCTGGGTGGGTGCAGTGGGAAGGGGGCTTGTGGGGTCACGGGCTTCTCCAGCCCGGCCAGGCTACGTCCGTGGGGGGACTCTGGGCCCGGGTGGGCTTGCAGCCTGGCTCTGCCGCGGGGGACACGGGGGCTTCGGACGAGTCCCGGGAGCTCTGTCCATCCCCGAGCCAGGGAAGCGTCCGGAAGCCGCAGGCACTCAGATCACCCAGGGGCGGAAGCTCAACAAACGCTGATCGTCAGGATCCATTAAAAGCCCTTCTCATCACTGTGCTTAAGTCCGGAAAACCACAGGTGCCTCGGCCGCTGAGCAGGGGGAGCCCCAGGACCCAGAGAGGGGAGCGCAGAGGCCGCGGGGGGCACGGGCTGCCGCCTCCGGGGAGCCCTCCCGGCTGCACACATGCACCGGGCGCCCACGGCGTGGATTTCCAGGTCCGTTTTGCAGCCGATGTTTTGTTTCCACAGCAGCGCTCTCGCTTTTATGACACTGACGTTCTGCTGAGTATTTCCTAGAAGAATTTCACTAAACCATCAGAGACACTATCGGGAAATGCCTGCCCTCGCTCAGAGCAACAGGAAATGAGTTATTGGAGTGGCTTTCGCTTCGCGCCGCGAGGCCCGTCTCGATTAGGTCCGCCTAAGTGTGGGGTCTGTTCCGCGCGGCTCTACCGCTGAAGACAAAATGAATTACCTGAAAACCGTAAAAGAACGTTCGCAGCTCCTAATGCGCTCCAGGGCCGCCCGACCCAGCTCCCAGTTCCGTGTGCACCTTGCGCAAGGTCGCTGGGGCCGCGCCTGGAGGCCGGGGGTGTCCGCGGCCAAGGTCGCCGCGGGGGTCGGCCCAGGGCCCTTGGACACTGGGCACGGGAGGGTCTGTGCACACGCGGCCGCCACGTGCAGCGGGGAGACAACCACGTGCACAAGGCCAGCACCCCCCGCCCGCCCCGCCCGGTGCCCGGTCCCGCTGCCTGAGGCTCTAGCGTGGCTCCAGCTCGGCCCCCTGGTCGGATGGGGGGACACAGGTGTTGTGACAAACCGTGGACAGTCCCGAGTGCACAGGCCCCGCAGGAGCCGGCACAGCCTGGGGGGAAGCTTGGGGGGAGCGGCCGGTGGCTGTGAGCTGGACAAGCCGCTGGCGCAGTGGCCAGAGGGTGGGCCCCGCACCTCCAGACCGTCCGCAAGCCTGCGGGGGCCACACAATTCCCTCAGTCTGCGAGGGCACCACCAGGAGCCGCCCCGGCCCGACAGGTGGGCCGCCCCGAGGCTGGGGGTGTCTGCAGGGCTGGACGGCCCTGGGCCTCGCTGCTGCAGCTGCACCCTGGCCGTCGGGGGAGCCTGCGGGACGGAGGCCTTGCTGCACCAGCCCCTGAGAAGTACAGGCCAGGGGTCCGCACCCCAGACCCACACCCACACCCTCCCGCGGGGTCTTTGTGCGGCCCCCAGTGCAGCCCCGTCCCCTTGATGCAACTGTGGCTGCAGAGACTGTGAGACCCCGGCCTGGGTGCTCGGTGGTACTTTCCGCATCTGACTCAGCTCCCGGTGCAGGAAGAGCCTCCCCTCGCGGTTTGGTTTGTGGGGTCAGCAGGGGACCAGCCACGGTCTCTTCCCGTCCAGCCCTGTGAGCTCTCCACGGAGCCGGCCCTCTGTCCGTCCAGCCGTCTGTCCACCCAGGGGAGGCCGGCTGCAGCTGCGTCCTCGTCGTGCTGCCCCGGGCTCCAGCAGGTGTGACAACGAAGCAGAGGGTGAGGCCGGAGACACTATCAGGTATGGACAGAAGCTCACACCCCGCGCGCCCAGGCCGCTCCACATGCACATCCACGCGGCCTGAGGACCCGGGTGTCCCACCGGAACGTCTGCATCCGAAGCAGACACCGCAGACGCCCACAGGCCTAGGTCCACGGCGCGGAGGGAGGCCAGAGAGCACGGCGGCCTCGGGCAAAGCAGACACAGGCGGCAGGACTTGTGCGGCCGTGAACCCCATGCTCTGGCGGGACTTTAGAGGGAAAAGGACGGGGACGCCCGACCCAGGCCTCCCATCTTGCAGGCCGTGTGGTCTGGGCCAAGGCTTCCCGGCTGTGGGGCCTCCACCCACCAACCTGCAGCTGCCGCTCCCCGGGGACAACGACCGAAACTGTCCAGACGCCCCAGTGCGGGGGCCGTAGGGACCGGACCCACATGCATGCGCGTATCCAGGGGTCTGCAGTAAATTCTAATCCCCCGTGGGTGCAGGGGCGGGGGCACCAAACCCTCCTCTTCTTGCATCTCTGCCTGTTTCTCCATCCACAAAACCGGAGAAATGCGAACTAATTCACAGAATTGGTAAGAAAACCGCAGCCCCTTAATAGCCACCCGGCCCTTTCCGCCCCTTCAACCTCGGGTCCAGGGGCTCCCGCCCACCCCCCCCATCCCCCTCCACCCGGTGCGTGGCACACAGTAGGTGCACGGTGCAGGGGGCAGGAGGGTGGCGCCTGGAGGGGGGTCCAGAGGTGCACCCCAAGCCGCGGAAGCCCAGCGCGGCTCCGGGGGGATCGCAGTCTTGTGACTATAAATGGAATGAACACAGTGAACATTTAGAAGAAATCATGTTTCCCTTATTTACCGAAAAAAGCATCCTACAAAAATAGATGGGATGTTTAAAATTAGCACCAAATAACAAGAATTTGCTAATTACCAGTATGAAATATTAAGTGGTCTGAAGGAACGGTCGGAGGAAATTACAAGCCGAAATCCCATCAGTGCCCAAGGGGACGCGTTAATAGGATTGCACTTTCCTACGAAGATGAATCACTAATTAAGAGAAGGTTGTGGGAGAGGCGCAGGTCTGCGGGTCTGCGCGGCCGCGGAGGGAGCGCCCCGTGCTCAGAGGCTCGCGGGGACCCGGCCGTGACCCGGTGGCCCCACACGTTCCCAACCCCGCAGCTGAAAACCAATGGAAGAGCAGTGGGGCCTGGATCCCCCACGCGCAGGAGCGACTCGCTGACTGTGGGGAAGTGGGTGCAGCGGGGCTCCCGGGTGTCCGGCGGCTGTGCCCAGGGGCGCCCTGCGGCC
Source organism: Vulpes lagopus (assembly GCF_018345385.1). Taxonomy (NCBI): domain Eukaryota; kingdom Metazoa; phylum Chordata; class Mammalia; order Carnivora; family Canidae; genus Vulpes; species Vulpes lagopus. Next base: position 133,438,612 of record NC_054828.1, read on the forward strand.
TCCCGAGCCCCCGACTCCCGATTCCACGCCTGGGAGCCCTCGGGCAGGTCTGCTATGGACACAGAGGTGTGTGCCCGGGACCCGCCACGGCTGACGGCAGCTCCCGCTCACGGGAGCCTCACGCTCGTGTGCGTGGTGGGTGCGGAGCCCTCCGGGCCGGGCGCGGGGACCAGCGGCCGTGACCAGTGCCACGGCCCGTCTCCTAGTGTGGGTCTCAGGTAAGGCGGCGAGCACAGTGCCCCTCTCCAAAAGAGCCGTGGCTGCTAAGTGTCGAATCACGGCCAAGGTCACTACCCGGTGGTAGCGCACAGTCGTGATCTAGTTCTGCGCCTTCATAAAGTCCCCCACACGCGACGCTGATTCTGAGAGCGGCGAAAGGGCTCCTGCGCACGCAAGCAAGCGCCGGGGCCCACGTCCTTTCCCAGGGCGCGCGAGTGAGGCCGGGGCGTCGGGGGTCACTCAGCCCGAGGTGCGTCCTGCGTCCCAGCAGCCGCGGGGCCTAAACACGCAGGTAGCAGCTGGAGCCTGTCTACGTGACTGGCGGAGGTTTTGTGTTTCAAATGGAAAATAGTGGAAAAATAGACTTAAAATGATGACGCAGTGAGTGAGCTGCGAGCGGCCGTGTGTGTGTGGGGGGGGCAGGCCGGGCCCTGACACCCTTCCCTGAACTCCAGTCGTGTCTTCAAGGCTGACGTCAACCCCTTGCTGAGTAGTGGCTGCTGGAAAACAGAAGGAGGAGCGGGAAATACCCATCCTCCGCGACGACTGCGTGACGACTGAGCACCGGTGCAACAGAGGTGGGCAGGGCCACAGAGGGTGACCAGCCGGGGGCCCGGGTGACGCTGGGGTCAGGGTGACACTGAGGTCACAGTGACGTGAGGGTCAGGGTGACGCTAGGGTCAGGGTGACACTGGGGTCAGGATGACGCTGGGGTCACGGTGATGTGAGGGTCAGGGTGATGCAGTGGTCAGGGTGACGCAGAGGTCAGGGTGACACTGGGGTCAGGGTGACACTGAGGTCACAGTGACGTGAGGGTCAGGGTGACGCTAGGGTCAGGGTGACACTGGGGTCAGGATGACGCTGGGGTCACGGTGATGTGAGGGTCAGGGTGATGCAGTGGTCAGGGTGACGCAGAGGTCAGGGTGACACTGGGGTCAGGGTGATGCTGGCATCACAGTGATGCAGGGGTAAGGGTGACACTAGGGTCAGGGTGACGCTGGGGTCAGGGTGGCACTGGGGTCACGGTGATGTGAGGGTCAGGGTGACACTGGGGTCAGGGTGACGCAGAGGTCAGGGTGACACTGGGATCAGGGTGACGCTGTGTTCACGGTGTTGTAGAGGTCATGGTGACACAGGGGTCACGGTGATGTGGGGAGTCAGAGTGACGCTGAGGTCAGGGTGACACTGGGGTCAGGGTGATGTGGGGAGTCAAGGTGATGCTGGGGTCACGGTGACATGGGGGTCAGGGTGATGCAAGATCAAGGTGACACTGAGGTCACAGTAACGCAGGGGTCAGGGTGACGCTGGGGTCCGGGTGATGCTGAGTCCGGGGCGATCCTGGGGTCAGGGCCTCCGGGCACAGGGCAGCCGGGGGTCAGGCCGACGCTGGCAGGGCAGCGGCACCCGGTTTCCGTGGAACCTGGAGAGTGAGGCGGGGCGGGCGGGGGCTACCGGAGCCCCCCACGGGCACACGCGTGTGCGCTGCACTGAAGCACAGCCGAGCTGTGAGCGTCCCGCTGAGAGGGCCAAGGAGGCACCCTGGAGCGCTAGGAGGGAGCCGTGGCGCGCCGGCCGCTAAGGACTCCCGGTGACCACAGCGGTCTCATAGAAACATCACAGTCGATACATTATGACACAGTCACAAGTTTACACACAAGCAATCAGTAGTTGTGTCTGCAGCCCCTGTTGTTAACATTTTTATTATAAAAAATTAAAATAGGGCAGCCCGGGGGGCTTGGCAGTTTAGCGCCGCCTTCAGCCCAGGGCGTGACCCGGGGGTCCCAGGATCGAGTCCCGCGTCGGGCTCCCTGCATGGAGCCTGCGTCTCCCTCTGCCTGGGTCTCTGCCTCTCTGGGTCTCTCGTGAATAAACAAATAAAACCTTAAAAAAATAAAATAAAACAACTAAAGCACGGATTTAATTGACGGAGACACGTATTTCCCTGCGCGGGGTCCTTGGGGCTCTGGTGTCCCGGGCTGCGTGGCCGAGCGACCTCTCTGCCCCCAGGGCGAGGCCACGGTTCAGGCTCCCCCGAACTGCTGCTTCCCCCGCCCGCCCGCGTTTCACCCAAACGGCAGGAAGGGAGCAGCCTGTACCCTCTGCGCTCCGTCTGGAAGCCTCAGCCCGTCGCCACGGCCCTTTGTCACCAGCCCTGGGACACAGTCCAGCCTTGTTCTCCGCCCTCTGACGCGCGGCGTCCCCTGGGGCCCGACCTGGGGCCCTGTCCCCGGCTGCAGCTGGACCTGTGCGGGTGGCAGCGGGGGACCTCTCTTCCGCGCTCTCTCAGGGTGGGGACGTGTCTGCAAGGCCAGGGTCCTGACAGCCTGAGGTCTCAGCAGAGACCCCCCCGCCCCCGCAGAAGGGCCTCGGCTTCGCAGAGCAGGTGCCGGGACGGACGTGCCGGGATGGTGGCAGCGGGGCCCCCAACTGCGGCCCGGGGCTGTCCTCGCCTAACGAGCCCCGGGCAGCGCCGGCCGCTCCGCCTGCAGAGCCGTTGTGCACCGTCGGGGAGGCTGGGCTCGCCGGGGTCGCCCCCGGGGTGGGGCCACCGTGGGTGCAGGACGTGGGGCAGCTGAAGACACGGGTCCACCAGCCACAGACACTTCAGTGCAGTCAAATGTATGGACTCCTCTTGGCAGGTCGTTTCAGGTGTCGTTGATCCGTACGTTGAGGCTCAGAAGGGTTTTGGCCTTAGTGTCCAACACGTCATCCCCGTGAGCTGCACGCTCCACCGGCAGCATCGTCAGCACCGAGGGAGCAGGTTCGCGCCCCTCCCCGCCGCGGCAGCCCCGGAACCATCACCCGCCCTCCCTGCGCCCCCTGCGTGGGGACATGAAGACGGGGACAGGAGGCCCTGGGCCCGATGGCATCAGGCCAGGGACCCGGCTTGCGGGAGGGCAAACTCGGATGAGCTCACTGACACGGGGAAGCTGAGAAAACCCACAGACAGGTGGATGCAGAGGATGCAGAGGGTCTGGTGTGGAAAGCTGGGGTGGGGGGTGTGGGGGAGGGGACGCAGGTGAGGGCATGGGTGGGGGCACGGGCGGGGGCAGAAGGAGGAGGTGAGGGAGAGAGAGCAGGGGCGGGGGGGAGGTCAGGGGGTCAGGGGTGCTGGCAGGGGCGGGGTCTCGGGCAGGGCGCACACCTGCCTAGGGAGGAGCTGAGTCCTGGGGAAGGACAAGCCAGGGGAGGCCCCTTTCCAGGAGGCCAGGCCCCCGTGACCCGGGTGGGCACATCCACGGAGGGAGGTGCTCCGTGTTCATGGTCGTGGCCAGAGAAGGGGCCGCCCCGGGGGCGCTCGCTCCTCTGCACCGGGAGAACCGCACAGACAGCGGGGCCGCCCGGGAGGAGCCGTGGGTTTCCGGGAACCTCAAGCTGTGTGGGGGGCCACACTGGGCAAAGGCAGGTCGGGGAGACACGGGGTTCCCGAGGCCCCACCGCAGCGGGGGACAGAAGGGGCGTCCGGCCCGACCCCGCGCTCCGCGGCCTGTTCACTCCCTGCGCCCCCAGCCCTGCGTCTCTGCCACTGACGCCACAGCCGGGGCCACCCCGCGCTGCTCGGGGCCTTTCCAGGAGCTTTGATTTGAGGCATTTTACTCCATTAGGGATCCTGTGCCTTCATTCCTGGGCTCATTTCCTATCTCGGCTCAGCGGGATCCCCTGGACGTCCCCTCCCTGCTCCCCCGACGCCGTCGTGCCGGCCGCCCAGGCACCTGCAGGAGGTCACCCTGCAGCCGGGCACGTCCCCGGGCTCCTGAGGCTGTTACGTTCTGTATTTCAGTGAAGCGTGTTTGACACACAACCAAGGTCGTCGCTTTTTCTCGGGACGGCGGGTCCAGAAGGATGGACGGTGAGTCCCATCTTGGACGTGGCAGGAGGTTGCTGCAGATCTACTGGCGGAACCAGGTTTGGCTCGACGTGGGGGCTCTGAACGGCTCTTCCCCAAAGACCCTTTCCTTATGAATTTCTTCCAGCAGGTAACTTTCCAGGATCAACGAGATGGAACCACGTGAACTGAGTGGCTCCGCGGTCAGGCTGGAGGACACCCAACACCAGGAAGGTCTCAGGAAACCCGCAGGACGGGGTGTTGGCCGGACCCGCTACGCAGCTGTGGGACAACCTGACACACAGGCCACATTTCCGTGACTCCATCCGCCTTTACTATTTTCTTGAAAACCCAATACGGTGACCACCTACCATGACAGGAGCTTTTAAAAATGTCCTATTCCGTCTGCACCACTTTTTATCCATAATTGCTGTTAAAGACAGAACTTCCCCAAAATAGAAGGATTGAGGTGACCCAAGGTCAGTTAGGAGTGAGACAGAGAATGCAATTACCCCACATGCGGACACATACCCTTCAGACAACAATTCCCGGAGTGTTCTACACGGGATTGTCTTGCGGCCAGCGGCGTCTGTCCGTGAGCCACGTGACCACCTTTCGCGTCTTCCCTCCCAGAGTTAAGTCCTCTGTGCTCGAGCTGACGTCTGTCAAGCTTCCAACGAGACTCAGCTGTTTGGAAGCCTCCCCGGCTCGGCCCTGGACGACAAGCAGCCCGGCGCCGGGCACCCTAACGTCAAGGGGAGGCCTGCAGGGCCTTCTCAGGGGTGAGAGCCCCGGTACCGGCCGCTGGGCCACACCAAGCGTCTCCAGGGAATCCCTGCGTCATCTGCCTCCGTCACACTTCGGGTTTGGAAATCTTAGGAAGCGTTTTCCCCAGGCGGCCGGGCAGGTAAGTGTCCTCGATCCAGCCTTGCCCGGCGTTCCCAGCGACCTCCTGGATTAGGACAGGGGATGGGGTAAAAGCACACAGGAGCCACCACCTAGAAGGAAGACACGGACCCTAATAACTCAGGATCCTAATCTCCCTTCTTCAGTTCATTAGCCTTTCTTTAATTAATCCTGACATTGCAAAACAACAATAACGTCTACAGCAAGGCTGTCTTAAGGATTCCACAAGTAAAATTAAGAATTAGAGCAACTCCGGGGATCCCTAGGGGGCTCAGCGGTTTAGCACCGCCTTCGGCCCAGGGCATGACCCTGGGGTCCCGGGATCGAGTCCCGCGTCGGGCTCCCTGCATGGAGCCTGCTTCTCCCTCTGCCTGTGGCTCTGCGTCTCTCTCTCTCTCTGTGTCTCATGAATAAATAAAATAAAATAAAATAAGAATTAGAACAACTAGTAGCACCCAATTAAACACGTGGCAATACTCAAGGTTTCCAGAGAGTGCTGAGCACCCACCGTGGAATCAACTAGCAACGAAGCAGAATTTGTGTTTTCCCGTGTAACTTCCTTTAGCAATTAACCGTTAACTGCTCACTTGACGTCATGAATCTGGAAAGATAATCACAAAAGCTACTCCATCGACCACCTTCCACATCCGCGTGTTCCCCACATTCCCTGCCGCATAAACTCAGAACTTAGGAGCCTAGGAAACAGCCCCTGATGGTCTAGGTCTGCGGGTCAGGTGGAACTCCCTGGGTCCGGACCGGTGGTGCACTCTGGGCCCACTAGCCCGTCACCTGCAGAGCTAATCCTCCCTTAAAATCTCAGTTTAGGGGATTTCTGGGTGGCTCAGTGGTTTAGAGCCTGCCTTCGGCCCGGGGGGTGATCCTGGAGTCCTGGGATCGGGCTCCCCGCATGGAGCCTGCTTCTCCCTCTGCCTGTGTCTCTGCCTCTTTCTCTCTCTGTGTCTATAATAAATAAATAAATAAATAAATAAATAAATAAATAAATAAATAAGTAAATCTTTAAAATAAATAAAATAATAATAAAATCTCAGTTTATTCAAACTAAAAAAACAAACCAAAGAAACTGGTCGACCCATTCCTCCCACGACCGCCATCCCCTTCCTGTTCCCTAGTCTGTGCGCCGAGTGACACACGTGAGATCCCACACCCCGGCCGGGCCGCACAGTACTTGTGTTTCCGTCTGACTCACTTCCCTGAACACACAGCCCGCGGGGTCTGTCCAGGGCTCCCCGCGGCAGGAGCTCAGTCCTGCTCACGCCGCGTCACCCTCCCGAGCATGCGCCACGGCTTCTTCACCCGCTCACTCTTGCACCGACGGCCGCCGAGGCGACTGTCCTAACCAAGGACGCGGCGATCACGGGGCTGCTTGCACACCTCGCTTCAAGGTGGTGTCTCCGTTTTCTTTGGATAAACACCCAGACGTGGAATTGCCGGGTCACATTACAGTTTCATTTTTGATCTTTTGCAGAAACCTCCCTACGGTTTTCTCGAGTGGTCGCACCAATTCCCACCAACCGTGCACCAGGGGTCCCTTTTCTCCACATCCCGCCGACGCTTGTTATGTTTCCTATTTTTAGGGATGGTTGTTCTGACAGGTGTGAGGTGGGATCTCATGTGGTCTTGATTTGCATTTCCCTGGTGAGGAGTGACGCTGAGCATGTTTTTCGTGTGTCTGCGGCCATCTGTGTGTCTTCTTTGGAAAAACGTTTATTCACAGCCTCCTCCCAGTTCTTAATGAGAATGTTCCTTGGTTGCTACTGAGTTCTGGGCGTCCTCCCTACGTGCTGCGTACGAGGCCTTGTCGGATACCTGATTTGCAGGCATTTTCTCCTGTTCAGTAGGCCGTCGTCCGCTCACTTTGTGGACCGTTTCCTCTGCTGGGCGGGATTTTTTTTTTTTTTGCATTGTTCTGGTCGCATCTGTTTTTGCTTTTGTCGCCATTGTCAGATTTTTAAAATCCTCAGCAAGACCTACATCCGGGAGATCTCCACCTGCTTTCTCCTAGGTATTTTATGGCTTCGGGTCTCACGTTCAACTCCTCAATCCGTGTCGAGGCGATTCCTGTGTGTGGTGTTAAGACACTCTTCTGTGGCCCGTCCGTCCAGGTTCCCGAACACCAGTCATTGAAGACATCGCCCTTCCCCGCGGCGTGTTCTTGGCTCCATTATTGGCCACATTCACGTGGGTTTAATTCTGAGTCCCCTGCTCGATTGCACGGACCTGTGTGCCTGTTCCTGTGCCAACACCACACTCTTCGGTTACCGTGGCTCTGCCATGTGGTTTGAAACTGGGGACCATGATGCCTCCAGCTTTGTTGTTCTTTCTCAAGGTTGCTTTGGCTATTTGGGGTCTTTTAGGGTTCCTGCCATACAAACTTTGGGACCCTCTGCTGTATTCCTGTAAGATGTGCCATTGGGATTTTGGCAGGGGCTCAGTGGGTCCGTAAACGGCCTTGGGTAGTAGGACCATGTTAACCACGTTCGTTCTAGTCCACGAGCACGGAGCGTCTTCCATTTACTGGTCTTCAACTACTCATGAGCGTCTTGTGGTTTTCAACATACGGAGCCTTCATCTCCTTGGTTAAATTCATTCCGAGGTGTTTTGTTCTCTTTGATGCGATTGAAAACGGGGTTGTTTTCTTAATTTCCGCCTCTGACGGTTCATGAGCAGCGTTTAGCTCTGCAACAGACTCTTGTGGACTGATGTTGCGTCCTGTGACTCCGCTGAGCTCATTTGTTAGTTCTAAGAGTTCTGTTTGCTTTTATTTTTATTTTTTTTTTCTGTTTGCTTTTAAAGAAAGTTCTCTCGCTGCCCCGGCGGAGTCCTCACACGCTGGCTGGCAGCGGCTGGGTGCAAGCCACTGAGCCAGCGATGCCCAAGCCCATCAAGCCGCCGCGCTTTCCCCCGTGATCCCAGGTACTCGGGAAGAGAAGGACCACGTGAGGCCCAGGGCTGGCCCAGGGCACCCTGTCCCCTCTAGGGGCTAAGGCCAGTCACAGGCCCCCAGGCCACGGGGGTTTCGGACACGGGGAAGGACTCCAAGTTTCCATGGGAGGGGATGCAAAGTCATCGCAGGACAGCGTTGCCAACTACCCGCCGCAGCCACCGGGCGTTCATGAAAAACGGTAATAATACGAACACCGAGCAGCACAAGCTCCGCAATCAGAACGGGCCCAGTGACGCGCTGACCTGTGCGTGCCCGTGTGTGCGAGCCCCCCAGGTGGGCGCTCCTGGGACTCTCATCACGGGCTCATCCACCCCTCTTGACAAACAGGAAACCGGAGAAGCAGAAGCTAAGCCGCTTGTCTGTTATCGCTCTGTCTTGATGCAAACAACTGCATTCTCTTAAAAATACTACCACAGGGGATCCCTGGGTGGCGCAGTGGTTTGGCGCCTGCCTTTGGCCCAGGGCGTGATCCTGGAGAACTGGGATCGAATCCCACATCAGGCTCCTGGTGCATGGAGCCTGCTTCTTCCTCTGCCTGTGTCTCTGCCTCTCTCTCTCTCTCTGTGACTATCATAAATAAATAAAAATTTAAAAAAAAAAAAATACTACCACAAGCAGTAAAATAAAAAGGCAATAAAGCATTTTGCATGCAGTTTTGAGTCGGGTCGTTTTAAAATGCTTGAGTGCAAGATGCGTCCCGGAAGTTGCGCATTGTGAGCACAAAAATGCGTTGAATAAAAATAGTAGATGGAGTAACCATGCAAAAAGTATTGCGCCAGAGCCTGTCAGCGATAAGCCCAGTTCCTCTTTCCAAAGTACGTCGTCCGTGTGCGTGACGCACGCGGGGCTGCCTCACAGGGTGGAAAGCATCGGGACCTTGGAGCCGGACGCTGAGTCTGCGTCGTTATTCAGAAAGCAGATAAAACCGTGTGGCAGGAGTGTGCTGGAGCTTGGGGGAGCGAGGCCCACGGACCCACGGGCACGCGGCCGCCTGCCCACGTGCACCTGCGCCTCCACGGGCGACAAGCAGCGGCGTCACAGCACGCGCACCCCCTCCCTGAAGGGCGCTGGTGAGCAGAGGGCCCGACGTCGAGCGAGCTGCGCTCAGAGGAGGAGCAGGGCCTGGACGCCGCGACGGGAGGCGCATGGAGTGGGCTCGCTCGCCCCGTGACCCGCCCGGCGACACGAGCTGTTTGTCTCACACCAGCTGGACAGTCAGCGGAGGCAGGACCCCAGGAAACCCCGGAGGCCGACGGCTTCAGGCACACGCTCTCCCCGGGACCGTGATTTCACGGTCTGAGGCACGGACTATTTCCCCAAAGCAGCACGGTTGCTGCTCATGTCTGGATTCCCAAGAACAGTGTTTGCAGAGGCCTCCTGGCAAAACAGACTCGTGTATTTTGGCTGCGATCAGCGCCGTGTTGGACCCGCTCCCTCCCAGGGAAACGCGGAGTCTGAGATGCACACGGCCCCGCGGCTCCCAGGGAAGCCGTCTCCGTGACGTCTGCATGGACTGACCAAGGCTTGATGAAGACACTAACGTTTCCTGAGGTACAGTATGTGTTTTAGGATACATGAAGTCTGGGGGATCCCGGGGTGGCTCAGTGGCTTGGCGCCTGCCTTTGGCCCGGGGCGTGATCCTGGAGACCCGGGATCGAGTCCCCCGTCGGGCTCCCAGCGTGGAGCCTGCTCCTGCCTCTGCCTGTGTCCCTGCCTCTCTCTCTCTTTCTTTCTAGGTCTATCATAAACGAATAAATAAAATATTTTTTTAAAAAAAAAGATACATGAAGTCTTACTGATTTTGTTCCCAATTTCAATCCAAGGTGCGTCTTGGTTTCATTGATCCATCTGTTCTTAGAGCAACGCTGCCTTGTAGCTTTAGAATGTTTCTTTTTCTTTTTAAAGATTTATTTATTTATTTTTATTTATGAGAGACAGAGACAGAGAGAGAGAGAGGCAGAGACCCAGGCAGAGGGAGAAGCAGGCTCCATGCAGGGAGCCCGATGCGGACTCGATTCCAGGACCCCAGGATCGGGCCCTGGGCTGCACCACCCGGGGATCCCCCCTTTATAATGTTTCTTGATACATTGTAACCAAGTCCAGATACACGGTGTCTATTTTACATACTTTTTTTTTTTATTTTGTATAGTCCTGGCCTGAAACTATTAACCTTGACAATAATTTCAAGAATCTACCTTTAGCAAAGACATGAAATGCCTGTTTATCTGGAAACTTTGTGAGAACTTACAAGTACCTGATAACAAACGCGAAGCCAAATTTCACAATACAAACTGCAGAGCTGACCTTTCCCGAGGACGTAACCCACAGGTCAGACGCCCACGTTCCAAACTCAGCCTCCAGTTGCTCTTCACCCCGATTTTGATGAAAACATGCTGCCTGGCTAGTGTTTTTTTTTATTAACGATTTGGTGGGAAGACCTATTTAGATCCCCACTTTGTATCATGTGGAAGTAAAGGCCACATCATGAAAAAATTAAGAATAAAAAACTGACAGAAATAAAACCTAGACGAAACTATAACTCCTCATATCTCTACACTTGAAAAATCCTCTAAAGTTAAATAATCCTGCAAAAAAAAAAAAAAAGAATAAAATAAAAGATCAAAAGACTTAAGTGGACTGTGAGAACCTCGCGTGTCATCGTAAAGGGGTGAATGCAGGAACGGTCCAGAGAGGGGCTCACGTCTGTGCCGACCGCCATTGGGGCGGCCTCAACCCCGCAGACCAGGGTCGCTCAGGGTCCCGAGGCCCCGCCGGGGATGGGAGGGCATCCGACGCCCTGGAAAGGGAGTCGCTCCACAGTTGTGACGGATGTTTGACTCGGTGTTTCCCCGCGGGACGGCGCAGACAGGAGACAGCAGATTACATGGTCCCTAGGCAACAACCAGGGCACCAGGATGACAAGGTGTGGTGTGGCCCTGGAGGAGCGTGTGGATGAGGAGGACAGTGTGGACGGGGGGGGCGGGGGGGCGTGGATGTGGGTGATGGTGGGGGGTGGACGTGGGGGACACTGGGATGCGGACGTGGAGGGACCGTGGGGTGTGGATGTGGGGGACAGAGCTGCGTGGATGAGGACAGCCTGGGTGCCGAGGACACTGTGGTGTAGACGAGGAGGACCCTGCAGGACCCACGGGTATTTCTGGAGACAGAGCCGCAGGTCCTGTGACGTGGGGTCGCGTCAGAGGCAGGAAAGAGGCACAACGCACTGATCAGGTGCTGGAGGGGGCACTGTGCACCTGCTCCCTGCGCCCCCGGGAGAAGGGCGTCCCCGCGGACGCACGCGCCCCTGTGTGCGGCTCCTTTTGTCCTTTCCAGTACAATCTGCTTTTCTCAGCGCTGTTTCAAGTGAGATCCGACCCATGAGTGTGCGAGACCCCTGCTCGTGGCTGCGACCCCGGCCTGCCCCCTGCCCCTGGGGGGAGCCCGTAACTGGTCCAGCGGCGCAGACCCACGGCCTCCGGAGGGGGCTCGTCCTCTCGTCTCTGGCCCACGTCCCTCACGTGCTCCTGCAGAGAAACCCCACGTGTTGGGCTCATGCTGCGTGAACGGATGTTTCCGCGTATCCAGATTCCCCGACGTTCACACACACGTGCTGCGGGGCCGCGCCTCTGCCCCTTCGGCACGTTGCTGCCAAGAACCTTCAGGCGATGCGCCCGGGCCGCAGTCATGCTCCGACCGCTTTGTTTCCCAGAGATGCCTCCTCTCATCCTCCTCCTCCCCCCTGTTGCTTTTCCCTTAGGAAATTAGAAGGAAGAGAGGGAGGGAGGGAGGAGGGAGGGAGGAGGAAGGGAGGAGGGAGAGAGGGAGGGAGGGAGGGAGGGAGGGAGGGAAGGAGGAGGGAGGGAAAAAGAGAAGACAAAAGGAAAGAAAAGAACCAAAAACAGAAGTCACACTTGGCTTCGGGGCCTTGGGGACTGTGGGTGGCCTCGGGAAGCGCCCGGGGGCTCCCTCAGCCCCTCCCCAGCAGGACGGCAGGCAGGGGTACAAATGCCTGTTGTTCGCCCCCGTCTGGGGTCTGGGGTCGTCGTGTTCCAGCCCCGAGTGGAGGCAGGGCCCCCGGCCCCCCGTGTCGGTCCCTTGGTCCCCTCTCACGGGGCCGGGTCTCCACCCACCCGACGGACCACCAGTGATACATGCCCCCGGCCACACTTCCGCATTTAAAACTTGGGAGATTTAAAAAGAAATTTAAAAAAAAAAAAAGTCAGGGGGAAAGAAAAAAAGCAAGATTCCATAAACTCAGCAAGATTTCTATTTTTAAAAGACTCATTTACAAGAAATTGAAAAGATTTAATTTCCAGTATCATCAAATGATGAGTTCAATAATTAGAAAACTATTTCCTTTGGAAGCACTTGCGTCCAGCGTCTCATCTAACCGCTGTCCGGGCACGCGGGGCAGTGCAGGCCGCGAGGCCTCCCCGCGCAGCTGCGCTTCGCCCGCTGCCTCCTGATCACAAACGTGCGGCGCGTCCGAGGCTGGAGGTTTTGCAGAATCTGCATTTGACGTGCTCAAAGTTTCGCTTTGTCCTTCACGCTCGCCGCCGCCAGCCTCTCCACCACACGGAGCTGGAGCCCGACCTGCGGCCGCAGACGCCCCCACCCACCAGCCCCAGGGGCCCTGAGCCCCAGCCGCTCCCCGATGGCCCCGGAAGGCCCCAGAAGGCCCCCAGGTGGGCGACGGCCTGGCCTGCGACCCCTGTGGAGGCCCCCGCGGCCTGCACCACGCACACGGAGCCCCGCGTGGGACCCGGCAGCTGGCCTGGCTGCAGGGCAGCAGGGCTGGCGGGGGGGGGGGGATGCCGATGGCCCGAGGGTCTGGCCGTCGGGGCGCCCATGCCCCCAGCCCCTCCCCGCAGCCCGTGGGCGGCCCTCACTCCCCAACGCTGAGCGCAGCCACGGCCTGGTCCCGGGGCGACCCCTCCCTCGGCCGGGGTGGCTTTGCCCGGGGGACCCAGGCCCACAGGTCTCCGGTGGGGTCATGCACACGGCGCTGGCCTGGGGGGCATGGACGGCGGGCTCTGCCCCAGCTTGGCGCCCCGCTTCTCCCCAACCAGCTCCTCCAGCCGCGCCTCTTCCTCTTCTCTTCCTCGCGACTTAAACTTGAGCCGGGGTGAGCTGCGCACACTGGGGACACGGCGTGGACACGGCTCGAGCAGGCGGCAGCGTCAGGAGGAGTTTCCGAGCTGCTCCCCTACCTGCCCTGGGGCGCGGAGGCATCTACCCGGGTGCCCACGTGCGGGTGCTCCCCTGCCCCCCAGGGTGCGCCCCCCGGGCCCCGACGGGCGGAGCGTCGGGATTCCCTGGCTTTGGGCAGGCGAGGGCACAAGGCTGGTGCAGAGCTGGGAGTGGGGGTGGGGGTATGAGGGACGGGGGCACGTGCAGTGGGCACCCCTGGCTGTGGGTGCGGGGAGCTCCGTGGCCAGGGCAGCCTCCATGTTTTGTCTGCCCCACGATTGCCGGGCCCAGGCCTTGTCCGCATGCATGACTGAGACCCACCACCTTCTTCCAGGTCGCAGGTGGGCCCCCCCACCCAGGGCACCCGCCCACCCAGCCCCGGACGTGCCAGCACAAATGCCAATGTGCCAGCTTGGGGGTGGCCGAGAGGCAGGTGCCATGGGCGCCCCGCCTGGGACCCGGGCCCGCGCTCCACCCTCCCTCGCCTTCCTCCTGCCGTCAGGGTGGTGGCGACCCTTCGGCGAGGCCTCCCCGGGCTGTGACCCAGACGCTGGCCCAGGGACACCTCGAGGTCAGCCTTCCTGGGTTGGACACCGTCGCGGGTCGAGGCCCCATCCTGGAAGTCCTCTGAGGGCTTCGAGCGAGCGAGGGTGGGAGACCCGCCTCTCCTGGGCCCGCAAGGCGGCCGTGAGCCTGGGAGACACGGAGGGGCCCTCAGGTCCCGCGGCCTCGGGGCTCCCCTGCCCCCCAGGGCTCCCTGGGGAGTCGTGGCCTTCGGTGGGTCAGAGGGCAAGGGGCAGGGAGGGAGCCCGCAGAGGTCTGGCCGCCTGGAGGAGGACGGGTGTCGGGGTACAGGGCCTGCTGGTCCCAGCTCCCCAGCCTCTGCCCCCCTGTTCCCGCTGCTCCCAGCACCCCAGGCCCTCCCGGCACCCAGGCCTGTGGGGCCCCACCGCTGTGGGGTGACACACACCCCTGCCGACCTTCCCTGGACGGGAACGGGTGAACTTTCCTCTGATCAGATGTGTCCCCTGACTTCCTCCCTGGCTTCCTGACGGGTCGGGGAGCCCCCATGACTGTCGCAGGGTCACGGGGCTGCTCTGATAGCTGGGCACAGCCTGACGCTAGTGCACAGGGCCCGCGTGCATCACCGATGAGGCCCCGCCAGGCCCGGGGTCTTGCCGGCAGGGAAGAGCTGCCTGCCCAGGGCGGGGAGCGGAGGCCGCGGCCCCCAGATGGCTCCACGCATGTGCCTCCGTCCCCGGCGGCGTTTGTAGACGGTTCCCACACGGAGGGACGCGGGGAGGCGATCGCCCTGTCGGCACCTGCTCGTGAGGACCCACGTCGTGTCCAGGGTGAGTCCCTGCCCCGTTTCACAGACGGGGAGAGGCCGGGCTCAGGGGGTCGAGGAACCGGCCAAGGCCACACCGAGGGGGCGACGAGCCACAGGTGTGAACTCAGGTCGCTTTGTCTCCACAGCCCGTGAAATCACAGGCTGACTTTCCCCCTGGAGCCTCGGGTCCCTGGTGGGGAAGTGGGGCCGGTGCTCCTGAGCATCGTGGGAATGAGGACACTGTCCTTGCAGCGCCGCTCGCTCGGCCGCGTCTTCAGACCAGGCCGTGGGCTGTGGGGTCGCGTCCCAACAGCAGCGCAGGTGAGCGCGGTCGGTCGCCCCGTCTTCGCAGCTGCAGGTGTCGGAGCCGCCGGGAGGGCAGTCGGGGCTCCCAGTGGGTCTCACGCACCTTCCCCCGGCCACGCTGACACCCAGGCTCCGATTAGGGTTTCCCATTTCTGGGAGCGCGTGTGTGCACCTGGGTGTGCGTGTCAGTGCATGCGTGTGCGCGCACGAGACGGGGCCTGCGCTCCGGACCCTCACAGGTGCGCTGGGAGTGCCAGGGAACCAGGGGCCGCAGGAGGGGCGGGCGCGGGGGACTCGCCTCCCCCCCAGAACCCTAATGCCCGCTGGCCAGGGGCTCCCGCGGCTCCTGCCAGGGCGGACGGGGTGGCACCCTGGGGCGTCCTGACCCCACGCTGTCTCCCAGGAGGGCGACCCCTGCGTCCCTGCGCCTGGGGCTCAGCCTCCACGCACCCAGCCGGGACGCAGCTGGCCCTCAAGCCCCACCTGCGGGACAACTGAAACGAAGACGCTCTCCTCGCCCCTCGGCCATCGTGCACCCGACGGCACCAGCGCTGCAGTTGGCACCGAATGTTTGCTTGGTCGAGCTGCGAACGTCCGGCACCTTGCAGACCCCGGTCCCAGGCGCCCTGGGAGACATTCAGGAGCTTCGGGGAAGCCGCCGCAGCCCCAGCCCCGAGGTCTCTGCTCCACTGACTGACGAGGAGCCAAAGGGGGCGGCCGTCGCCTCCAGGCGAGCGCTAACGTCTGAGCATAAAAATATCTCGGCTCAAGTCCCGCACTGTTACGCGTCTGGCAGAGTGGTTTGTTTCTTTGATGGCACCGCTTCCCCCGACATTAAAAATAAAAAACAAAAAACAACTCATAGCAAAAGTCTGACATCACAGGAAGGAAGAAAATATCTGGGTCCTCGGGCTCCTTGCCCAGCACGAGGAGCTCGGCAGCCTGGCTCCCCGGCCCCGGCACTGGGCAGCGTCACAGCAGCCCCCGGACGGCACACAGCAGCACCCTCGGGGGTGCCCGGCCGACACCCGCAGGCCCTGCAGACCCCGCAGACCCCACAGACCCCACAGACCCCATAGACCCCGCAGACCCCACAGACTCCACAGACCCTGCAGACCCCATAGACCCCACACCCCGTAGACCCGCAGACCCCACAGACCCCACAGACCCCACAGACCCCACAGACCCCGCAGACCCCACAGACCCCACACACCCCGCAGACCCCATAGACCCCGCAGACCCTACAGACCCCACAGACCCCACACACCCCACACACCCCACACACCCCGCAAACCCCACAGACCCCGCAGACCCCACAGACCCCACAGACCCCGCACACCCCACAGACCCCGCAGACTCTACAGACCCTACAGACCCCGCACACCCCACAGACCTCGCACACCCCACAGACCCCGCAGACCCTACAGACCCTGCAGACCCCGCAGACCCCACAGACCCCGTACACCCCGCACACCCCGCAGATCCCTTGCCCCACCCTTCGCGCAGGTGCCGGGAAGCCTGCAGAGCAAAGCACGTGAACGTGGAACCCCTTCCCGAGCAGCGGGAACGGCTCTGCTTGAGGTCGACGACGAGCCCTCTGCATGTCCCACTAACATGCTCTGGAAAACCCCACTTACCTGTAAATACCGTTCACGGCGAAAACCTTTTCCTCAACTCCTCCTCGAAGCAAACCTTGTGATCAATCAGCATTCTAGGGGTCGGAAGCAAAGACGCGGCCCCATCAGCGCCGGCGCGAGCACCCAGGACCCGGGTCCTGCCCTCTGTTCCCCCAGTTCCTGAGATACGGTGACGGGAATCCCATCAAGCTCATTGATATAGAATAAATTTATGGTTAAAATTACATTTATTAAAAAAAAATTACATTTATTCACAGGAAGTTTTATCAGAGAAATCCCTGCCCTCGCTAGTTCGGTGATAATTATTGTCTCCGCAGAATAGAATGAGAGTCTCTGAAATTCCACAGTTCCTTATAAATTCACAGATAAAATCTATCTGCAGCTCCGTGCTCATCCCGTCAAGCACTGGGTGTTATACTGTATGTTGGCAAATCGAACCCCAATAAAAAACATACAAAAAAAAAGGATAACAATGTTAACTAGTGAATTGATTAAGTAATTAATGCCTGGTTACGGAATCCTATGGCGACTTTGCAATACACTTGCAATTTTTCTCCGTTTACGAAAATAATACTTTACGTAATTCAGTAAACTTTCATGTTGACCATGCAGAAAAAAGCCACATATACATATCCTTATATATGTTAGACTTTTATTTTAAAATTATTTCATTGAAAAAAATAAAATAAAATTATTTCATTGCTGTATTAAAAAAATAATAAAGCAACAACAAAATACCCTGAAAAATATATATATATCTGCAGCCAAAAATCAGAGTATAGAAATTACATGAGAGGAACCCAAACGGAAGGGACAGATGTGAGCCGTGAGGCCCTCAGGACTCGTCTTGATTCCGAAGGCAGCGGGATGGCTTTGCCCGGCTGTGCTAATTCTTTTGCTCCGTAACAAGCGGAGGGAGCGGCAGGAGCGGGACCGGAGCCCCGCGTGCGCGTCCGGATGGAGGGACCCGAGAACCTCCAGGACGGGAGCCACCGGCCGGGCGGCCGCGTCTTCCCCCAGGCCCCGCCGATGCCGCCGGCTCCTGGCCGGGCTCCTGGCCGCGGACCGCGGGCTCCGTGTGCGCACACTGCGGCTGCGGCAGAT
This sequence comes from Vulpes lagopus, assembly GCF_018345385.1. NCBI lineage: Eukaryota > Metazoa > Chordata > Mammalia > Carnivora > Canidae > Vulpes > Vulpes lagopus. The sequence continues at coordinate 133,456,095 of NC_054828.1, forward strand.
CTTTTGCTGAGCTCTCGTGTTAACACATTTTCACCGTCTGGCACAGAACCAGGGCTCCGTGACCCGCGGTAGACGACGGGCGCCGCTAGACACCCAGGCTGGAGAGAAAGTGCACGTTTCTTCCCAAAAGACAGAGGCCGATGCTTGGTGAGAGGGAGCGTTCGTACCTGACGGAGAGGCCGAACAACAGACCAAAGAGCATGGCGTGTTGAAGGATGGCGAGGAAGGGGAGCACCCGACAAGCACTGCCGGCCTCAGGGAGCCTGACCGGCCGCGGCGCCCGACGCCCCCCGACGCCCACGGTCGCAGCGACACCCGACACCGTCCCGCAAAACGGCTCAAAAGGGCGAGAGAAAGTGACTCGGATTTCACGGTCACATTGGAAACACGCATTATCCTTATTCGCAGAAGACAGACCATATGTGGGAATCCAAAAAAGATGTTTTAAGACTAATTTTATTTCTATAAGACACACAGAAAACAGAACAGCATCCCCCAAATGCTGCAAGATATTAAACACCTACGAGAAATCTACAAAGTATGTGCATGGCCGCCAGTTAGAGAATTAATGAAATTATGTATTTAGTTAAAAAATAAGCGGAGGGAGACTCTCCGGTGGAGTCTTCCACGGCGGGTGCCGCAGCCCCCGGGAACTCCTCCCGCCCTCAGTCGCGGCCTGTGGTCTGGTCCCCCGCAGCCTGGGGAGCGCCTTGGAGAGCGGGGTGAGGGTGCCCCCGGTCCAGAGCCCCCACCTCAGCCCTGCGGGGGGACCCCAGCATGTGTGTGGCAGCAGGGGAGACGGGGCCCAGGGTGCCCAGCAGCGGGGATGCCCGGCCCTCTAGCCGGGAGCCGGGGGGACCTGAGCCCCTCCTTCCGCCCGGGGAGCCTGACCCGAGAGTCCCCTGACCACCCGGAGACCATCAGGCCACTGGCGGCCGACGGCGACATCAGCATCAAGTGCGCGGCCCGACTGCGGCCAGGGGGCCCGTGGCCCCTGATAGACGCCGCTGCCTCTGCTCCCCCTGGAAAAAGAATAAAAATAGCGGGAGGAGGACTCAGCGCGGTCGTCAGCTACTCCCAGATAAATCCGTAGTCACTGAAGCATCAGTTACCCCGCCATCAGGATCGTGCTCACACGCGTTGTAATTGTTTAAAACCTGAAACTTCGGCGAAAATGCCAAGAATAGATACGACGATTCTGGAGAAGCATAAAGACAAGTCAGTCAGGACGGCATCGTACGCGCCCAAAGGTCGACCAGGTGATGGGAGGGGAGACGACACCATCCTTGGACACCGTCCCGGGACGGAGTGGCGCAGAAGCATGGCGAGCTCGGTGAGGGGGCCGGGGCCGGGCGCGGTGAGGGGCCGAAGTCCCGGCTTCAGGCTACGCAGAATATATTCTAAGGAGAAGTAGACTAACAGGGAAGGTGGGGAAAGGAGGATCCTGGGGAGAGTCCGGGAAACCTCTTCAGGCCGGGCCGGGAGACCTTGCAGGGACGCGGAAGCACTGACCCCGGAGGAAGTGGTTTATGGGTCACACTATATTAGACCCGAGAACCGTGTTCACGGAGCGACCACGGCAGGAGAGGACGCGGCCCGAAAGCCCAGGAGCAGGCGTCGGAGGTCTGACAACCACTTGACATCCTTTTTTTTTTTTTTTTTTTTTTTGCATTTCAGTAACTTTATTTTTTTTATTTTTTTAATAAATTAATTTTTATTGGTGTTCAATTTACCATCATACAGAATAACACCCAGTGCTCACCCTGTCAAGTGTCCCCCTCAGTGCCCGTCACCCAGTCACCCTCACCCCCCGCCCTCCTCCCCTTCCACCACCCCTAGTTCGTTTCCCAGAGTTAGGAGTCTTCATGGTCTGTCTCCCTTCCTGATATTTTATTGAAAGGTATAGCCCTTGACATCCTTGACGGAAGTCGACCGCCACCGCGCGCCCCGGCCCCGCCCCGGCCCCGCCGCAGACCCACACGCCCTCGCAGCAGGGGCTCACGTGCAAATATTTGGGCAGGAGTATTCACAGCAGCGTGATTCATAACAGCCCGAAACTGGCGGTGACCCGAACACCCGCCGCCGATCCCATCGCGATGTAAACACTCGGTGCGATGTTACGTAGCGATAAGACGGAACAAATCACGGCCCCGTGTGACAACACGATCAACCTCGCAAACACAACGTCAAGCCAAAGAAGCCAGACACCGGCAGATTTTAATGATTATGTTTATATGAAGTTCAAAGCCAACCTCCGGGGGTAGAAATCAGGAGGGTGGCTCCCGGGGGGGAGGGCGGGGGGAGCCACGGGCACGGGCCCCCCTAGTCGGTTTCTGAGGCCGGAGCAGGCCTCTTCCTGCCCTTGGGTGGGTCCCGGGGTCGCCCTCTGAGGTCGCGCCGGTGCCGTCCGCGGTCGGTGAGGAAGACGTCACTACGGAGCTGGAAGGGAGAGAGACAGCGGCCGCTCCTGGGGCCGAGGGGGACGTCAGAGGTGCCGACTCGGGCCACACCTACGGTGCAAGGGCTTCCCGCCTGGGGGGCGTGAGGCACAAGTCACAGGCCACACACCCCGTCCTAAACCAGGGGAAGCCAGAGCCGCGGTTGGGTGGCAGGCGGCGAGTCCAGGCCGAGGACGGCCCCCCGAGGACGCCCTTGCCGCCGAGAGCCCGGGGACGTGATACAGAGAAGGCCCCAACCCGACGTGGCCCTGGAAACGCCGACACGGGACAACAGGGGCCGAGGTCCCCGGGGGCCGGTGAGCAGTGACGCAGGGGGGACGCCCCAGAAGAGTGGTGCTGGGCGGGGAGGCAGGCCCAGGCCAGAGTCGGGCGGCGCCCAGGTCGCGCGGGTGGGTCCCTGGTCCCCGGTCCCGGGCTGACGGCCCCAGACTCCCCAGACGACGCCAGCGGCTGCTCGAGCACGAGGATTAGTTCACGGCCCCGTTGTCTTTCCTGTTTCTCTATTTCTCCTTCTCTTCTCTCTACATACTCTGGGTTTTCCGAGTGCCACGTAGTGAGATGAACCGTCTCAGGATCCGAAGGTGGTGCTCATGGAGAGCGCTTGCGATTAAATGAGTGTTGGAAGGATACAGGAATCCGGGGGCGTGTGTGCCCTGTTTCACCCGAACGCCAGGGAGGAATCAAGGAGGAATCAAGCTAATCGAGTTGGATGCCGGCGGCAAATGTGTCGTTCAACCGAGTGACACGTCCTTTGATGGAGACACTTGAACCTTCTCCGGTCCTCGTCTCATTCAGGACGTGAACGGGGAAGTCCCCTGTGGGGCTCAGCGGTTGAGCGTCTGCCTTCGGCCCAGGTGGTGACTCCGGGGTCCCGGGATCGAGTCCCGTGTCGGGCTCCCTGCATGGAGCCTGCTTCTCCCTCTGCCTGTGTCTCTGCCTCTCTCTCTCTCTATGTCTATCATGAATAAATAAATAAGATCCCTTAAAAAAATAATAATAGTAAGAGGATAAAAATCTCCGTCGTCTCCAGGACCCAGGTCTTCAAAGGAACAATTCTTTTTTTTTTTTTTTTGACATTTTTTATTATTTTATTTTATTTTTTTTAACATAAATTTATTTTTTACCCGTGTTCAACTTGCCAACATATAGACTAACGCCCAGTGCTCGCTCAATCCTATTAAGGCAGAAACTTGAGAGCTCAGCTTTGGTTTTCGGCACTTCCCTTACCAAACTCCGCTTCGGCCCGCGTGACTCCGTGACGATGCTCGTTCCCTTTTTTGATGAGTTTCCGACTCTCTAGGACAGCTGGGATGTCGGCATTCACCCTTCTCAAACGCCGTTTATCGTCATCCCGAAAACACACTCTCGGTTGCGGAGCGACCGCCGGCAGGGCCCGGACAGCACGTGGCTAATGGCTTAAGCACAAGGAAATGCATCAGTTAAAGCAGAGATCCCTTATAAAGACAATAATTAGCCCCATGCCCACGTGTTGGCAGACACTGCCACTTCACAGCAGATTTAATTTGGTGGCAACACAACAGATTCTGGAAGCGGAACTAATTGGTGCTTGCGACGGGCACGGTACTGAAACAGGGTGTTCTCGTGTTGGGGGCTCGGGCGCACTGTTGACTGGAAACACTCACTTCTGTAAGCAGCAACCCTGCGGCGTCCACCGGCCGGAGCCAGAACGTTCGTCTCCATGGCAGCCCAGCTGAGCATCTGCTCTCGCTCCCAGGCGCGGGGCCGGGAGGCGTGGCTCTGCCACCGAGTCGAAGGAGGGACCGAGGGCCCCTCGGGGAAGTCGGACGTGCACGATGCAGCAAAACAGACGGAGCAGCACCACGGTTCTCCCAAAGCATAACGGAGACCGACGTCAAGGAGGGAACCCATTTCCCGCAGCCTGTGGGGGGCGGGCGCCGAGAACCCCACGTGGTGCACGGGAGACTGGCTCACGGGCGCCCAGTGCCGCGGGCCAGGGAACACGGGAGCCGCCCCGAGGCAGGGCTGCAGCCCCCTGAGGAGGGAAGACATGGGAGGGCATGAGAGGGCCCCGCTGGATGCCCCGCACGACGCAAGCTCCAGGGCGGCCGGAGCCTGAGCACGACCCTGCCGGCGGGTTCATTTGTACC